>NC_134780.1:30221404-30233904 GCF_046742065.1 Oratosquilla oratoria | reverse complement strand
TACACACACATATCTACACGTGTATGATTAGGCAAAAAAATGTGTTCATTGGGTTACGGATACCATGGATGCTTCCCCTTGTGTCGGAAGGAGAGAGAGAGAGAGAGAGAGAGAGAGAGAGAGAGAGAGAGAGAGAGAGAGAGAGAGAGAGAGAGAGAGAGAGAGAGAGAGAGAGAGAGAGAGGAGAAAAAACATCTATATAAAGCTTTTAGGAGGCCATGTTGTCAGGTCGGTGGATTTTTTTTTTTCAATTTTGTTTCATTCATACCTTCTCACTGGCTAGGCTGATGAACACACAAGCTGTTATTGTATGTACCAAGCTTTGAACGTTTTGTAGAAACAATAGGCCCACATTTTTTTTTTTTTTTTTTTATTATCTTTTTAATCGTTATGCCTGTGCTAGTTGGCAGTTCGGAGGAAATTAAAAAAGAGGAATTTTGTAGGTTTTTATTTTATTTTGATTTCGGGTTTTCGCAACCCAATGAAGAGAATTTTTTTTGTCCTTTCGAGGTTAGCATTCCGACAAAAGACTTTTCGGTTCATACTGAAGTGAGATTAAAAATAGCATAAAGTAAAAGAAGATAAAGTGAAATAGAACAAAATGAAATAAAGTTGTGAGTATCCGTGGTTTGAATATACGTGAGACATGCCTCACCGTATCTCACGGGAAAAGGGACTTTGGGTTTAGTGTGCGGTCAGCTTAGGTCAGGAAAGCTGACTACAGAAGGCGAGAAACCACGTTTGATTGCAGGAATTCCGTACGAAAACTTATGGTACTTCGTTCACTTTAGGCCGCGGGTGATGGGGTTCAGGGCGTCTGCGATCGAACGAAGTATTTTGGAGTTTCGTTCGTATAGGAATAAGAGGAATCCTGATCTTTGCACGAGTCACCAGTGATTGTCACTTGCATCACATGACGTGCTCTGTAGCTGGTGGACATCTCACCGTCTCACGTTATCTCATCGTCTCCCGTCACCTCACCGTCACACAACTCACGCAATCCCGGGAGAGTTTCTCGTTTCAAGAACTTAAGCAAATTTAGATTTTTAAGATTTTTTCTCACATTATTTCATTTTTTTCCCAAATAGGTATGCACTTTTCCTCAAATGTTCGATCACTCTATGGGTTTTTTCTTATGATATATCCACTACTCTTCGTTCACTAGATCGATATTACATGGAGTCGCATACCATGTAACCCTTCCTTTCCCAGTCTTTATTGTTCTATTTATTGTCTTTATTATTTCCACTTCTGGCATTCTTCCTTGATGAAAAGGAAGTTGTAATTCCTTATCGATACAAATGTATCTCACTTTAATATCAATTTTACCGCACGACAGCAAAGATTGTCCACAAGGACAGAAGCGGTAGTAAACGAAAGGCCGTGACTACATATAAAATTTGTCACATATAAGGTCATGTTACCCACAGATTGCTCAATATATATGTACACACACACAATATATATATATATATATAAATATATATATATATATATATATTGTATATACATATATTATGCATATGCGTATGTTTATATGTATGTACGTTCGCATGTATACGTAAATATATGTACGTACGTATACATAGTGCATTCATATTTTGTGAAGCGTGGAAATAAGAAACCAGATAGGCGGAGAGATGAGACAGAGAAGTTTGCAGGAGTGATGTGGCAGAGGTTGAAGCAATCGTGTGGCCCATGGGATACCATTGGAGGGACATCTGTTAGGCAGTGGACTCGAAATGACTGACTGATTTAGTGTTTTATCTCAAAGCTAACAATGATCAGACAAGTCTACTCCTTTGTTCTATACAGATTATTGCGCGGTTTTTAACCAATTAAATCACTGTTCCACACATTTCTATTATGTGTAATATTAATCCATTTTTTATCATAATTCTAGCCATTTAGTATTTCAATGGCTTGTTCTGTTGACGCCAAAATATTTTACTTTTGTGTGGTACTTGTTTAATATCTAACCTTGTACCGGTGTCTAAGTATTATTTGCACATTCCATATCCTAATGTTAATCATGATGACACATGTAAGACTAACAATATTATATATATATATGTATATATATATATATATATATATATATATATATATATATGAGGAAGGTGGAAGAGTAACACACGGGTCTAGGGCACAATTTATTCCTGACCGGTTTCGCTTAGACCCGTGTCGTACTCTTCCACCTACCTCAAACCTGTCACAATGTCTCTCTCTCTCTCTCTCTCTCTATATATATATATATATATATATATATATATTATATATATATATATATATATATATGTGTGTGTGTGTGTGTGTGTGTGTGTGTGTGTGTGTGTGTGTGTGTGTGTGTGTGTGTGTGTGTGTGTGTGTGTGTGTGTGTGTGTGTGTGTGTGTGTGTGTGTGTGTGTGTGTGTGTGTGTGTGTGTGTGTGTGTGTGTGTGCGGGTGTGTGTGTATAGGCGCGTGTCTGTGAGTGTACAAATGTGTGCATGAATTAGCCAGAAATCTAACTGCACGTACACACCTTACCTCCAGAGCTTTCAAGAACTACAACAACAACAATAATAACAATAATGATAATAACAATAATAATAATAATAATAATAATAATAATAATAATAATAATAATAATTTCTCCCTTGAGTTCTCTCTCCTCCCCGAGCTCAAGTCTTCATATCTCCCTCTGTTGTTTTTCAATTTTTCTTTGGCCGAGTCCTGTAGTTGAGTCGAGGTCGATTCCGCACGGGTAAACATCGTTTTTATTCAGTGTCCTCTTGCTGCCAGGGTAGCTTCACTCACCGTTCTTGTGAAAGGAACACATATCGTGTGATTACATATGTATCTTCTGCACTTTTGTCTTTCTTATTCGTCAGACTTGGATGGTAATTTCTTTCGTTTTTTTATTTACTTATTCATAAATGAATAAATGATCAATGGAATAAATACATAAACAGGTAAAAAATATATCAATAAATATATACCCCGTAAAATTATTCCAAATCGCTAAGTTGTTAAATCCAATCTAAAAGAAAACTATTACCTTGAAGCTATGGGGTGATGACACTAAACATTTCCTGACATAAAAATTATTCTTTCTCTAATAATTTTATCTCCACAAGGAAAAACTTTTGACCAACTCTGTACCACATAACTTTAAGTGAACTCCCACGTCATCTCTGCCTCATACGTATCATTCCCTTGCAATCTCCCCATTGCAAATACTGCAGGAAGGGATAAAAAATAACATCAATTAATTCAGGTTCGCTACAAAAACGCCATGCGGTTCTCTCGTTTAAAACCATATCAATATCAATAGTGGAATAACAGGGCGCTGGGAAAAGGTTGAAATATTTCGTAGACTAACATAACGTTAGCCAAATGTTATAGACAATTATCACACACATACGTGTACTACAAGCACACACACAAGCAATTATAAATACGTATACACACATAAGCAATATATACATATTATATAGATATACATCATATATATATATATATATATATATATATATATATATATATATATATATATAATGTACATCCATTTCTCGCGATTTTGCCTTTTGAGTTTTTGTGAATGGTGTGTACTGAAATGGAACATACAGGTATAGATCTACAGCCAATGTTTTATCTTATTTAATTTTATTTATTCATTAATTATTATATATTTTTTACACCCTTACGGACCAGAATCGCGCAAAATTCTTCTACGTTTGGAGACTAATTTCCCACACAAAACACAATGATGGCTTATCACTCCGTTCTTGTGTCCTCTTTCAATCTCTCATTGACCAACTCTTTGACCCCTTTGACCTCTTTGGTGCGATAGGGATCTCCAGGGAGAGAAGAGGCAGCTGTTCTTGTTTTGAGCCAGTATCTTTAGACTGAGGATTCTCTAACAAAATATTCTTAGCCCTTCCTTTGTCATATATATATATATATATATATATATATATATATATATATATATATATATATATATATATATATATATATATATATATACCTCCTCGGGTGAGTGCATAGTGGGGTCAATTCCCTTGTTACCCCTACGCGTGCGCAAAAAAATAAAAACATAAAAATAAAAATAAAATAAAATAAAATAGATAAAAATGGTTAAAAAATAAAAATATAGAAATAAAAAAGGAATATATTTTATATATATATATATATAAACACACATAATATATATGTATATATCTATATATATATACATATATACATATATATATATATATATATTTCATATTAAGCTTCTTCATGAAGTAGAATTTGATGGAAAAAAAAATCCACCCATGGTTACAATTCTTGATCAGAAAAAGCATGGAGGACAACAAATTACTATATTCTCAGATATGGTATACTCACTCTACAACCTACAATGTAATCTTCTTGCTTAAAGGGAATAAACTTAGTTTTAATTGAGAAATACATTTTGACTCCCTAATTACTCTTAGGAATGCGACCCTTAGAATGTCCACTTCCTCAAAGATGAACAAAGAACATGTTGAACGCCGTCCGAGGAATTCATTCAGGTTCACGGAAGCCATTCGCTGAGGGACGCGAACACAGTTTCTCGTAATCAACACGCAAGACAGAGGACCAGGCCCCCAGGAGACTGCGTCCCGACACACACACACAGACCTCTGACCTCATCTTGACCTTCTTTCCCCCACGTTTATCAATGCAGGCCACATGTGAGACGGCATCCGTGATAACGTAGGTCGGGCACCCGAGGGACCCGCGGCGTCAGAAAAACTCGACACTCAGATATTAAAATGTTGCAAGGTGTCCTTGTGATACACGCACGCATGCACACACACACACACGCACACACACACACATACATGATATATATATATACATATATATATATATACATATACATGTATGTATTCATATACATATATACGCATATATATATATACATATATACATACATGTTTAATATATATATATATACATATATATATATATACACATACATATGTATAATATATATTCATGAACACACACACACGATATATATATATATATATATATATACACATATGTATATATACACATATATACATATGTATACATAAGCTTACATTACAGAATATCAGACTTACACTAAATACTTGTACATTTTATATATATATAATTATATATACATATGCATATATATATACATATATATACATATATATATACATACACATATATATACATATATATATATACATATATATATATATACATATATATATACATATATATATATACATATATATATATATACACATATGTATTAATATATCTAAAGGGCAGTGGACGCCTGACATTATTTCACGCGCGGCGGTCAGCAGGCTGGTACGGAGCTTACAACCTCACCTCACCTCACCCTCTCCCTCCTCCCCACCCCATTTTGCCCCACTCTTGAATGATGCCATCTGTCCACATTCCTTCTCTTTTCTGTAGCTTATAAGTCCCCTCTGTTCTCTGTCTTATGTACTTTCCTGAAAAGGGCTACAGTTGATATCCGAAATATAGGATTCTTCTTTATTCGAAGTTTATTTTCTCCGACTGTGGGTTTCCTGTGTGTCATATAATATACATATATATATATATATATATATATATATATATATATATACACATATGTATACATATATATACATATGTATACATATATATATACATATATATATACACATATACATACATACATATATATACACATATACATACATATATATACACACACACATATATATACATACATATATATACATATATATATACATACACATATATACATATATATATACATACACATATATACATACATACAAACGAAGATGTGTTGGGAATAGGGTTTATTGCCCTAACGTTTCGACCAACTTGGTCTTCTTCAGAGGACATGTTGCATTACAATTAGACCACAAGTCTTATACTCGGAGCGAGAGGGAAACCGGCCAGCTGTGCGCGGATGTGTCAGGTCTTCCCTTTGGCTAATTATTTGATTATTAAGACACCTGCTGTTTTTGAAAGGCATTTAAATCCGTCTCTGCCATTGTTATTTTCCCAGATGGCGATATGTGCAGCTTCCACAGCTTTTCTCATTTTCTTTTCAAGCCCCTCGTGTAGAATTTCTACGCGGCTCCAATCAGGTAGGTTTCCGCATTTGTCTAGATGACGAACCAGGGAGTTATATGTTCTATGTGTCCTGAGGTCGTTTTTGTGTTCATTCAACCGTTTCTTGATCCCTCGACACATCCGCTCACAGCTTGCCGGGTTCCCTCTCGCTGCAAGTATAACACTAGTGGTCTAATTGTAATGCAACATGTCCTCTGAAGAAGACCAAGTTGGTCGAAACGTTAGGATAATAAACTCTATTCCCAACACATCTTTGTTTGCCTTTCCCCATCCATTTCTCTCTCATTTGTCTGAAATAATTTTTAAATATATACATATGTATACATATATATATATACATATGTATACATATATATATAAGCTTACATTACAGAATATAAAACTTACACTATATACTTGTACATATATATATATATATATATATATATATATATATATATAATATATATATATATACAGACATGACTGAATTGAATAGATACCAAGAAAAATTTATTTCTGCTCTTATTTAATGCTTAATGTTATTGAAATTTACCTAATATGTTATATTTACCTAGATTTACGTTTCAGATTACGTGGAAGATTAATCAAGCATACCACGAACCAAAGCAGCAGTAGACCTATCTGAATTTCAGCGAGGTCGTATTGTGGGTCAATATGAAGGTGGACTAAGTCAACGCAAAATATCTGAAAATCTGTCAATACCACTTTCTACTATTAATAGAGTGATCGTACAGTTTACCAGAGAGAGCAAGAGAGGCACAAAACCTCATTGAGGTCGTCCCGGGCCCTCAGAAAGAACCTTGCTCCTTGTCAACACCGATGGACCAAAACAAGAAAGCATGACGGACCAGTATTTACTTAATATTTCTTTTTGTCCAGCATGAGCTTTATTTTTATTTTTTATATATGCAGGCGATTCTGTGCAGGTAAGTGAAACCCTTTATATGAAGCAAGAAGCAACAACAACTAGGAACCAAAAAGTATATATAGCATCTTTTTTTTTTTTTTTTTTTTTTACACCAAGAACATTAAGTGCAGTGCGATGTAAGACGAGGAAGAAGAATTATGGCCTATAAAAGGTCGAGGCAAAGAAATACGGAAAAAACTGGTAGCCTTGAACACAGCCGTGTTTCATGACTAGCTGAAATCGAAGTATATCTTTTGGATAACAAATTGTCCTGTCCCCTACAAGAAAAAAATCTTATTTTCTAGTTTTATACATATGAACTAACGTATTCTAAGCTTCTATATGTCAAGTACAAGTACATCTGGTAAACAATATTAAAAACGTGATTAACAAGCATTTAGAAGTAACGCTTATCTCTATGAATAGTTACTAAATATATCATCTGCCAATGTAAGCTGAGGGTATAAAGCACAAACCCAGATTGCTCAAATGGGTCATAACATCTGCATAGCAAGAGAGAAAAACGGCCTTGCAAACATGAAAATAATAATAGTAATAATAATGATAATTATAATAATGATAATATGAAATAAGAAAAAAAAATCCAACCTGCGGGGCAGAGATAGTGATAACAATTTCGACTTTCCCAGGAAAAAGATGAAGAGAACAACTAAAGTAGGGCCTGGTTGACGAGAACAAGGACACAAAAGAACATAGTTGAACTCTCATGAAAAGTCAGGCTGAAAGACCACACGAAAACATGACTGAAACTTCATCTTTGACAAACTGAAAGAAGACTAAAATACTCATAAGGGAAGACGACCCACGGCGAACATATACTTTCATCTTCCTAATAAGGAAGTCAATTCTTCTTCTTCTTCTTCTTCTTCTTCTTCTCCTCTTCCCTGCCTCATACACCTCTTTCTATCTCCTCCTACTCTTCCTCCTCCTCACTGCACTCTTCGCCGCTGTTACTAGTCATCGATCACAAACACATCACTGATCACAAACACCAAAAAAATTCTGTTAAAAAAAAATTCATATTGAGCACAGCTGAAGCGAATGGACCGGTGGCAGCAAAAATGAAAGAAAAAGTGCCATCCGCTAGGGATGGAGATGACACAGGTAAGGAATCAAGGCGGAGGAGGAGGAGGAAACGGATGAGGAGGAAAAGGAGGAGGAGGAAGAGGAGGAGGAGGAGGAAAAGGAGGCGGAAATGCTCCATTGAGAAACCTAAAACACACACAAACGCACACATAAACATACGCACACACACATACATGCATCCAAACACACACACATACACGCATCCTAACACTTACACGTACGCACACAAAAAATACACCAAAATACACAAATAAACATGCATGCACACTCACACTCGTACACAAATACATACAAACACAAATACGAGCGCGCGCGCGCTCATACACGAATGCACACCAAAACACCCCCACACACACATACACATATACACCCACACACACACATACACCCACACACACGCACGCATTTTCCAGCGCAATGAAATTTTGATGCTTATTTCCAAGGTGACAAGGGTGCCTTACAAGGAAAAAATTAACAAAATATTTGACCAAACTTTCTCATAAAACAACTTCCTATGGAAAGGCATTACACAGGGAAAGCACAGCAGAAACTGAACAGAATTTGTACACATGAACCACAAGTCATCAGCGAAAACCTAGTATTACAACTATAACTTAACAAAAACCTCATAACAATAACAACGAGGTCTCCAGCCAACAGGAACCAAGTTAGTAAACATGTTTCCTTCCATTGTACAGTTTCGTATTGTACAGTTGTACAGTTTCCTTTTTGTACAGTTGTACAGTTTCCTTTTCTCTTACAATCCCATCTCCCCGTTCTCCAACTTCCTCTATCCCCCCTAACCCCTCCCACTCCATTCCTACCAACCCCAACCCACCTGTGTACCTGATTTCCTCCCTTGGGGGGAATACCGACCGATTCCCCCTCGCCAAGTCTTCATCCCGTGTGGGATGATATGGACCACCGTAAGAGATCATTCATTCATTCATGCATGCATTCAGTCATTCATTCAGTCATGAAAATGCGGTTCAAGTGTGTGTTGGGGGGGGGGGGGAAGGCCCAAATGAGGTCCTCGATACGGCCTGCTAAAAGGATCAAGCTCAAAAGTTTAAGCAATTTTCAATAAACGGACGTGAAACTAGGAAATGAGAAAGAGGAAGAGAGAGAGAGAAAGGGAAAACGAGGGACAAAAGAGACCTGCCTACACACAGATAGCGGGTGGGAATAAGCAGACATCTTCTTGTGGTATACTAACCCTCAATCGAGAGAGAGAGAGAGAGAGAGAGAGAGAGAGAGAGAGAGAGAGATAACGAGGGGCAAAGAAAGAGACCTACCTAAACACAGATAGCGGATGGGAACAAGCAGACCTCTTCTTGTGGTACACTAACCCCCATCCCCCCCACCAGCTCCCCACCTCTTGCTGCTAGACTGCCGACAGAGAAGAGGAGTCAAGAAAAAAAAAAGTCAACTCTGTCAACCTCTGCCAGGACGAGGCGGCGCCTCTGACCGCGAAGGGTCCTCTTTGTTTACATTTGCAACGGAGGAGGACAACGTCGTCTCTTGGGCGCGCACAGGGTCGTCCCTCTCGCGGGACCACATCAAGGAGCACCAGGTAGCCGAGGCCTCGAGTACAAGCAACTGCGTACTTGGGTGTAACGAGGAGGAGGAGGAGAAGGAGGAAGGGAGTAATGGTGGTTGGTAGTGGGGGTGGTGATGATGGTGGAGAATTAATGGAGATGGTGGTAGTGAGGGTGGTGGAGACAGTGATGGAGATGGTGGTGTTAGTTGTGATGGTGAAGGTGATATTTATAGTAATAGTGGTAGTAGCAATGGTAGCGGTAACCGTAATTACTGTGGTGGTGAAAGTGGGAGAGGAGGAGGAGGAGGAGGAGGAGGAGGAGGGGGAGGAGGGGGAGGAGGAGGAGGAAATGGTGATAATAGTGATGTTGTTAGCATTCCTCATGAAAATAATGTCTCCTAGGCCACCATGCAAGGCCCCTGTATTTATTTGCGAAATAAAATCCCCGGCTCACAGATTTATTACCAAGCAAAGCTGTACTTACACGTAACATCAAGACTGTCTGTCTAATTCAATATATTAGCTTGTTGGGCAGTCGGAACGACAAGAGACATAAATACAAATGCACATAACTCCTCCAAGTGATCATACATAGACGCACACATGCACACGAACATGATCAGTCATACAGATATAAAAATATACATTAGAACGGACAAGCTTATGTATGCAAAACTTATAACAATATTCACATTGTAACACACATACACACGCGGGCGCGCGCGCACACACACACACACACACACACACACACACAACATGGTTCGATGGTGGTACCGCATCCGACCATTAATTTAGAGGTCCGAGTTCAAATCTCGCCCATGAACGAAAATTTCAGCATCGCTGCGCTGCGAGCCGGCACTCCAACTCTGGTGGGTAAGGAGTTGTTTGTGTGTAATGAAGGCATTAGTTGAGATGGGTCGTTGAAGTCTTTCCATCGGTTGAATAAAATCCCCTGGCGGCAGCAGAGCTGATTCTATTTATTTACTCATCTATCATTATTGTTTTTATTGTATTTTCTTATATATATATATATATATATATATATAATGTATATACAGTATATATATATATATATATAATGTATATACAGTATATATATATATATATAATTATATATATATATATATATATATTCTTCTTTTATTATAATTTATTATTATTATTATTTTTTTTTTTTTTTTTTCGGGAACCGTGTCGAGGGCCTTCGGTCCTCACTCGGACTTGTCCCTTGTGAAATCGTCCAAAAGGACAGAAGCGCTGGTAAAATAAAGTCCATAGCAACAACATGAGGAACACGAGCAGGAGGAGAAGGAGGACGAGGAGGAAAGGGGGGAGGAGGAGGAAAGGGGGAGGAGGGCGAGGAGGAAAGCGAGGGCAAAGAGGAGAAGGATGAAGAGGAGAAGGGTGAGGAAGAAGAGGAGAAGGAAGACGATGAGGAGGAGGGCAAGGAGGTATGAGAAAAGTGAGGAGGAGGAGATACAGAATGAGGAAAAGGAGGAGGAGGAGGAAGAGGAAGACGGCGAGGAAAAGTATAAGGATGAAGAAGAAAAAGAGGAGTAGGAGGAGGAGGAGTAGGTACGAGGAAGTGGGGGAGGAGATGAAATGTTGAGGAGAAAAGATCCGAGACGTGGAGAAGGAGGAGGAGGTGATCAAGTTCATCAAGGATAGAGAGACGGTCACATCATGTTTGTTTATGAGAAGAAAGGAGGATAAGGTGAGGAAAAGGAGTAGAGAGAGAGAGAGAGAGAGAGAGAGAGAGAGAGAGAGAGAGAGAGAGAGAGAGAGAGAGAGAGAGAGAGAGAGAGAGAGAGAAAGAGAGAGTTACCGGGACGTCGAGACAAAAGTAGAAAAATTGTTGCCGCTGTTGTGTGATTTTCTATTTTTCTTTATTCCTGCCACACCGCTCGGGTCAAAAACTGCGTTGCCTTTAACGCCAGCAGTGTGACGGGAGTGAGGGATGACCCTTCATCCACGAGATGCTGAGACGGTTAGGTTAGGTTAGGTTACGTTAGGTTGGGTTAGGTTGAGTTAGGCAATCAGGTTAGGTTAGGTTAGGTTGGGTTAGGTTAGGTGGTTAGGTTAGGTAAAGTTAGGTTAGGTAAGGTTAGGTTAAGGTGTGTGACGAGTATATTCTCTGATTCGGCCAACCATTATAAATAGGAAAAAACATTTTGATATATGTATTAAAAAAAAAAAAAAAAAAAAAAGAGGAAGAAAGAGTAAGTAAAGAGGAGGGAACGGCACACAGAGCAACAGAGGACAAGAGGGTCAAGAGGGAAGAGGGGAGAGGAAAAGAATAAGAGAAAAAAAAATGTCCTTCAGGTGGTATGAAACAATTATACTTGTCCACTCTTGGCAAGGCCACATGTGGACACAAAAAACGAAGAGAGGAAGTTCATAGTAAAAACTAAAGAAATTAATAGATGAAATAAAGAAAATAAACAAATGAGGTGCATAAAAATTTGAACATTTTGTTGGCAGCCCTAAAAATATACCTCAAACATTTAATTTAATATCTAAGAGATGTTCCACATTTGGTTAAAGCGACCAAACTCTAAGGGAAAAGTTTTCCTTAAGCTTCGAATGGAATTTTGGCTGGGTAATATCAATCAGGTCCTCGCGAATGTATGCATCGCACGCACGCACATGCACGTACATACACACACACACACATAATGAGATACAGACAGACAAACAGACAGACATGGAAAGACAGGGAGGAGAGAGGAAACAGTCAAACAGGCAAATAGACAGACAGACAGACAAACAAACAAACAGACAGAGGCAGAGACAG
>NC_134780.1:30203904-30216404 GCF_046742065.1 Oratosquilla oratoria | reverse complement strand
TGCAGTGCGTTACAGTGACAAGACTTGTCTGTCACAACCTTTGGTGTTTCACGAGGGAGAATTTTTTAGGCCCGTTAGCTCAGTCGGTAGAGCGTTGGCATAGTGTTCTCGCTAGCCTTGGTTCGAATCCGGGGACGACAGTCGGAATTATTTGATCGACATCACCGTCACTGGTGATTCTATTCAGATAAGCAAGTAAGATAATTATGTAAAGAATCAAATAAAACAAATAAAAGGAATGGTCAGTTAACCGTGGAGTCTCATGTTGACGTGACAAGCGGTGACATGACATATAACATGATTTGGGAGGAAAGTTTTATTCAAATTAGAGTCATAGAGCGACGAAATACATGCATTCTTTTTTAGGTGAGCCATTTTTTTTCCCCCTTTCAGTTTTAATCCGGAATATTGTTTGGAAGATTTAATTTTCGCCTCTTTCATTGGCACGTGCGCGTAAGGGTTAAAAATGTGTTTAGATATTTGGCTTGAATGTTGAAATGGCAGGTGACGCTAAAAGTGACGGCACATTAGGCTAACATGTTACTTGCTTTTGCTGCTTAGTTTGACTAGAAACGACTTTGGTTACAATATTCTAGAACATCTCATCAGTGTGTCTAACATTCGTATTCTAGATTTAACTTCTTAGTTTGTCATTCTGCCTATTGTAAATATTACAGTGACGCAAGAGTAATTTGACATTTGGAAATTTGAAAAACAGAAGATCGTAACCGAAGCAGCAAAAGCAAATAGCATGCTAGCGAGAAATGCCTAGAGTGGCGCCACCTTTACGAAAACGAGCAGAATATTTCTTTGGTGGAGCAACTTGCAATTTGCAATTCGAGGCGAAATACGCCGTCCACGTTTCGCGAAGTTAGTGAGGGTTCACGTGCCCCTACGAAGGAAAGTAATTCAAAGTTTGCAATTTTGCAAAGCAGATCTTATGCAGCCAGAAGGCTTACTCAATGGTGGGTAGAAATTTTGTCGCACTTCAGGATTCGAACTGTGCAAACCAATCTTTCGTTGCAGAGAATTATGTAATGCATATGTACATGTATGTTTGTATGTATATATGCATATACACACACACACATATATTTATATATATATACATATATATATATGTATACACACATACAAAATTACCACAAGAGCAAGGAACTTGAGAATAATTTCGTGTATTACATCCCCAGACGGGGGACGACCGAGGATGAGATGGATGGATGGGGTGAAGGGGAGCGTTGAGCAAGAGGGGAATGTCTGTTGAGCAAGGGCGAGAGAAGGTAGGATATAGGGATGAGTGGAAAATGACTGTGTATGGATGATACTGTTATGCAAGGAACGATGGGGTGGGGCAATGGGTGCTTATGTGTGAATGATATTTTGACGCAGCCTGAAGGGATTTCCCCCACATCTTCTCTTTTTCTGGATGAGGGGACGGAGAGGAGGGGGGTGGTTGCTAATTGAGTGAAGCGGCCTTGCTGTGGATGTAATGTATCTTACTGCACTGCGTTTGACCGAGGGAAGTTGGCGGATTCAGGGATGACCCACGAGGAAATGAGATGGGAAGGGGTGGAAAGGGAGTGAAATTGGAGGAAATATGTACGTGCCTCTGACTTAGCTATTTCCCTTATAAAGGAGAAAAAGCTCTTGGTATATATATATATAATGCAGTTGGAGCCAGGTATCTTCATTCATTGTCACATCCCTGAAGTTGGCTACAGGTACACAAGCGCCTCTCTCTCTCTCTCTCTCTCTCTCTCTAAAAAAAAAAAAAAAAAAAAAGTGACCTGACGAGCTTTGACTTACACAGTCGCGCAACCGTGTGTAAACTGACGCATTGGGAATTACACTTCGGTTATTTAAAGCAGCCGACGCCTCGAAACTCAGTTGGCCCAAGCGGGATTCGAACCTGCGGTCTTCTGTATAGTCCTTAACTGAACTCCTGCTTACATGCACTACAGCATCACTATAACAGATAGAATATTAGCTTATTTTCTTATGACGTTTTGTAACTGCAACAAGACACGAAGACCCTGATAAGCGTTGTAAACACTAAGTTAAAATAGGCATCTTGTATAATGTAGGATGCTCTTGTACATTATATAGAAGCCAATTATTCATATTTAGTTTAATGTAGGTTGTCAAACAAATCAGATCATTTTAACTTTGAAATATATTGTTCTGCAGTGTACAAGCCGTTCATCCGAATTACGCTTTGTTTATGTTATTATATGAATAAATTTTGTACACAGTACTTAAAAACAAAATCATCTTAAAGTATTAAACGGACACAGAGTGGACACAAAAATTAGAATGAGGACATTTTTTTTTTTTTTTTTTCCAAATAAAGGTTTTGGGCTTATGGCACTGAACAAATATACTTAGCATGCGTTCCACCAAATATACGTAATAGGTTCTGCAATTTCAGTCAAAATCTCTTACAAGAACTCTAATAAATTTTCGATGACTGATGTTGATGTCCCTCAGACCTGTGTGATTCACCATGGTCTTGGATCACGTGTTGGACTCGTGATCGACAGTTACTGACCTCCCGAATGAGAGCCCAGAGCTTGTATGAGCGATCTATGGGTAATACTGCGACCTTACACGCACACACACACCCAACTCCCCGCCCATGACAGTTGGAGTAACAACCCGCAGCGCAGCGATACTGAAATTATTTAAGCCTTGGGAAGGATTCGAACCCGGATCACCGTAGTGGCAGGTGAAAACTCTAACCACTGCGCCACGAGGTTGCATGTGTGTGTGTGTGTGTGTGTGTGTGTGTGTGTGTGTGTGTGAGAGAGAGAGAGAGAGAGAGAGAGAGAGAGAGAGAGAGAGAGAGAGAGAGAGAGAGAGAGAGAGATGTTAATGACTGGTTGTTGTCATAGAGTCGTCAGTGCCATTTTTTTGTTACTATTGTTAACTGTGACAAAGGACCTCACGATGAAAATAAAGGCCCGAATGAAGTAACTGAATCTCGGGAACAGGGATGGGAAGGGTAATGGCTATGAAGGCGATGGTAATGGCAGCGAGAATGGAACCATCGATGATAATTACATTAATCAAGAGCAGTTACCTCGCTGGGAATTGAGGGAAAGTGAGGAGGAGGAGGAAGAGGAGGAGGAAGGAGGAGGAGGAGGAGGAAGGGGAGGAGGAGATAGAGAGGCGGGAGGTTAAGGAAGTCGCGGGCACAGCATACAGCAATCGGGGGAGGATGAGATCTTGTTTTGGAAGTGGTGAGTGTTCGCTCAGGAAATAATAATTTTAACTTTTTTTTTTCTATCGACGTCCCATATTCCTGCTCTTCCTTTCCTTCCTCCTCACTTCTCTTTCTCGCCCCCTTCCCTCCCCTCCTTCCCCTTCCCTCCACTTCCTTCCCCTTCCTTCCACTTTCTTCCTTTCCCTTCCCCTCTTTTCCCCTTTACCGTCTCTTCCCTTTACCTTACCTCCCCTCTAGAGAAAGATGATGATTGCTTTGAGTTTCTTCTGTCCCTCCATTCATCTATCTATATACCGAGACCTTTTCCCCCTTATAAGGGAGGTAGACAGATCAGAAGCACGTATCTACTCCCACCCATTCCACTTCCATCCACCACCCTTTCCCCCGACTCGTCTTAGCTCCTCATGGATGACGGGTCATACCTGCATCACGTCAACTGCCCTGGGTCAGAAGTAATGTAGCCCTATGGGTACATTCCTATGAGAAGTCGAGGCATCTCCGTTTATCTGACTTTCTTAAATCTCTCCTTCGCCACCTCATTATGACTCCGCCTCCTCTTTGATGCGACATTATCCCGCTGGTTATCTCCAACAAAATAATAAGCGTCACACAACGTCACACTAACGGGCGAAGATTCAATGACGTCACATGAAGTGAGTACTATCCGAAGGGGAAGGAGGATGGTTGGGGGAAAGGGACTCTTAGGGAAAGAAATCTATAATTCGCTGGGTCAACTGATGTTGATGTGTTAAGAGGCCGAGAGGTATTGTAAACCACACAAATGTTACGAAAATCATAATCAAGTATACATCTTATAAACCAGAGGTCGTTGATGATAAGCGAACATATACAAGATTATGATAAAATATCTACAAATACATGCACCCGGATATGCATACATAAAAAATACAAATACCTATATACATATACGGCACATATACATACATGTATACATGCATTCAAGTACATATACATGCATAACATAGCCATACCAATGAATGAACTTATGAATATATACAATTACATTAATACATATGAACATATGCATGTATGAATGAACTTATGAATATATACAATTACATTAATACATATGAGCATATGTATTAATATATACAACTGCATATACACCCAAGTCCCCGAATGAGGACACTGATCACTTAGGATTTACGCTTTCAATACTGGAGGATCATTTGTTGTACCCCCAACGGCCCAGGGTCACGCAACATGTCTACGAGCACAAATCATTTTCCATACAAAAGAAAAATTAATAGATAAAAAGGTGAATAAAGAAATGAACAATAATTATATAAATAAATGAACAATAAATATATAAATGAATTAATAATTGAATAAACAAACAAGTAAACAAATTAATAAATAGAAGTAAATAGATAAATAAATGTATCGATATATAAATAAACGAGTAAATACATAGATAAACAAATCTGAATATTCCTCCTTTATCTTTCCTCCCTTGACTGAAATCTGTTTTACTACACCCAAGAAGAGATTCGCTCCCTTCCGAACAAGAGCAAAAGGAGCGACTTCATTCGGCCCCTCTTCCTTCGCGTTTGTGGGTTGCTGGCCGCAGCCACCACTGACGACGCAGCTGGTGACGCCCACGTCATTCCTTCTCGCGCGCGGGGTTGGGTGGGTGGGGGGGTTGAATTTAACGGAGATAAATTCGTTAGTGAGAGGGAAAGGGAAAGGGAAAGGGAGAATGGGGGGGGGAATTGAGGGGAAGAGGAAGAGAGAGATGGGGAGAAGGAGGGGGAGAAAATGAAGGAGGGACCAGGAGGGAAAGAATGATTAAACGAGTGACTGAGTGCGTGGGTGCATGAATGAGTTAGTGAGAGCGTGTGAGTGAATGTTTGAGGGAATGTGTATGTGTGTGTGTGTGTGTGTGTGTGTGTGTGTGTGTGTGTGTGCGTGTGTGTGTGTATGTGTGTGTGTGTGTGCACGTGCTTGTGTGGGTGTGATACGATACTAACAATACTTCTCTGCCCAGCAACCAAGCCGCAGGATCCGACTGGCGGAAGCCCGTCGGCCATTAAATTAAACAACAATTTGGCGAAATTTGGCGATTTTTTTTTTCAACTGTGCGGGATTTAATTGCTGTCGTGCACTTTTTCATTAAAGCAATTTGCTGCCGAGAGCAATCGGGTCAAATAAACAGACACAAAAGGACACCGCTTGTACACTTCGGGGCATAAACTAGCACGATCCATCTCTCTCTCTCTCTCTCTCTCTCTCTCTCTCTCTCCCTCTCTCTCTTGCTTATTCCGTCTCTCTCTCATGAATAACACTCACGCATACTCACACACAAACTTACACACACTCACACACAAACTTACACACACACACACACACACACACACACGTACACATGGAGAGAGATAGAGGAACTCGAAAGTTAAATACCCGAACACACAGAACTCAAATAAACAAACAAATAAAATTCAATAAATCAAACAAACAAATAAATAAAATCATAATAATAAAAAAAAAAAAAAAAAAAAAAAAAAAAAAAAAAAGGAAGACAGTCCTAGCCCCCCTCGACTGTGGACATGGCTCTCCCCGACGTCCTGCTCGTAGGACCACCAGAACCTGATCACCACCATTCCAGAAAAAAAAAAAAAATGAAAAATATGATCCAGGCTTCCATGACCAATCCAAACCCTTTGATTCTTGTTCATTCAAGGCCTTGTCTGTGATTGAATATATGCGGATGAATATCATATGACCTCGAGCTTGCCTGCATACATAGAGGCTTAAATATGATATCGGATGTGTACGTGTATGCGTGAAATTTGTATTAATGTTATTTGCATGACTAGATTTTTCTTTTTCAAAATGTAATTGGAGCATCTCGCTCTGTATGGGGAGGGGGATGCCTGTATGTTTTCATATGTATACATCAGTAATATCATTATCATTAGTAGTAGTAATATATATATATATATATATATATATTTATATATATATATGATAGATCAGATAATTTTATGACCGTCGCGCAAGGATTCGAACCTGCGCTGTACATGACGACAAGAGGCCCCCATGACTGCCGCCTTACTCCGCTCGACCACTGATGTACAGCTACACAGAAAACTATCGTTAGTAGGGGTGTCGAAACATTCGCTAATGAACATAACCTTATGATACCGAAGGGTTGGTATTTCTGGGGTTCAAATTGTTCGAATTCCTTCTGAATGAATATGAATCGAATAATAGTTCCGGAGTTCATATGGATTCACTATGACATGATAATCTTATTTCCGAAGGAGATTTCAACTTGTCTCAAATAGTTTCGTTGTTTTGTGTCAAAATGATTAGCGTGATTTACTAACGATAGTTTTCTGTGCAACTGTACAGCGCAGGTGCGAATCCTTGCGCGACGGTCATAAAATTATCTGATTAATGTCGCTGTCCACTAGCGAATTTCTCGTGTATATATATATATATATACATATATATATATATATATATATATATATATATTTTTTTTTTTTTTTTTTTTTTTTTTCCAGATAGTTTTCAGTCACCGCGGGATAAATATTTTTCTATCGGTCAATATAAAAGGTGTCTTCCCATTTCGCTAAATTTAATTTCACCATATCATCATTATTAATATTATTATCTATATTATCATTAATAGGGGTAAGGAGGGAAAGGTGGTTGCAATGGGAGTCGCTAAGAAAATGACAGTGATGGATGAGGAAAAAGGGGGAGAAATAAGAAAAGATGAGGTGAAAGCAATTATTAAAATGATGAGAGCAGGCAAGGCACCTGGGTTCGATGAGTGTCAACCGGAGTGTTTAAAAAAGGTAGGTACAGTGATGGTGAACTGGCTGGTGAGGTTGTTTAATGTTTCTCTAAAACAGGATAAAGTGCCGAAGGACTGGAGGAGTGCCTGTATAGTTCAAATTTACAAGAGGAAAGGGGACAAGTGTGTGTGTAGTGGTTTCAGGGTTTAAGTGTATTCGGGAAGACTTATGGGAGGGTTTTGATTGAAGAGGATTAGGAGAGGAAGAGAGAGAGGTGAGGAACAGTGTGGATGTGAGTAGGGGATGTATGGATTAGATTTTTGTGGTAAGGCAGATATGTGAGAACGCTTTAGCAAAGAGTAAGGATGTTTTTTGGGCCTTCATGGATTTGGAAAAGGCTTATGACAGGGTAGACAGGAAGGCACTGTGGGAGGTTTGCAGATATATGGGATATGAGGAAAGCTGTCAAGAGTAGCCAAGAGTTTTTATGAGAGTAGTAGAGCCTGTGTTAGAATCAGAAATGGAGAGAGTGAGTGGTTTCAGATAAAGGTGGGACTTCGCCAGGGATAGGTCATGTCACCATGGCTGTTCAATGTGTACATGGATAGGGTGATGCGGGAGGTAAATGCACAGGTAATGGGCCGGGGATTGGAGATGGTTAAAGAAAATGGAGAAATTTTGAAGATAAGCCAGTTTGCTGACGACAATGCGTTTATAGTAGGATCAGAGGAGGGATTAAGGAAGTTAGTGATGGAGTTTGGGAAGGTGTGTGAAAGAAGGAAGTTGAAGATAAATGTGGGTAAAAGTAAGGTGATGAGATGTACAAGGGGAGAGGATGGCAGCAAATTGGAAATGAGTATTAAGAGAGAGAGGCTGGAGAAAGTGGATAGCTTTAGATACTTAAGGAAAGGAGGAGTGGAAATTAAAAAATGTAACGAGAAATTAGAATTTGGGAATGGATGCTAATCGGAGATTGTATGAAGGGGATGATTGTACCGACAGCACTATATGGGGCAGAAATATCGAATTTAAGAGAGGAAGAATTTAAATGTGAGAGCTGTGGTGGAAGAGGAGTTGGGAGATAGGGTTGATGAAAGAGTTTTGTGGTGGTTTGGACACATGGAGAGAACGAGTGAAGAAAGATTAATAAAATAAGTTTGGAAGGCAGAGGTGGATGGAGTGACCATGAGATGGAGGGTAGTGTCTATTGAAGATGGGAGAAGAGAGAAGATAGGGGTGAGTGGAGAATGGTTGTATATGGGTGATGCTGTGATGCATGGAAGGGAGTGGGTGGGTGATGGGGGGTTAAGGAGTGGTTATGTGTGAATGATAGTTTGACGCAGCCCGAAGAGTTTTCTCTCTGTCTTCTCTTTTCCTGCATGAGGGGGATGGAGAGGGAAAAGTCGCCGATTAAATGAAGCGGCCTTGCTGTGGATGTGCTGTGTCTTGTTACATTGCTTCTGACCTAGGCTAATGGGCGAGATGCAAGGATAACCCGTCATCCGGAAGGAGCCAAGAGGAGGGAGAGAGATCGGGAGGGAGAAATGGTGAATGGGGGGGAAATGGGTAAGAATGTAATGGGTGGATGTGGAATTATACCTTTTGATTTTAGCCACCTCCCTTGTAAGAGGGAAAAAGCCCTAAATATATATGTATGCATGTATTATTATTATCATCTATTATTATCATTTATTATTACTATTATCATTTATTATTATTATTGATATTATAATTATTATTACTATTACTATCATTATTACAGTTATTATTTTTATTTTATCTATTTATTTATTTATTTATTTTTAGCTCAGTTACCCCATGGGGTACCGATTCCGTATATCTTATGCATTCTGTATATGACACATCTAATGACACCCATACGTACCAGAGGCACGTAATATTATTTTATGACTGGAAACTTTCATGCAAAAAAGGTATATTGATCACTTAACTTTCTCCCTCCCTCCGTTCTACTGCACTCCTTGAATTTCTTAAAGACCCTTAAATTTCCTTCAGTTGAACAAATCCTTAAATTAGAATATTCCCTATATTTCTTAAATATCCTTAAATTGAATAAATCCTTAAATTAGAATATTTCTTAAATATCTTTGAATTTACTTAAAGTAATTAATCTTTTCGGTGCAATACTGTCCCCCAAAATCTATAAGCGCTAGATATTTCCGACAAAATACTAATATCTACGCCGAGATTGGTCAGACTGACTTAGAAAACATTGGGTTACGTTGGTGGAATGGGAATTTGTCGAGATACAATTTGGCGAAACGCAATTTGGACGAACGGGAAGGACTGTCTAAAACGTACTTGTTTTGCCTCTCCCGTCTGAGGGAGAGGAAGACGGAGAGAGGAAGAGAGGGAGAGAGTGATGGAGAGAGGAAAACATTTTATTATTAATCTTGAATTTTGAATCCCAGTCACAGGCAAGAGTGGCCCAGAATTTTCCGAAATTGATGAAGGGTAGCTAAGCCATGTTTAATATTTACTTTAAACCTAGCAAAGCCTTAAATCATTATTACCTTCCAAGAGTTTGTCCACAACCTCACCGTCATGTTAAGCATATATGTCACTAGAATTGTTATTCTAGTAAATCATGTTATCTCTGCTCTCCAATAAGTTCCTGCCAGTCTTATGTGACGCTCACTGAGATATTGCACTGCATCAGTGTTACAATGAATACCAAATTACATCGACTCAAGTAGAGTTCTTCTTTGTTTTTTAACCAGTTCGGGTGTTAACATACACTGATTGTTGTTGTTGTTCTTCCTCTTGTTCTTGTTCTTTTTGTGACTGTTACTGTTGCTGCTGTCGTTGTTGCTGTTGTTGCTATTGTTTATGTTAGTGTTTGTAGTAGTGGTGATGATCTGCCTGCAATTTACAATGCATTATGCCACCGTAACAATTAAGTCAACCGATCGCCTTCATGGCCTCCCTACAGATGCCCTCCACCCCAAGAACGTTGTGGTCATACCTGTGACCTACCACTACTGTGCAATATGTGACCTGTGTGTAATTCACCATGGTCTTGGATCACGTGTTCGACTAGTGATCGACAGCTACTACCCTCCCGGATGAGAGCTCTGATCAGAGCTCATGTATGACCGATCTATGGGTATTGCTGTGACCTGACATACACACACTCACCCCCGACTTCCCGCCAACGACAGTTGGAGTAACGTCTCGCAGTGCATCGATACTGAAATTATTTCAGCCCTGGGCGGGATTCGAACTCGAACCGCTGCGTTAACGGTTGCGAACGCTACCACTCCGTCGTCGAGTCGTGTGTGTGTGTGTGTGTGTGTGTGTGTGTGTTCCAAACAGCTGCAAGGAACCTTCAATTCACAGACAACAATAAAGCAAACCTTCCTTAAGAACATAATTGCACGACCCAAGTACCTCTGCATGACACAAGAGTAGTCTCATCACAATCGAAGACATTTAATTCTTAAGTAGCCCCAATCCCCTTCCAACCCCTCGCTGGGCTATAAATCCACGAATAAGCCTCGACTCTACGGGACATTGAGCCCATGGAAAACAAATTAAGGCTTCCTTCACCCCGGGCAATAAGCGCGAGTTGGAATTTTGTTTGTGTTACTATGTACGGTACCTCGCATACAAGACTCGAGTCGCTTAAGAGACTGGAAGCGAAGAAAGACTCGTAAGTGTGTGGGGACGGGTGGGTTGTCACGGACATCAATAAAATAGCCTGCCGGCAGCCTAAATAAGATGAAAAGTGCCACCCAGTACGTCAGGGTGGCACAGGACCCCTAGGAGGGTGACAATGGAATGAATAAAAATCGCCTGGCGGCAGGTAAAATCAAAAGGAAAGGTACCACTCGGTACGAAAGGATTATATTTTCATAAAGACGGAGCCAAAACGAGAGAAAATATTGGGAGCTTAAAAGTGAACAGATAAATACATAAGAAGAAACAAAAGATAAAATAAGACGAGAACAAGGTAATACGCGGGTGCGCTAGAGAAACAGCAAGATTTACATGTCGTCCGCGGAAGCCTGGCAGTGAAACCACGCCCTTGTCGTATTTCAAAACGAGAGAAAAAGAGAGAAAAAAGGAAGAGAGAAAGAGAGAGAGAGAGAGAGAGAGAGAGAGAGAGAGAGAGAGAGAGAGAGAGAGAGAGAGAGAGAGAGAGAGAGAGACTCTGGTTGGTGGGTACTTTCCATCTGAACTTCAATGTGCGGTTTGCCAATACTTCCCATACTTAAAACTGAATTGCCCACTTTACAAAGGATAACAAAGGCGGAGCATGCCGACAGGAGACCTTTTGGTCCATATCTAGGTCGGATGCAAAAAAAAAAATCATAATAATGGTAAATAAATAAACAAATACATGAATGAATAAATAAAAACTATAATAATGCAAATGATAAATAAATTACATAAATGCATAGGTATAGTTAAATAAAAAAAACAGGTAAATAGTAAATAATAATAAATTGACATATAACTAATAATAAATGAGAATCAAGCAAATAATAATAAACAGACAAATGATAACAAAACAAATAAACAAATAATATAAAATAAATGATAGTCATTACAGCATCTTGCTTAGGTGTTTTCTCAACTACCTCATCAACCAACGACGTGAATCTGCCCTTCCCCCACCTCATTCATCTATCAGTCAGTCAATCCTTACAGCTTTCCACATGTCAGCACAATTGGCAACAAATCCATCCGACTGGGTGGATGGGGGGGGGGGCTCTTTCTGGAATTCATCATAGCATATAGATTATTTTCCATCATATTTACATCTCGCAAAACAACTCGTTCGAGTGTTTCACTAAAGCAGTGGTTCTTAACCCCTGGGTCGCCAAGCCATTTTATTGGGTCGCTAAGGGTTTGCAGAAAATAATTATTTTCCCACTACAAATATATTATAATTATATACTGTAATAATTAAAATACATGATGCCTAGTTTTAGGATTCTAAGCAGACCATGATTAAATAAAAACTCCAAAGCAGAAAATTTATTTGAAGTGTTTTGAAATTTCAATGTATATCTATGTAGGCTTGGGTCGCGATGCTTGATTTGTGCAAAATTTTGGGTCGCTGCCAAAAAAGGTTAAGAACCACTGCACTAAAGGCTTACACATAATGGCTCTATCCCTCTTATAAGCGGGTGGCCGTGTCAAAACATCCAAAAACCCGTTTGCTCCCCCTCCCATCTTAGCAGCAGATGAAGGGACATCCCCGTCTCTCGGCACACTGCTCGGGTCACAGGCAATGCAGTAAGACACAGCACTCTCGCAACAGGGACAGACAGCAAGAGCTGGTCTTTCATCAATTCATCTTATGGCGAATCCCCCCCCCCCGACATTTTCTCGAGAATCATATGGAAAAGAACTGCACATGGATTCAATATATTGACAAATCATTTACACACTTAATTGGCTATTGTCAATATATATGTTCCTACGCTTTAGGGACCCATATACAATAATCACCTATTGACAATATCTAAATTATTTCACTG
>NC_134780.1:30178904-30196404 GCF_046742065.1 Oratosquilla oratoria | reverse complement strand
CTCTGACCTTCTTTGACCTTACCTACAACATGTTATACCTAATCTCCTTACCTAAGGCAGAGGGCACAGCCTGCCCTGTTTTGATACTTCTTGATACGATCTCGGTACTGCCGAGTTAGCAAGCCATGATGTGAGTGTGCGTTTGTATGTACTGAAGTGTATTTACATGAATATAAGATATAGGAGAAGGGTTATCCCCGTGGAGTCCCGTCTACCTGATTTCATGGGTCAAGATACTCATGATACCTGGATATGGTTACTTCTTCAAAATTGTTTCACGAAATAGCGAGCCTGTGTGTGTGTGTGTGTGTGTGTGTGTGTGTGTGTGTGTGTGTGTGTGTGTGTGAGTGAGTGTGAGAGAGAGAGAGAGAGAGAGAGAGAGAGAGAGAGAGAGAGAGAGAGAGAGAGAGAGAGAGAGAGAGAGAGAGAGAGAGAGAGAGAGAGAGAGAGAGCTTGCACGCGTAAAACATAATACTGAAATATCAGAGATACGAGGTTTGTGGTAGATACTTGCTTTACATATTCCTGGAAAAAATATTATATTCTTTATACCATGAACCTGATTAATTTGATCCTCGTTTGTGATATAAGAGTTATTATATTTTTTCTTATTTTTTTTTTACACATTTACCACAATCTCGCACGACAAATTCATGTACGTCCTGTTTGTTACAAAAATCTCAAAATACTTTGCAAGAGAATTTCCTGTAATTTTCGTGTACAAAAAATACATCGAATCACAGCATGAATTCTGAATCAATTTCTATTATAATTGTTAAATATCCATTAGGCAACACTACCATATAATAGACGTCTTTCTAACAAAGATACATCCACTACACTTAAACCTTGGCAACCGCTCTTTATTTTCCATCGAAGAAGTAAATATACTTTTATTCTATTCTATATTATTTTGTCTATTTTCTTTTTAGGAACAACGAAGCATCCTTACCCATGATATATACACAGCATAAATCACTTCCTTCCGCCATTTCCAATGACAATAAAAAATTTAATATCGATACATAATTCTTAGGAGAAGATACGAATATCCTCGTTACTCATAGTCCCTTTTACCAATGAAATATGTCGACGGAAATGCGGACCCAAAAAGATTATTCAAAATTGAGGTCCTTCAAACATAATTCAGACATAAAGCAAGACTGTATACAAGATCCTGTGTAGCCCCATTAAAATAACAATAACAAAATAATGAATAAATAAATAAATAAAATATATTAAAAAAAAATCCCCGCACAGCTCAGTATTTCGATTTCAGCATTGATACAGGTAAATACAAGTTCAGTGTTAATGGACTCGCCTTCTTCCTCGTTTTCGTCTAAAATGAATAATTCTTTTGTGACTTTTTCATTTTCTTCATCTCTAATCCACATGAGTACAAGTAGTCAGAATGTGTGTGTGTATGTGTATGTATGTGTGTGTGTGTGTGTGTGTGTGTGTGTGTGTGTGTGTGTGTGTGTGTGTGTGTGTGTGTGTGTGTGTGTGTGTGTGCGCGCGCATGTCTGCATGCGTGTGTGTATCTGTGTATATGTGTGCGCGCACTTGCATATGTGTGTGTGCACTTGCACGTGTGTGTGTGTGATTCACCATGGTCTTAGATCATGTGTTGGACTCGTGATCGACAGCTATTTCCTTCCCAGAAGAGAGCTCATATATGACCGATCTATGGGTAATGCTGTGACTTTACACACACACCCAACTACCCGCCCACGAGTTGGAGTAACAGCCCGCAGTGTGTGTGTGTGTGTGTGTGTGTGTGTGTGTGTGTGTGTGTGTGTGTGTGTGTGTGTGTGTGTGTGTGTGTGTGTGTACAGTTGAGTAGCTATTCTAACCTAACCTACCATGGAAACGCTGACATGGTTTAATAACACACACCTTGATTGCTGAAAATCGTGGGAAAGAAAACACTCAAGGTTTTCGACGCCATTTCGGTAAAAAATTATTTATTTATTTATTTATTTATTTTATAATATTTTTTTTTACTTGGCAAAGGTCTCTCTAGCTCGAGAGATAAGGTCAAAGCCTTGTATTACTTACTTCCTCTGTCTGCTTACTTCCATTATGTAAGGGAAGAAGCTTATGGTAATTCAAATTGCATAACCAACAACGTCAGTCTATCAAAAGCATTCACCATATCATTTATCACAGATCTGTACAAGTAATACAAGAGACGATCTGAACACTTATTCTTAACTCTTCAATGGACGAATTCTCTGGGGGGCAATAACACACACACACACACACACACACACACACACACACACACACACACACACACACACACACACACACACACAAATAAAAAGGAAGACAGATCGTTTCCTTCTGGTCCTGGAAACGACGAACCCGAGGAGGAAGAGGAGTCTGCGACAAACAAAAACAAAAACAAAGAGAAACGAAAGACAATTAATTAAATCGCATCAAGGACATATGCCCCCAGATTGGTCCCAGTGGGAGCTAACCAATCCCACCAACCTCTCTTGGCTTCATCAGTGCAAAAGAAAGAGAGAAGAGAGAGGAAAGAGAGAGCAGGTAAGAGAAAGAAATGAAAGGATTTAGAGAGGAGCGAGGGACTCTGAAGATGAACAGGATTACGAAAGGATCAAAGTTCTTTCCGATTGCATATTGTGTGTGTTATACATACATATATGTATGTATATGATTTACCATGGTCTTGGGTTATGTGTTGAACTCGTGATCGACAGCTATTACCCTCCCGGATGAAAGCTTAAAGTTCATATAAGACCGATCTATGGGTAATGCTGTGACCTTACACAACATACACACACATCTCCCCGCCCACGAGAGATGGAGTGCCGGTTTGCAGCAGTGATACTGAAATTATTTCAGCCCTGGGCGGGATTGGGTTGCGAGCGCTTCAACTGCACCATCAAGCCGTGTATGAATGTATATGTAAATGCATATATGTATGTATGTATGTATGTATGTCATGGAGATTCGATCTTAAAGCTCCAAGTGTGTGTGTGTGTGTGTGTGTGTGTGTGTGTGTGTGTGTGTGTGTGTGTGTGTGTGTGTATACATATAAATATAAATATACATATACATATACATATGTATATTAAAACTTAAACACACTCTCGGAGAAAGATAAGCTGAGATACAGAGAAAACCGTATATTTCGACCACTGACTGTGGTCCTCTTCAGGAGGACCACAATCAGTGGTCGAAATATACGGTTTTCTCTGTATCTCAGCTTATCGTTCTCCGAGAGTGGGTTTAAGTTTTATTTTATTCGTGTGTTACGACACCTACGTTACTTGTATATATGTAAATATATATATGTAAATATATATATATATATATATATATAAATATATATACATATATATATACACATATATATATATATATACATATATATATACATATATGTATATACATATATACAATATATGATATATATAATACACACACACACATAAGTTGTGTGCGCGCGCACGCGCGTGAGCTATTCATGCGTACCTTGATTCTCTATGCTTGCATTTTCGCGTCTGCTTTTCCATTTTGAACAATACCCTTTTTATACATAATTCGTTCGTTTTCTTATTGTTTGGGTCTTATCAACTGGAATAAAACAACCAAATGTAAAACTATATATCAAAGCTACAATTAAGAGAACTCGCACCTATCCCGTTTTTCCTTCCAAATAAGTAATATGTTCCCCTTCCACTCGAGAATAACAAATTAAATCGAGATTTTTTTTTTTTCAAATAACGTTCACGTTTCTTTATTGTTCGTGTCCTTCCCAATGGCTGCCTCCATTGTAAGCTGCTACCTGCGCTGAGCTAAAGCTGTGTTTGTCTTGAACAGACTTCGTGGACGGTCGAGGTGGCGACTCCTAATCTATTCAGACCTTCTTTAATTTCTCAACCCTGTGCGGCTTCTCCGAGCTCAAAGGCTTTGTATCCAGCAAGTGAAATCGAAAAAATAGCAAAAGAATTCTTTTCTCTTCAAAGGCTGCGAAATTCCATTTCAGATTCAGTTACAATGAAATACGAACCTCACCATATTGTTTAGGTACTTTATACAACATATATCTATGGACACTGTTCCAGTATTTTCCGTGTATTACTGATGATTTTAACACCAGAGACTATATAAAGGCTTTCAGGATTTCTGATTGATATTATAAAAAGTGCGGGAGTATGGAGTGTGTTAGGTGGCCATCCCAACTAATAAAAGTACTGACAAATCATCAATTAAATAAATTCACTGATTAATTGCAAATCATTAGCCAGCGACCACGTTGTTATCTACCTCTCCTGACGTTGTTTAGATCACATGCATTAAGTCATTGGTGCTTTCGTTACCTTCCCTCATACCCTACCTCTCTCTCTCTCTCTCTCTCTCTGTCTGTCTCATCACTATCTACAACTCGACCTTTTTGGTGCGGTATTGACCCCGAGTATAAAAGCACTATTATCAACAACACAGACACGTAAAGACATGTATACACATATGCATACACACATGTGTATATACATATGTACTCACACAAGTGAGAGAGACGAGAGAAAGAAGGAGGGAGGGGAAGAGAGAGAGAGCGATGGAGCAAGTGTGTTACTGAGTGGACGCCGCGAGATGGGAAGCGTGGAAGAGGGAGACCAGACAGAAGGTGGAGAGACGAGATAGAGAAGTTTGCAGTCGTGACATGGCAGAGAGAGAGAGAATGAGAGGGAGATAGAGAGAGAGAGAGAATGAAAGGGAGACAGAGAACGAGTGGGAGATAGAGAGAGAGAGAGAAATGTATCATCATCTTCACCTTCTGGAATCAAAACCTTGGGACGCGCCTGGTTCCCTCCTGAGATTCGGCCCGAGACATTTGACCAACAACGTCTTCGGCTACAGCACTCCTCCTCCTCCTCCTCCCTTCCTCTCGCCTTCGGCCACGCGCCTCCCTCGTGGCTTCCAATTTATCTCTTCTCACTTTCTCCCATTTTCTCTCGGCAGTCTGCAATTGATGCCTAAGGCTTCTTTTCAGATCTTCGTCAATATAAAAAAAATATTTATTTTTTGTATCCTGTCTTCCATAAAAAAAAAAATTGTGATTTCTTGCAAATCTGTTTTTCTTCTCCGTTTTTCTCTCACGATTTTTTTCATTTACAGCAAAAATTCTATATATACTGAGGATTTGCCTCATTTTTATTCTACCCAGTACTAAACTAGCTTCTTAATATAATTTTCAATATATTATCACTATCAATAGTTCCACATCTAATTAGGATTCTTATATCTTCTAATATTCTCCTCTTTTTCATATTCATATCTATTCAATTCGCTACAGCCTGCATATCTCTCTCTTTTTCTCATTTTCTCTAATTTCTCTGTCTTACGGAACTGCACAGAGGAGAATGGAGAGATCAATGATGGGAATAACGCCGAGAGACTGAACGAGAGCAAGTTGGGTGAGAGAGCAGACCAGAGTGAAAGATATTGTGGAGGCGGTGAAAGAGAGGAAGTGGAAATTGGGCAGGTTAGTGCGAACGACTAACGAACAAGTGTATTACTGAGTGGACGCCGCGAGATGGGAAGCGTGGAAGAGGGAGACCAGAGAGAGGGTGGAGAGAGACGAGACTGAGAAGTTTGCAGGAGTGACGTGGCAAAGGTTGGCGCTGTAGTGTGAATCATGGAATACTATGGAGGAGGCCTTTGTTCAGTAGTGGACTCAGGATGGCTGATTTGATATCTAACATATCTTTAACATATCTATTATTGTACGTACATCTCTCTGAAGAAGACCAAGTTGGTCGAAACGTTAGAGTAAATCAATTCCTAGATCGTCTTCGTTTCACTCCCACCACCAAATTTCTCATTTGTCCTTTCTTCTCCAAAGATCTAATCTCCTAAATTTCCGTCAACATATCTTTCTTCCATTTAACTGTTCCTCCTCTGCCTCTTCTCCATTTCCTTTGGGTCCTCTTGTCAGCGATCAGTGGGTCCCTTGTGCTATAGTCAGCATAGATTTGTAGGCTCAGGCTATCTCTCTCTCTATATTTACATCACTTTCCTCTCTTTCTACCCCCTTTTCTCTCCCTCTCTCGAGCATTATACGAGAAACGTGTACCTAAAACATCAGCTGTTATAACTGAAACGATCTAAAGCCTTTGTTTACCACATGAAGCAGCGATTCAGTAAAATCAATAAAAACTACAACTTGAGCATTTAATGCGCATGAAACTGTTCGCCTCTCCATCTTTCTTTTCTTTCTTTCTCCCCATTTTTCTTTTCGTCCTCAATTTTCTCTCTTCCCTGCTTTCCTCCTCCTCTCTATCCCTCCTTCCTCTCCCTCCCTCCTCCCTTTCTCTCTTTCGCCACTTCTTTCTTCGATCTTCCTCCACTTCCTCCTCATTACCTCCATCCTTCTCTTCCACTCCCTCCCTCCTCCCTTTCTCTCTTTCGTCACTTCTTTCTTCATTCTTCCTCCACTTCCTCTTCTCTACCTCCCTCCCTCTCTTCTACTCCCTCCCTCCTCCCTTTCTCTCTTTCGTCACTTCTTTCTTCGATCTCCCTCCACCCACTCTTCTCTACCTCCCTTCCTCCATCCTTCCATTCCACCTCTCTAGCACCCCCTCTACCTCCCTCCTTCCCATCACCTCCTCTCTACACCCTCCCCTCCCTCCACCTCCTCTCTACGCCCTCCCCCTCCCTCCCTTCACCTCCTCCTCCATCCCCCACCCCTCCCTCCCTTCACCTCCTCCTCCATCCCCCACCCCTTCCTCCCACCTCCTCTCTACGCCCTCCCCCTCCCCCTTCCTCCACCTACTCCAGGGTCAACGTAATGAAGATTCTCCCAACATGACAAAATACTTCAAAAACAAATGCATTGAGGAAAATAATTGAAGTGTTTTGCTGTTTTCCGAGATTGCAAGTTATGATGTCGTGAACGGATGATGCAACGACTGACCAAAGCAGACAACCACACTCTCAGGCACTTTGTCATCTGCTTCTTTATCCTTCTGTCTTGTTCCTTCTTTTTCTTCTCCTTCTTTTTCTTCTTCTTCCTCTTCTTCTTATTATTATTCCCTTGCTTCCTTTTCTGTTTCTCTTTCTCCTTATTTTCCCCTTTATCATTTCCCCCTTTTCTCTTTGTCTCCTTTTATTTATTTCCACCTTTGTGTTTACTTGTCTCCCTTTATTCATTTCCCCCTTTGTGTTTATTTCCCATTATCATTTCCCTTTTTCTCCTTGGCCCCCTTTATCATTTCCCCTTATAGCTTCGGCTTTCTTTATCATTTCCCCATTTCTCTGTCTCCCTTTATCACTTCCCATTTTCTCTTTGTCTCCCTTTATTCATTTCCCCCTTTGTGTTTATCTCCCATTATCATTTCCCTTTTTCTCCTTGGCCCCTTTCATCATTTCCCTTATTGTTTTGGCTCCCTTTACCATTTCCCTTTTTCTCTTTGTCTCCTTTCATCATTTCCCCCTTTTTTTTGCTTTGGCTCCTTTATCTTTTTCCATTTTCTCTTTGTCTCCCTTTATCATTTCCTCCATTCTCTTTGTCTCCCTTTATCATTTCCTCCTTTCTCTTTGTCTCCCTTCATCATTTCCTTCATTTTTCTTTGTCTCCTTTTATCAATTCCCTTTTCGTCTTTGTCTCCCTCTATTATTTTCCCTTTTCTTTCTTTTTCTTTGTCTCCCTTTATCAATTCCCCTTTTCTCTTTGTCTCTCTTTACTGTTTCCCTTTGTCTCCCTTTATCATTTCCCCCTTTTCACCTTGCCCCCTTTTATCATTTCTCCTTTTGTCTTTGTTTTCCTTTATTATTTCTTTCTTTCTCTTTATCTTCCTTTATCAAATCCCATTTTGTATTTGTCTTTCTCTATAATTTTTTTTTTCTCCTCTCCCTTTATCAATTCTCCTTTTGTATTTGCCTTTCTCTATAATTTTTCATTCTTTCTCTTTGTCTCCCTTTATCAATCCCCTTTTTTTCTTTGTCTCCTTTTATCAATTCCCCCTTTTCTTTGTCTTTATCAATTCCTCCGTTTCACTTTGTCGCCCTTTATCAATTCCTCCGTTTCTCTTTGTCTCCCTTTATCAACTCCTTCGTTTCTCTTTGTCTCCCTTTATCAATTCCCCCTTTCCTCTTTGTCCCTCTGCCTCCGAACCAGTTTCCCGTCTTTCATCCATCATTTGCCATAAAATCTCATCTCTTGTCTCTTTCCTTTCTCTTTTTATTTCCTTTCTCTGCCAAAAGTTGTCTTTTTTTTTCTAAATCTTCGTTGGGTACATCTCTCTTCGTCTCCTCATTTCTCCTCTTATTCCCCATTTTTCACTAAATCTTACACTTTCACACACAATAGTACACTAAATTTTCTAATGGATTTGCTGAATATTTCCCTCCAAAATCAGGAATGATATATAGTTCTCCCTCTATATGTCCAGCAGACATACATTCCTAACCAGATCTTCAAGTCTACATAGGACTTACAACCATTTTCCGCAGATTTATATAAAAAATATACGTGAAGGCAATTGAAAGTAAAAACACAAAAGTCCATTTATATACACATACAAATACGCACACACTACACATACACAACTCGTGGCGCAGTTGGTAGAGTTCCCGGCTGACACTAAGGAGGTCCGGGTTCAAAGCCCGCCCAGGGCTGAAATAATTTCAGTATCACTGCGCTGCAGGTTGTTACTCCAGCTCTCGTGGGCGGGGAGTTGGGTGTGTGTGTGCGTGTAAGGTCACAGCATTACCCATAGATCGGTCATATACGATCTCTGAGCTCTCTTCCGGGAGGGAAATAGCTGTCGATCACGAGTCCAACACGTGATCCAAAGACCATGGCGAATCACACACAAACATACACGAACTTCTTACAGGGAGTGGGGTGCCAACTTACATTGCAATGCTTTTTCTCTGTCTCGTGGGGGACCGACCTCAGAACCGCAGGATTAGTAGACCAAGGCCGTACAACTACAGAAGCAATGCGCCTGCGGGCGTGCGTTTCACCACTGTCTTGGATCACGTGTTGGACTAATGATCGACAGGTATTACCCTCCCGGATGAGAGCTAAGATCATACATGACCCTATTTATGGTTAATATGTGACCTTACACACACACACACACACAACTCTGTCCACCATAGCTGGAGTGCCAGTTTGTAGTGTTCTGATGCTTTTCAGACCTGGTGGGGACTCGAATTCAGACTGCTGAGTTAACAGTCGGGCGCAGTACCAGTACACCAGCCAGCCTGTGTGTGTGTGTGCATGTTTGTGTGTGTGTGATTCACCATGGTCTTGGATCACGTGTTGGACTCGTGATCGACAGCTATTTCTTGTGTGTGTGTGTGTGTGTGTGTGTGTGTGTGTGTGTGTGTGTGTGTGTGTGTGTGTGTGTACGTGTATGATTCACCATAGTCTTGGATCACGTTTTGGACTCGTGATCGACAGCTATTTCTTGTGCGCGCGCGAACGCGGACTCACGAGTTTGTACGTGCATTCATATCAAGAACTATACACACTACAATATTTTCAGGCAGAGGGACGGAAGATCAATATTGAAACCGACGTAGTTAATAATAGTTTATATCTACGATATTAAAAATTTCCCCTGCACCGGTCTTGCTTCCGGTGCGAAACACAAGCAAAGATTAATTGGATGGCAGAGGTTAACTTCGACCTAGTGAAATCCCATGGTGGAAATCCTATTTTACAGTGCATCCTTCGCCGTTTTTTTTTTTTTTTTTTTTTTTTACTTTTGATTCGAACGTACCTTTCTATCTGTCAATCTACTTTCACTAAAAAGTAAATGTTCGTGTGGGTGTGTACATGTACGCGCGCCTGAAGGCTATGCCCACATCGATTTTTTTTTCTTCCTAATTTGCACACCACATGCAGTAATATAAGTCATATTTTAAATGCGAAAAAAATACGGGAGCCATCTATCAAATATAACCGAACAGCAAGACCAGAATTGTATTTGTAAAAATAAATAGATAAATATATAGATGAATAAATAAATAAAATAATAATGTTAGTTTGACAATACACAAAACATGACAAAGATACGCAAAGTCAGTCATTCAAAGATTTATGAGGACATTAAGCAACTAAGATATCAGCAACCGAAGAATAAGAGGAACCTAGAACACAGAAGAAGACTAAGAGATGAAACAAAGACAGCAATCGGTGCGGAGTGGAGAGCCCACGCGCTCAAAGAAACGACATCAGATGACTGTGACCACTTGGTGGCGGATCGAGAAGCCGGAATACCAAGCACACGTTTTCTTGCAGTGAAGTAACAGGTCTCGGAAATGGTACAAAGGAGGCGAGAAACTAGTCTGAGATAATACAATCAGGTCCTAGTGGATGGTCGCTTGCAGAAAAAGGAAAAATTTGTGTTATCAACCCTTTCGATGTCCAGCGTGCGCACACACGCATACGGAGAGAGAATTACTCCAACGTCTCTCCAACGTCTTCCAACCAACTCTCCAGAGACCATCTATTGTCCTCCAGATCTCCCAAGGGACATTTTATTGTCCCTAAAGACCCGAGGACCAGGCTTTCCACCCAACGCCCGGGACACCTGCGTCGGAACAATAGAAGCCGTCAGTGTTTCGGGGAAACGCCCTGACACACTACTCGACTACAATGGGAAGAGCGCGACTGTCCGGCGCCATCATCGTCGCTCGACGAACCCTTTCTTTTGATGTACCGATCAGCATATGGCACCACTGTAAACTGTACATTCGTATACAAAATATGGCAACCCCCACGAGATTACTCCGGAGGTTGCATTGTATCTAGAAAGCAAAAAGAATACTGGAATCAGTAAAGAAAAGACACCGCTCAGCCTTTGCTTTGCTAACACTCAAACTTTGTTCTTCCAATAATGTAGATAGAACTACACGTCTACTTATATATATAAAAAAAAAAAAAAAAAAAAAAATCTTAAATTCTTAAAGCAATGTTCAGAGCCTGACAAGATACACGATACAGATCTTTCAGCTACGCTCAGAGGGGTACGGATTATGGCTGTAACGAAGTCTGGCCTCAAGCCCCGAAATTTCGTTTAAGAATGCGGCTTCAAGTCATCAACATTCAGCACGGACAAGATCAGTGTTTTGGAAAGCATCCAGCAAAAAATTTGAAGTATCTGGAAGATAGCTATACTAAGAATAATAAAATAAATAACTGAAAATAAATTTATAAAGATAAATTGATAACTGAAGATATTGACAAATTGATAATTAATTAATTAATAAATTAATAAACAAATAAACAGATAAATAAACATTAAATACACTGTAAACAAAGCCGACGGTTCTGTTTCCACTACCAGTTAAACAAAGGTTTCGCGTTTCTCAGGAAGGATCCAAATACTCATTCCGGATCGAGTTGAGTCAAATTTAGCGTTAACAGTCCACTCCAGGGCCTGAGGTGTGAGAAGGATACAATGTGAGCGTGTGATCATTTGCATAAAATTAATTATCTAATAATAATAATGTGTGAACATTGTGACGAATGTGGATAGGAGGTAAAGGGAACACGGGCTGAGGGAAATACTTTTATTCCTGACTAGTTTCGCCTGAGTGGCTTCTTCAGAGGAATGCGAATTGCGACTTGCGAGAGAAGACCACCCGCTCGCGCGGAATCGGTTTTTGTGGGAGGGGAAGAATGTCTGTAAGAAAATGAAAAGATAGTAGTGTATAAAAGAGGGCTATTGCCAAAAATGCGTTTTTTCGTGAGCGATTAGGAATAGTGTTTGAAGTCAAGCTGGTCAATAAATATATGGCAGAGAAAGGGAACGTGGCAATGTGTCTGGTTGGTCGCCCACTCGACGTCATCTGCCGGTGTGATGAGTTATCGCAGCGAGTGGACAAAATATCCGCCTGTTGGTCGTCGCGTGGCTGAGCTGTCCGTCTGGATCAGGGGCTCAGTGTATTTTGTCCAAGATGACGAAGCGTGCTGCTGCTTTAGCCCATATCAAATCCCCAGTCCTCTTATTGATGTCATCCTGGATGTTAAAGAATACGGACTCCATCGCCTTTCTTTCTTGTCTTGTGAGGTTATCCATAACAATTTTTGCATTGTCCCATTTCGACATGATTTACTACATCGGTGAAAGTAGCAGGGGCCTAGACACTAGAATAAAAGAACACCAAGCAGATGTTAGACACCACAGGGTTAGCAGTGCTATAGTAAATCATGTCGACGAACGAGGCCATCTACCGAAATGGGACAATGCAAAAATTCTTATGAATAACCTCACAAGACAAGAAAGACGATGGAGTCCGTATTTATTAACTTCCAGGATAACATCAATAAGAGGACTGGGGATTTGATATGGGCTAAAGCAGCAGCACGCTTCGTCATCTTGGACAAAATACACAGAGCCCCTGATCCAGACGGACAGCTCAGCCACGCGACGACCAACGTGCGGATATTTTGTCCACTCGCTGCGATAACACATCACACCGGCAGATGACGTCGAGTGGGGGGACCAACCAGACACATTGCCACGTTCCGTTTTTCTGCCTCATATATATATATATATATATATATATATATATATATATACATGTATATGTATATATATATGCATATATATATATACATACATATATATATACATGTATATATATATGTATATACATGTATATATGTATATATATATATAGATATATATATATATACATACATATATATATACATGTATATATATATGTATATACATGTATATATATATGTATATATATATATATATGTATATATATATATGTATATATATGTATATATATATGTATATATATACATATATATATATATATATATATATATATATATATACTGACCAGCTTGACTTCAAACACTACTGGTCAACCTCAATAAGTCCTACCAACCAATCGGCATAAAACAATGCAAGTGGGTCTACCCCACTCTGTTCCACTTATCTTCCTTCATTTTCTATGCTGTCGTCTTCTACTAACACCCCCCTCCCCCTCCACACACCCAGCTTCAAACTATCTATCCCCCCCTTTGTATTGTATTCAAACACCATTCCTCTGAAGAAGCCACTCAGGCGAAACTAGTCAGGAATAAAAGTATTTCACTCAGCCCGTGTTCCCTTTACCTCCTATCCACAATAATAATAATGATGATGATAATAATAATGAGAAGAAGAAGAAGAAGAAGAAGAAGAAGAAACGAAGAAGAAATGATTATTTAATAAGAACAACGAAATCGTTTCAAGATCAAATATAGCTTCCGTTACAGACGTCCCAAGTATAATACATCATTCACCCCCACCCGTTTTCTATCAAAATATAAAGAGAAAAGATATATGAAAATATATATATATCATTTCATATAAACACAAAAGATAAGTGGGGAAGGGGAGCGTGTGGGTTTGTTGGAGGCTAAAATGGGCTGTCACAGTTTGAGAACCACTGCATTAGATGACATCACAGCCCCTATTCTGATATTCACCTTAAAATGACAATAGCGGCACTTCCGTCTATGGATTAAGAGTGAGCAGTCTATATTTCGCAGACAGAAGATCGAACCAAAGACCAAAACTGAGAGAAAGTCGATCATATAATGTTTTAGACATCGAGACAAACTAATAATCTCCTTCAGGGAACGAAAAAGGAGGTAGATTGGATAAAATATGAGCGTTAGTAAAAGAGAGAGAACGAAAGTTTATGATACGAGGTAGGGACAAAAAGTTATTGGACGAGAGATATTTCAGAATTTATCTATTTATTTATTTATATAACAATCGAACACCAAAACAAAGACTGAAAAAATAAAAAATAAACGATGATTGGTTACGGCGCGAAACTCAGGAAGAGAAAGATTAGGGCAAAATGAATAAATAAATAAACAAATTAGTTAAAAAGAAAAAAACAAACTAAAAGGTTTTCATGAGAGCTACGTTATGACAAAAGACAAGTACCTCAAGTTATTAGAAAGACATCAAATGGAAACGAAAACAATACTGCAAGTAGAAACGTAATAGTTTATTCAGCGAGTTACATGTTGTCTCGTGATTATTGTTCTCCGACTACAGAAACTCTGATTATTGCCGAAAATATATGACAAAAAAAATTGTAGATCGCTTCTTTGTATGTGTGAGTATACATATATATATATATATATATATATATATATATATATATATATATATATTACCATATGTTTGATCAATTTCTTTTTAAGATTACTGGTTATGCCTCAATTACTTTTCAGCATCGTTTGGCTAATTCCCATTTCAGTCAGCGCCCTCCCTAGCCCGCAGCCCAACAAGTTTTCCCTATGGTCTATACCGGCCACCATCTCCTCCTCCTCCTCTTCACTCCCATATATAAAAGTCTGCACAAGTATTGCTTGCGTATATTTTCTTCATTGCTTCCTCTGACATCTTTTTATACCTCCATACAGCCAGCAAGATGACTCCTACCTCCTCTCCCTCCCTCACTCACTCACTTGATGGACAATATTTCCTTCTTGTCCTCCACTTCTATGCGTATACGTTACCAGAATAGGTATATCTTCCTATCTGCTCCGCTTCTCATCCAATTGTGCATCAACCTTGTACTGCCCTCAGACCCGTATGAGGTATGGATTGTATTTGATGCAGCTTAGGACCTTTGTGACATCTCCACACACAGAGAGCAAAACCACTCAGCAGTCTTTAAAGAGGGAGAGAGAGAGAGAGAGAGAGAGAGAGAGAGAGAGAGAGAGAGAGAGAGAGAGAGAGAGAGAGAGAGAGGGAGAGAGAGAAAGAGAATCACTTCGATCTTCAACAGTACCATCCTTACGTTCTACTATCTTCTTTAAACGTGACATTTAATACCTCTATGACTCCACCTCTTCGGATAGAACAGCTGGCTATTAGTGACAAAAATACGTGTGCTCTTCACTCTGCAAGTTCCACCCCCCTGAATATATATAGAGGTACATAAACAAATAAATAAATAAATAATACAATTAACAGACCTTCTGAATCTCTCTTCTGGTGTTTAGTGGCATCAGAACTCTGGCCGTTAATACTTTGTAACACATGATAATTACAGTAGAACACTTTATTCTTCTAAAATAACATTCTCATTTTCACCGTCACAATTTCTGATACCTGCTGTTAGAAAACATGAAACAGACATACACACACACACACACACACACACACACACGTGCCCATCCGTCCACACTCCATTTTTCTTCATTCTGACTTGGTCTGGGATTACTTTTTAGTCTCTTTCCCCTCCGGCAATTCCATCTTGTTCTCTTTTATACCTCTTCTCGTCTCCATTCCCATCACGTTTTTAGCTATGGTGACATCTTCGCCAATCCCAGAGCTGAATCATCTCATCCATCTTGGTGCATTTAATATCTATACGGGCGTCCCGACTAGGCTATTTATTTTCATCAGTGTCTCGTTTCAGCTCCCTCCCCAGTTTTTTTTTTTTTTTTTTTTTTTTTTTTTAGTTGGATTGGGCATATGGAAAGAACGTGGAGAAAATGAACAAAAGGCGTTTGAAAATCAGAAATGGACACAGGGAACACGAAGACCAAGAACGAGTTGAATGGAAAGGAATGAAAGGAGGATTGGATGTAAGAGGAATGTCTATCGAGCAAGGAAGAGAGAGTACGATAGGAGTGAATGGCGATTGGTTGTAAACGCACGATGAAATTGTGTAGTGCGAAGGAATGCTTTTGTCTGCTCCGCAATTTTCTTGATTTTATGAGGAACGGCGCCCCCACCCCACCCCTCGAAATAACATGAAGCGGTGGGGGTAAACCAGCTTATGCCGTCAAGATCTACTGTGGAACTCCTTCATCTTGTTGCATTGTATTTGGTCCCGATCAGTGTGGTGAGGGACATGGATGACCCTTTATCCATGAGGACTAAGATGGGACAGGCAACGAATGAGTACTGGATGGGTGTGGAATAGATATAGGATGAGCGCATGATTTTAATTTGTTACCCTTCTTATAAAGGTACAAAGGCCTTTTGAAATACATATATATGTCATTTCATACCTACCCTCATACTCGATTGTCTCCTTCTACACCACTTTACCTCATTTCTCTCGACCATAGTTCTCTCACTTATCTTTGGTTTTCACCTTATGAACTGTAGATTACTAGCGCTTCTATCCTTGTGGACAATCTCACGCCGTCAGTTTTTTTTTTTTTTTATTACTATCTGTAAGAGGCTGGTAGATTGAGGTAGACAAGTAGGTAGATAGAGGGGTAGGTGGCGAGAAATTCATTTTACGACTTGGATGTTTTGAAAACAATGGCCGCTAAGGAGTTGCAGAGTTGCATATTCTCGCTCACCGTCCAATGTTTGTAAACACAAGCTAGGGTATCGATAGAGGTGCTGATGTTGCGAATTGTTAACGCTAAGCCACTTCGCTTCGTAACAAGATTACTTGCGTAAGCAGTATTGCTTGAGACAGTATAACAGCCTTTCTGATTGGAGAAAAGGGTGGAGGAGGAGAGAAATTATTGGTGCACGGAGGTAAAGTCACGCCCTTAAAGGGTGGCACTTATTTGTAACGTTCAAAGTTATTGGATTAATTAAATAGTGACGTCGAAGCAGACTTGGCTTGGTGGGTGTAAGAGGATTCCAGGTGGAAATCTTCTGGTGTACCTAAGACCATAAGTTGTACCAGAATTCGTGAAGAAAACGAAGAAAAGTTTAAGTTCAATTTAATTCCCCTTCGTTTACCAAGTAATGGAACTTGACTAAAAGCATACACTACGAAACAGGTATGGGGCCTACATATGAGTGACTTACAATACTACAATGATGAAAAGAAAGTGAAGAAAGTTGAAAGTGAATGAAGAACTATAATGTCATAGAAGGAACAGTTGACAAAATAAAACCAGTCATTAAAGAGAGAAGGGAACTGAAAGTGATGCTAGCAACAGAGCTAACACTATCCTTTCTTCCATTTGGATGTTTTTTTTTTTTCTCATCTCTGATTTACCATGTTCTGTTTTTTAATAGAGTAGTTTCAATTTTCATTTCATATATATATATATATATGTATATATATATATATTATATACAGTATATATAATACATATTATATTATATATATATATATATAATTACACACACATATATATATATATATTATACATATATATATATATATATTATACATATATATATATATATATATATTATACACATATATATATATATTATACATATATATATATATATATATATATACGAATTATATATATATATATATATATATTATACATATATATATATATACATATATATATATATCACATATTTATATATAATATATATATATATATATATATATATTATATTACATATATTATATATCTATATACATTATATATATATATATATACATATATTCATACATATATATATATATATATACATATATATATATATTTATACATATATATATACATATATATATATACACATATACAGTACATATATATATA
>NC_134780.1:30173904-30176404 GCF_046742065.1 Oratosquilla oratoria | reverse complement strand
CAAGCCACCCCGCCACATAGGCTGCACTGCACTCTTCATTCACAGTCAGTGTCACATCTGTGGTGCACCTCTCAATAGAGCCTGCATCCTCTAGGTCAACTGCAGTCCCCAAGCAAAGCAGGTATGTTCCTTCGACACAGGGTGGACATCGATGGACTGGAGCTTTACGGCAGCATATCTCGTGAGCCGCTGCTTGCATGCGGAGAACACATCCCCAGTGAGAACTTTCCCTCAAGCCGGTTACTCTGGATCTCACGCAGCTGGACATAATGGAAGTCAGCGTTTCTGAACAAGTAGCGGCAAACGGCAGTCAGTCCCTGCATAATCTGTATTAGTTCATTCTTGGTGTCATGGGTGAAACACTTGACTCGATTTGCTCCATGTCCTGATGAAGCCTCTTGGAAAATCAACAGGAAAGTCTGCAGGCTGGTTGACTGGGGATCCTGAACAGCTTGATATGGATCGTTCATGCGCTGATCTTAAGACCTTCAAGACATGCTACACATTTTGTAGTTGAAGTCGTGAGGGGTTGACAGCAAATTTAGTGAGGGAAGTAGTCTTCAGAATACTGCCTTTCTCTGACTCGTACAGTTCCTTGACGTCAGCAAATGATGCTGTTGTTTTATTGTCAAGACTGATCTTCTGGCACTTCTCACTGATCCAGTTGTTGCGGATGCACTTCAGAAGATGCACTGTGTCAAAAAGGAGAAACTAGACACGATCTTTGTCAAGAAGATGCTTGACTGTGGTACGGCAATCACCCGGAAAATCAAACAGTTTACAGTACTGCTGGTTTATCTTGTGGTTGTCTGTGATAGACCCGATGACACGCCCACCTGCCCTCTCAACAGCAGCTGCCGCTTCCTTCACACGCTCAAGCTGGTATGCTGCTGTAAGCTTGTGGACGGGTGTCACAGAAATCATAATACTAGGTCCTCTGTGCAGCGACTTCATCATAATACATAGCATAGAAGTGGCCTTGCAGTCTGGCTTGTTCACTGCCATGCCACTCAGAACCCCACCAGAAAAATGCAACAGTTGGCCGAATCTATACTTCATCTATCAAGAGAAATACATTCTTCTGCTGCAGTGTCTTCACTTTGGCAAATCTTTCCCTCATCACCTGATCCTTGTCAATAGATGAAGTGATGTATTGGAGCTTGCGTTTGCTTGGCAGCACCAAAAAGTCTCTGAGCTGTTCATAACAACACTTGGGGACTGATTCAAGAGTAAAACAATAATCATTCATGGAAAACTCACAAATGAAAAATCTGTCAGCATCAACAATAGAGCTATTACGTGGTGGTAGCACATCAAGCCACTTCTGTCTTTCATAACGGTCTTTTGGCAGTCGAAACACTCGGCACCTGTTATCCTTGTTATAATTACCGCTGCAGTTCACAACACCACACTTATTCGGCATTTTGAATAAACAAAGTCAGCAAGAAAGAACCTATGAAGAACCAACCAAACAAACAAGCACTATCCACTTCTAAATGCACCCACGCGCGAAAGACGCAGCGACACAACCTTACACCTCCACTGCTCGTAGTACACTGGACTGGCCTCCGCTAGCGGCGCCAGAAATCTGGATGTGCACGTCCTGTGTAATAGTAGTCCTTGATATTATATATATATATATATATATATATATATATATATATATATATATATAATATATATATTATATATATATATATATATATATTATATATATATATATATATATTTTATATATATATATATATATATATATATATATATTAGGGTGTGTCTCAAGTATAGGGAGGAAAAATCCAAAGTCGCTGAATTTTTTCTCTCACCCTCTGAAATCGTTTCAATTATGGAATTATAAAGGAAAAAAAAAACGAAACCTCTACGCCAATAATAACCACTCGCCCAGCCACTCTTCATTCACTCCTTCAAGAGAGTCTTCTTCTTTGGGTCCGGGTATTTCAGCCGGTGGTCTTGAACCACTCGGAGCAAGTCCTGGAGTCCATCCTCCTTCTTTGTCAGTTTCTGGTTGAATGACTAGACCAGCGCAACTGCGCGCTCCTCGACGACCTCCAACCCGGCTTTGTAATCCTCACAGTTCGGCCATTCAATGGGGTCGACGGTCAGGAATTCTTTCCCGATCTGGAGCCGGTCGAAGAACTGTAGCGTCCTCCGGGTCACGAACTGCTCCAAACCGCCGTCGAAGGCCTCAGGTGGTAGTAGAGGGCAGACTTGACGAGGACCAGGTTGATGTTCAAGACGACGGACCATGGCTCGTTTGGTGTCCGCCGAGAAATCTTGATCGAAGAAAGCGAGGGCCACAAGTTCGTCACCGAGGTACCAGAGATGTCCATTCAATTTCTTGATGGCTGGACCCACAAGCGTCTTGTTCTTGAAGGCCAAGAGGTCCTTCATCATGTCCAGATCATTCCTCGGAGCGGCGGAGGCATTGGGAGCGACGATCCAGCGCTTGATGTAGAGGACGACGCCAAAGACGGCAATGTCT
>NC_134780.1:30153904-30166404 GCF_046742065.1 Oratosquilla oratoria | reverse complement strand
AAAGAAATGGAGAGACGGAGAGAGAGAGAGAGAGAGAAAACGAGAGAGTAAACCCCGGGAGGGAAATGGAACGAGAGTAGGCAGACAAGAAAAGTCTTTCAGACCAATGAACAAACGAGGATTTTTTTTTTTTTTTTTTTTTTTTTTTTTTTTTTTTTTATGAGTCCAGGGTCTCACACAAGAGACCCGTCATCAGGAGCGGAAAGAAAACGTTGGGCAAAACTCGGAAATGGGTAAAAAAAAAAAAAAAAAAAAAAAAAAAGAGAGAGAGAGAGAGAGAGAGAGAAAGAGAGAGAGCCATGTCACATATCCGGCTGGTCACGAAGGGCCACCAGGGCCGCACGACGTCCCATAAAATAAAATGGAACCTTAGGGAGAACAAAAGTGTTTCGATAGGCCACTTTCACATCACTGATCCTTTTTCTAAACTGTTACAATCACTTACTTTTTATACAGTCTTAATCCTTATGTATCATAGAAATTATATGGAAAATATAAACGTATATAATATTAGATTTCAATTATCCTAGAACAAATATAAAAAATATACACATATTATATACGCATATACATATATATATATATAATACACACACACACACACACATATATATATATATATATATATATATATATATATATATTCTTATAGCAGCTGCAGGGGACCACAGCAATATATCACAACAGATACGAAGAGGACAAAAAATCTATGCATCGTTTTTCAAAACGTGGCTCAAAGACTCCGAATTTTTCGTTCCTACTCCTCCTCCTCCTCCTCTTCCTCTTCCTCCTCCTCTTCCCCATCGCCAGGAGTTATCTCTTCTTTCTCCGAAAACGATAAAGATATTCAAATGAAAATCTTCGTTGCTTCGTCCAGAAAGTCGGAAACGTTTCGATAGGAAGTGAGTGGGCAGGCGAGGGGGGGAGGGAGGAGGCAAAAAGAGTAAATTTTGGTTTTGGGAAGTGAGCTATGAACCAACACATTTTGGGGTGTGTATATATATATATATATATATATATATATATATATATATATATATATATATATATATATTATATGGAATGTATACGCACAGTATATGACAATATACAGTACATTCAGTATGTATGATGCATACTTTATATGGTGGTGGTGGTGGTGGTGGTGGTGATGATGGTGGTGGTGGCCAGATGGTAGTGATGATGGTGGTATTCATAGTGGTAGTATTGTGGTACTGTTGGTGGTTGTATTGGTGGATGTGGTATTAATGGTGGCTGCGGTAGAAGGTGAAGTAGTGGTACATAAAAACACAAGAAAGAAGGAGACTGCAAGAAACCATGAGGCCTACACTAGAGAGTTCCATGACCATTACCACCTGTTATCCCCTTCCATAAAGTTGTCTGATCTGTTCTTAAAACAACCGATAGTTTCAGGACTCACTACATGGATACCGAGTCTAACGATTGAGGTAGCGGAAGTAGTGGTGGTGGTAGTAGTAGTAGTAGTAGTAGTAGTAGTAGTAGTAGTAGTAGTAGTAGCAGCAGCAGCACCGATGGTGGTGGTAGTGTGTAGAGATAGCACTCTTGGTAATGGTAGCGTGCATGCGTAAAAAACAGCAAAATAAAGAAATAAAAATACCCGCATGAGAACTTTGGCGATGAGCCGGATGTCTTCCTGGGAGCTTGCGAAGGTTTGGTTGTGCATCATCATGCTCCCTGCCCCATTAAATCGAATGACCGATCACACAATTTAACATGAATACGTAATTTTCCTTTCTCGTACTTAGTTGATATGAATATGCATTCGCACGCGCGTGTGTGTGTGCGCGCGTGTGTATATGTGTGTGATTCATCATGATCTTGGATCATGTGTTGGACTCGTGATCGACAGCTACTTCCCTCCCGCAAGAGAGCTCAGAGCTCATATATGAACGATGTGTGAGTAATGCTCTGACATTACACGCCCACACACACCCAACTCCCTGCCAACGAGAGTTGGAGTAACGACCAGCAGTGCAGCGATACTGAAATTATTTCATCCCTGGGCGGGATTCGAACCCGGACCGCCGTAGTGGTAGTCGGGAACTCTACCACTGCGCCACGAGTCGTGTGTGCGTGTGTGATTCACCATGGTCTTGGATCACGTGTTGGACTCGAAACCGATGGCTACTTTCCTCGCGGATGAGAGCTCAGTGATAATATATTGCCCAGTGGATGTATGTATGTGCGAAAACGCATAACTGAGCGCGTGTAATAAGCTATTAGATGTAAATTCCCTTTGGTAAATGTCTAATTGGAGACTGGAGGCGGGCCTTATACCAGATCTCTTCCAGAACGCATAGACTCAAACCGTCTTAAGTGCAATTCATAGTCCGACTTAAGAAGGATCAACCCTGAGACTTCGTCAAACCTCTTCAGGAAACTTTCCCGTGTTCTTCTTCTTCTTCTTGATGTCGTCGTTGCTGTTCTTGTTACAAAGGATTACAAAGGAGGAGCATGCCAACAGGAGACCTTTTGGTCCATAAGTAGGTCGGATGCAATATATATATATATATATATATATATATATATATATATAAAATGATAAATAAATAAATAAACAAGTAAATAAAATTTATAATATAAGAACAAGTTCATAAATGAATAGGTTAAGTTAATATTAAACAAACAGGTAAATAGTAAATAATAATAAATTGAGATAAATAATAATAAATGATAATCAAGGAAATAATAGACAAATAACAAACAAATAAATAAATAATATAGAATAAATGGCAGGCATTACAGCATCTTGCTTAGGTGTTTATCTAAACGAATCTTGCTTCGAACTGAACTACATTGCACTGCCTCTGCAGGAAGATTATTACATTCATTAACTTCACGGTTGTCTAAGTTGTTTCTACCCACTTCCAAATTAAATATATTTCCTGATCATTTGAGACCATTATTTCTTGTAAACAGTTTGCGACCATTATTTCTTGTTGTTAACTCCCGAAGCAGATATAACGACTCCAGACCCAGCGACCCCTGATCATTATCCTAAGACAAAACCTCCACCTCACCAAACATCACAACCCAGAAGTCTTCTGGACGCGTCCTACCCAACCTTATAACCCCTACTTGGAGCAGCCACGCCGAGCCTCTCGTAAATCCATGAGGCCCAACAATAAGTAACATAAAACAGAATCTAACCTCCCACATTTCCATAAGCTAACAGAAACTCTATATAAACAATTAAATTCCTTCGTTATCGCTCCTGAGAAACCAAGAAGTATTTATGGACTTCTTGCCAGAGTATCACAATTGGTTTCAGGCGCACAGTCAGAGCCTCGAGCCTGCCCGGGCATCTGCGAGCGTCGAACTCGGTAGCAATCTAGCCTTTCCAAACCAGTCGTCAACTTTACCAATTAGTCTGCGTCCTGTCAGCCGAGCTGACAGACCTCGAGGACTCTCGCCGCCGCCGCTGTCGCCGACTGTTCAGGCTCAAGGACCCAGAATTACAGAACCTTGATGAAGTGGAGGAAATGCGCTTACCGACCCCTCCCCCCAAAAAAAAAAAAAGTTTCTTGGTTAAACCAAACGTGCCATGTCTTTGCAATGACGTCTTTCGAAGCTGTGCGGCTCATTGCTGAGCTGGTTACATTTAATTCTCACTGCAACTGCCATAAAGGTTACATAACCCGAAAAAAAGTGAACGAGAAAGGAAAAGTGAGTGGGAACGAGGAGGGGAGTGAACGTGGGAGTGAGGGAAGGAAGTGAATAAGTATGAGTGAGAGAGAGAGAGAGCGAGAGCGAGAGAGATAGAGGAGGCGAGGAAGAGAGAGAGGGAGAAAGGGGAGAGGAAGGGAGGAAGGGAAGAAGAGAGAGAGAGAGAGAGAGAGAGAGAGAGAGAGAGAGAGAGAGAGAGAGATCCAAAATCAAGGACAGAGCAAATAACCCGCACTTCACATTTCATTTAAGCAGCGACGCCTAATTTACTTAAAACGCGCTTTTCTTTTAACTTTAGATCATAAAATGCTCATTTTCCTCATCTGACATATATTCTACGAAAAACATTTGTAAATTTTGAACGTGATGCCTTGGGTAACCTTCAACTACCCTTGACCTTACTTGGGTGACCTTGAACTACCACTGACCTTACTTGGTGACTTTGAACATGCTCTGACCTTAACTGGATGATCTCAACTACCACTGACCTTATTTGGTTGACCTTGAACTACCACTGACCTTATTGTGTGGCTTTGAACTGTTCCTGATCTTATTTGGGTGACCTTGAAAGGCCCCTGACCTTACTTGCGTGACCTTGAACTACCACTGACCTTGCTTTATGGCTCTGACCTTAACTGGATGACCTTGAACTACCACTGACTTCACTTGGGTGACTTTGAACTACTTCTGATCTCAAGTGACTTTGAACTACCCCTGACCTTACTTGGGTGACCTTGAACTACCACTGACCTTGGTGACTTTGAACTGGCTTTGACCTTAATTGGATGACCTTGAACTGACACTGACCTTACTTGGGTGACCCTGAACTAGCAATTACCTTATTTGGTTGACTGAAATAGAATTGACCTTAACATAACATGGGCATTACTCGATATCTGGAGTGACCCTGATGGTTTTAAAATGACCCTAAGTTAGCTTTCAGCAACAATATGGTCTTTGCTCGGTGCCTTGGTCGACTCTGACGGACCTTAAATTAACGTTCCACAAAGCGTAAAGTTCCCCCTGTGTCATCACTGATCTTGACGAGCTAACACTGTCCTTAATTGTGCCTCGAGTGAACTTGAAGATTTTGTATTGACTTTGGTACTTTTCAGCCCCAACCTGATGTTTGCCATATGTCTAAGCACCTAAGTGTTTAACCAATATAGTTTAAACCTTTTCACCCTTATTCAGGCGATTAGAAACTTATACACACGCATATACACAAACCCAGACACACACACACACACGAGTGTGTATATATACTGTATATAAAAGTGAACCGCACACTCACTACCACCGCCCCATCACTATGTATCTTGTCATCTTTATTTATACTTCCTCTCTTTCCTCCTGCGTGTATTTTTTTCCTAATCCTTCACTTCCGTTTTCGTCGCTCTCCTTCCTCCTACCTCCTTTCCTCCTACTCCTCCGCTTTCTATCCTCCACTGTTACTTGCCGTCTCTGTTCCAATTCAAAGAACAATGTTTTCTCAGCTAATAGTGGTTAAGTGGTTACGGAGGTGGTAGTGGTGGTGTTGGTGGTAGTGGTGGTGTTGGTGGCTGTGGTGACTGCTGGTGATGGTGGTGATGAAAATACTGGTGGCGATGACAATAATAATAGTGATGCTAGTGATAGCATCATCTTTAGTATGGGTGATAACGACTCGGACAGGCTAATGGAGTGGACAATACGTCACGGACCGCAGTGCCCATTATTAGCCATAATGTCGAACTAGGAACCGACACCGGCCTCGTCATTATAAACGTACCATTCTGGTAATGGAGCGTTTCCTCTCCATTCTCTTACACATACTGGTAAAAAAAAAAAAGGTTCCTGTGTTGTCTCGCCGTTTTTGTTCATTACTGTGAACGGCATCGAGCTTTACAACGTTGTTTCTGGCGCCTTCGCTCTAGAGATTACATCCTCGGTTGAATTCGTATTCAGTATTCCTCAGTTCCATGTTGTGTGTGGTTAGGACAACACGCATATTGTATCAAAGTGACAAAACGCTGACAAACATGCCAGTGGAAACAAGATCGGGCGAGATCAAAGCCATTACGGGTACGACTTTTTGCTCGTTAGGTCTTTTATCAAGTATATAAACACAGTCAATAGACTCTGTGTACTTGATAAGTCCAAACAAGCGCAATCAAGGCTTTGTTCTCACATGTTTCTTCTCACTACCCTACTGCATGCGGTTAAGTAAAGTTTTTGAGCGAGAGAGAGTCAACGCCGAATTAACGTTAATGGTCACACGTTTGGCAACTGTTCCTTACAACCTGGCATCTGTTATTATCAAAGAGTGATGAACAAATTTATCATAATTAAATAGTCATAAAAACAAAGTCTCTTTTTCTGTTAGCAAAATTATATCAATGATTGACATTTCTGTCTTTTCGGATACACGCAAGCCTTATTTTTATCTTCTTCAGCACATGCAAACAGTGTCGATGAACTTGTTCTATCTGCAGGAGTGTTGGTTGTGGTGTTGGTGATATTAATGTTGTCGTTGGTGGTGGTGGTAGTTGTGGTGGCAGTAGAGGTGGCGGTGATGGTGATGTTGGTGTTGATGGTGGTGAAGCTCGCGTTAATGGTGTTTAACCTCAATTATTGCAAAATTCACTATGAGTCGTCCATGCGACAGCTGCAAGTAGTTTGGCGACGGTGTTGGAGATTTATGAGGATCCACATGGTGATCATAGTGGTTATGATGGTGTTAGTCTTAGTGGTTTGTGGTGTTGGTGACGGTTGACAGTAGCTGGTGGTGGTGGTGGCTGAGGTGGATGATGGTGGATGGTTTTGGTGTTGGTGTTTTTGTTAGTGGTGGTGATGTTGGATGAGGTGGTTGGTTATGGGTCGTTGGTGATGGAGGCATAGTTGTTAGTGTTGGTGGTAGTGGTGGATTTAGTGATGGTGGCGGTAGAGGTAGTGGTGATGGCGGTAATGTTGGTGCTGATGGTGTCGGTGTTATCAATGTTGCCCGTGACACTGTCGGTATCGATATTGATGTTGACAGTGGTGGTGGCAAGACAGGTCACCCTTAAACACTATGCATAGTACAAAGGGCTGACCCCCTTGCACCACTAATATTATATTCTGTTCCTTCTCCATTCTATAATCCACAGCTGTAGCAGAATGTACAACGTCTACCAAGCCGCACAAGACCCTGGGTCAGGAACGAGCCCTCGACACATTGCCTTGACGAAGAACAGCGACTTTCCGCTAACACAGAAATCCTACCTCGGCTCCACTTGCGAGTACTACATGACCAGGTTCCCTTACGACCTCATAAACTTCTTCTTCAGTGTTAGTCTTCAGCGCAAAGACATGCACCAATTACTGTAGTATCTGGAAGTGGCGCCAACTATACCACACCTCTTATTGTCGCAGCCGGGCGAGAGCATAAGAACAAATCCGCAAGCTAAAACAAACGCATGCAACCACCCCACCTCCGGGAAAAAAGACGAAAAAATAAAAATAAAAAAAGAATAAGAGAGAAAAAGAACTCCTCCATTCAATTCCCTTGTCCTCACAAGAGGAGTGCCACACTGCCCACCGTCCCATCCCTTTGATTAAATCCTCCAACAAAGTGACGCAATGTACAGAGTCTGCTGTTTCAGCCACCAGGCGGCTTCATTCAGACCCAGGGTCTCATGTGTGTGTGGGGAAGGGGGGGGAGGAGGTCTCGGTAGGTTGTGATTCCGTTCAGGTGGGAAGTCCACCCCCCCACCCTCCAAACTTCCCTTAACTGATTAACTCGTCAAGCGTTTGACATGAAAGAATCCAAATAATTGGTTACTATTATTATTATTATTATCTATAATATGATGGGGGTTACTAGACTAGATAGAGTGAGAAATGAGGAGGTGATGAGGAGAACAGGGGTGGAAAAGGAGCTGGGAGATAGGGTTGATGAAAGAATATTAGGATGGTTTGGACACATGGAAAGAATGAGTGAAGAAAGACTAGTAAAAGAGGTATGAAAGGCAGATGTGAAGGGAGTGAACATGAGGGGACGTTCTAGGATGAGGTGGATGGATGGGGTGAACGTGGCTTTGGGGAAGAGGGGAATGTCTGTTGAGGAAGGACGGGAGAGGACAGAAGACAGGGGTGAGTGGAGAATGGTTGTATATGGATGATGTTGTGATTGCATGAGGTGGAATGGGCGGGGGGATGGGGGGTGAGGTAGTATGTGTGAGCAAAATTTGACGCAGCCCGAAGGGATTTCTCCCCGTCCTCTCCTTTTATGCAATGGGGGGACGGAGAGGGGGGGTCGCCGATTTAATGAAGCGGCCTTGCTGTGGATGTGCTGTGTCTTGCGACACTGCTTCTGACCCAGGGCAGTGGACAAGGTGCAGGGATGACCCGTCATCCAGGAGGTGCTCAGATATAGAGGGAGGGTGGAGGGGTGTGGAGTGTATTCAGGGATGGAATGGGTGGAAATGATTTTATGCCTTTCCCTTTTTGGCTACCTCCCTTGTAAGGGGGAAAAAGCCTTGGTATATGTATGTATGTATGTTTTTTACCCTGTGTTAAAATGCTCCAACCTTCCTCTCCAACCCAAATTCGTCATTTGCAAATCTGTCTTACTCAAAAGAAGCCTGCGTGGAGTATGGGTTAAGTTAGGTTAGGTGGGGTTAAGTTAGGCTAGTTTAAGTGGGGCCCAGGTTCGATCCCGGGGAGGTATTGAGCAACTCCTCAAATCGCATTTCCATAGCTTCCCAACCAATATGAACGAATTGATAACACTAGCCTTCAGTCTACATTCACAACCACAACCATTAGAACACACTCTAACACTTCACGTGCACATCCCAGCACACAACCTTACCAAGCAGGATAAAGCCACTGCATTGAGGGTCAGAGGTTGTATTTCCTCCCAGGCCGACGGTTCTCCAATGGTTCTGAAAGGCTGACCACTTCACTTTACTTATTCAGAATCTTTATCTTCAATTAAATCCAAGACAAATAAGTGTTACGTCCTGCAGATTAGTTTGTTGAATGTTCAGAATGTGTAGAACTGTAGTTTGTAGAAAATTAATATTCCATAAGTTGTAGTCTAAAATGTTGTGGTCCTAATTTCGAGGCCCCCCCCCCCACAAATCCTCTTGAAACCCTAAGGTCCCCACCTGGGGGTAATCCTTACAGGGGGTGATACCTCACCCAATGGAGAAGCCCTTACTTAGATATGTGTTGCTAAATTCGGGGCGAGGGGGGGGGGTCGCCCCTCTGTCTACTCAAAACACGTTTAATGTTTTTGTGGGAACAAATTTAATTAAGAGAAATGTTGCTGAACCATGAAATCAACATCACATTGGGCACGTGTTCCGCTGCTGATGTAGTTTTTTTTAAGCCTTGAGAATCTTTTGCCAATTCTCTCAACAGTGTGCCCACATTTTCGTATATATGACACGCACTATCTCGTACATTATTTTTCTTTATTTGTATCATTTCATACTTGGTCTTTGAAGAATTTGCTTGATGTGTGATTTACCGCATGTAATGATATTTGTTATGTATAGTCTGCTAATCCACCCTAAGAGACACTGGTAAAGAGCGAACAGAGAAAGTTTTTCTCCAAAATATGAAATGAGAGGAAATGCATGATGGACGACCCATTAAGGTTTTCAATTAAAACTGTTATGGAAAACCAGTCCCCAATTCGGAAGTTCATCGATGCATTGTTGTACGCAAACACTGATGACACAGCTGGCAAATTTATCAAGTCAAATCTCTGGACGCATAACTTATAAAATAGATCAACCCTGGACTCTCCACCCACTCTGCATACCAAACCAAGAACCAATATAAATGAATACTACCGAATAGTGTTCAGGAGCTTCGGAGTGTCTACACAATGGAGGTGGGGCCGTGGAACAGAAGCTAAGGAGGAAGACTGCCCCTAGAGGAAGGGATTTGGGTGTGCGAAAAGATACCGACAAAAGTAGACGTGGCACATTACTGCACAGTGACTCAACATCTAGTGACCAAGGCTTGTTTTCTGCCGTAAGGGATGGCGTGGTGCGGAAACCTGCAGTGTAACGCTCAAGATCCTAGCTGCGTATACAAATAGTTTTACGATATTCTTTTGTATTATTGCATGATGACTTAAGAGTTAATTTGAAGTTAATTTGTGTGAAATTGCATTTTTTTTAACACTACATTAGCACTTAATGACCATGCTGTTATTTCCTGAAGCCATTTAATAGATATAGTCAGACAAATAAAATGTTACTGTAATCTTTACTGTATAAAATTGGGTGTTATTTGTACTTGTGAACTGCTGTTGTGGTCAATAAAATAACCTAATCTAATCTGTACGGCCTTGTAATGGAACAAAATTTCTCCTCTCGTCACGCTTTGCCACTGACACGTTGGTCTTAGCTTTAACAATAACAACATAGCAAACCCTTTATTTGTTATTTGGTTGCTCCCTTAAGGGATGTACTCCGACCTAGTTTCCTTAATGCCACAGGCGCCAGCAACAGTTGAAGAGATTGTGTCTCGCGTAACGACACAAGCCTTGGCACCGTTCTACAATGGCACCCAGTCCCAGGCTCTAATGATACCAAACTCTAGCTTCTAATGGCACCCACTTGCAACCTTCAACAGCACTCACTTGTAACTTCTAATGCCACCCAGTTTCAACCTCTAATGACACCCAGCTCCATCCTCTAATGGCGCCCACTTGAAAATCCCATTAGCACCCACATACAACCTCTTATGGCACCCACTTTCAACCCCAAGTGGTACCCAGTTCCAACCTCTACTGGCACCCATTTACAACCTTCATTGGCAACCAGTTCCAAATCCCAGCAGCACTCAGTTCCAACCCCTATTGTCATCCAACAACAACAACAACTCCCATTTGGCACCCAGTTTCATATTCCTTCGCACCCGGTGCCAACTACATATCAATAGTCGTTCCGTCCTCTTTGTGCGTCCTTTCATCCTGTCCCCTTCTCGCCTCTCTTAATCCATCCGTCCTCCCAATGGATGTTTCTCCTGCATCAATTAATCAAGACCTTGTTTACCTTCCAGGTCATGTCAGTATTGTGGTCCTTCTCAAAGCAAGTATTTTGTGCCTTTCCAGGGTCGGCTTTCGTTTTCAAATATAATTTCTGGTTGCGAAAAAAAATCTAAAGCTTGTGACCATCGAATTTTGGATTCAGGTTAAAATAGGGTAAGGTGGTTTAGACCATATTCACAAATTTCTGCTCTGTGAAAATAAAAGACCCTGACAAGTAACTCCTGACGGGACTTAACTTAGATGTGCCTGAAACCGGGTGATTTCATACAGTTCAGAGGAACCCCGAGGACTAATGTGTTCATGTACACATACTGTTCAAATTCTGACCCTAGCATATGCCTGATGACTTTATTGAACAAACAAGAGAAGGTGGCAATCTTCCAACCTCAGAGAGTGGAATCTTGATTCATCGTTTGAGATTCCATTTTGAGTAAGAGAACAGGATTCGACCCTAAAATACTTAATAAAATCAAGTGGCACTTGTCTCGACAAAGAGCATAGAGTGAGTTATTGTGTTCAAGACATGTTCAAGAGTTCTCTTAGACATAATAATATTACAAAGAGACATCCTTTGCCACAGCACAAGCCTCACAATCATTTTTATTAAATAGGAGTCTAAAAAAAGGAATTTAAAACATTACTCAAAAACAATATAAAACAAAGGAAAGGAAACTAAGAAAAATAAAAAGTAGGTAAGATATGAGGGAAGAAGAAATGTCAAAAGACTTCAACCCAAGTACCCTGAATATTAAGGGAAAATGAGAAAGCAATAAAGACAAGAATGATGACATTGGGAGGCCTCGACTTAAGTACTTGGGTGATTGAAAGCAAACGGTGCTCTCACTTTAACGATGATTCGCTGTTGTTAGATCAACAAGAGAGAGAGAGAGAGAGAGAGAGAGAGAGAGAGAGAGAGAGAGAGAGAGAGAGAGAGAGAGAGAGAGAGAGAGAGAGAGAGAGAGAAAGCGACACTTGACCTCAGTCTTGAGGGTTCTTCACGACCCTTCTTTATGTATACAAAGGCGTCTTCATCTGTGCTCTTGCGAAGAGGGATTCAGTCCCCTTAGCCCTAAAGACACAAGTTACAGAAACCTGTTACATTAATGAACCTACTTTCTACCCCTATTCTTCCACCTCCTTAATTGAAATCAGGTCCTCTTCTTTGTTTTATTTCCTTTTATTTTTATATATATTTTTTGTCTCCATCTTCTCTGTTATCTGTGTCTTCGTCCTCTCATTCTTGTCTCTTAGAATCTGCATTTCGTAATACCTTTCCCCCCCTCTCTCTCCTTAATTTCCTTCAAATCCTCTTAATCTTGATTTCCCCTTATGCAATTTTCTCCTTTATCGCCATCATCATCATTATAATCTTCTTACTCATATCTCGTCTTCTCAGTTCTGCATATTTCCCAAATCACCTCTCCTTTCTTAATTCCCTTCAAATCCTCTTAATCTTCATTTCCCTTTCTCTCATTTTCTCCTTCATCACCATCATCATTATTGTAATATTCGTAATCAAATTCTCGTCTTTTGAATTCTGCACATTTACCTATTTTTTTTTTCTCCTTTTCTGCCATCACTGCTATCATTAGCATTTCCCTTTCATTCTTGTTCTCATATGGGGTACTGCTTATATATATATATATATATCATATATATATATTTATATATATCATATATATATATATTTATATATATATATATCATATATATATATTATATATATCATATATATAATATATATATCATATATATAATATATATATATTATATATATTAT
>NC_134780.1:30141404-30151404 GCF_046742065.1 Oratosquilla oratoria | reverse complement strand
CTCATACATACTTCCTTTTCTGTCACATTCGCACCCAAGTATCTAAAACTATCCACTTCCTCCAGTTTCTCACTTCCAGCCTACTGTCACTCTCTCCCCTTGTACATCTCATCACCTTACTTTTGCCTACATTTATCTTCAGCTTCCTTCTTTCACACACCTTCTCAAACTCTGTCACTAACTTCCTCAATCCCTCCTCTGATCCTGCTACAAGCGCAGTGTCGTCAGCAAACAACAGCTGGCTCACCTCCCACTTTTCTCCATTTTCTTTAATCATCTCCAACCCCTGATTCACTACCCTTGCATTCACCTCTCGCACCACCCCATCCATGTAAAGATTGAACAGCCAGGGCGACATATCACATCTCTGACGAAGTCCCACCTTTACCTCAGACCATTCACACTCTCCATTTCTATTCCTAACGCAAGCTCTACTACTCTCATAAAAACTCTTGACTGCTCTTAACAGCTTTCCTATCCCATATATCTGCAGTACCTCCCACCGTGCCTTCCTGTCTACCCTGCCGTACGCCTTTTCCAGATCCATAAAAACCCAAAAAACATCCTTACCTTTTCCTAAAGCTTTCTCACATATGTCTTACCACAAAAATCTGATCTACACATCCCCTACCTGTCCTAAAACCACACTGTTCCTCACCAATTACTCCCTCTGTTCCTCTCCTAATCCTCTCACTCAAGATCCTCCCATAAGCCTTCCCAACTATACTCAACAAGCTGATGCCTCTGTAACTACTACACTCACACTTGTCCCCCTTTCCCTTGTAAAGTGGAATGATACAGGCACTCCTCCAGTCCTCCGGCACTCTACCCTCTCTTAAACAAACATTAAATAACCTCACCAGCCAGTCCACCATAACTGTACCTCCTTTCTTCAGACATTCTGCATGGCATCCATCCAACCTAGGTGCCTTACCTGCTCTCATCATCTTAACAGCTGCTTTCACTTCATCCTTCCCTATTTCTCCTCCATTTTCCTCACTCATCACTCTCATTTTCTTAGCGCTTCCCACTGCAACTACCTTTCCCTCCCTATCCTCCTTCACATTTAGCAACTCCCTAAAATACTCTGCCCACCTTCCTCTCACTGCCTTCTCTTCCATTATCATCTCTCCATCTGCACCTTTTACCTTTTCTTCTCTACTTGATTCACCTCCTCTTCCTCTTAATTTCCTTCCAAAACATTTTTATTACTTTCAAAATGTTCTGTCATACTCTTTCCCCATTTCATATATGCTCTCCTCTTTGCCTCCTTTATCTTATGCTTAACTTCCTTTCTCTTTACTTTGTACCTCTCATACGATTCCCTCGCCTTAATTTGTAGCCAATTTACGAATGCCTGTTTCTTCTCTTCTACACCCTTCTTTGTTTCCTCATCCCACCACTCACTACCCTTCCTTCTATTTCCTCCAGCCCTCCTTGTTCCACACACCATCTTTGCACACCTTATGACTCCCTCCTTGAACCATCCCCATTCCTCCTCCACTCCTAGTTCTACTCTATCCTTTACTCTCTCCCACTCCTCTCTCAATTTCTTCTTATACTCATTCTCCTTTTTTCCCTCATTTAAGCAGTTCACTTTAAGTACCTCCCTACCTTCTGCCCTTTTCCTCTTTCTCCACCTATTCTCCACTCTCAAGTTACCTTCCACCAGGAAATGATCTGATATTTCCCTACTCTCTCCCCTTACAACATGTACATCCTTAACTCTTCCTACCATACTCCTGGTCACCACTATATAGTCCATTAACGCTCTATCTGCCACCCTTCCATCCATCACCCTCTCTCATGTGTACTTATGCTTAACTTTCTTCTTAAACACTGTATTTGCTATCATCAACTCTCTTTCCAGACATCTCCACCATCAACTCTCCACTACGATTTTTACCCAATCACTCCGTCAATTGCTTCATTTTCTACCCTAGCATTTAGGTCTCCCAATACAACCACATTTACATTTCTTCCTAATCCCTCTATGCACTCATATACATCTACCCAAAAAAGCCTCCCTTGCCTCTACGCTCTTCTCACTACCAGGCCCATACGCACTTACAAAAACCCACATCTCCCTTCCCAGCTTCGCCTTCATCCACATCAACCTTGATGAAACCTTCTTCCACTCCACTACACGCTTACTTATCTCTTCACTTACTAGTATAGCCACCCCTTCTCTCCCTCGTCCACTCTTCACTCCTGAGTACCTCCCAGCTACACTCCCAAACTCACACTCGCCCTTCCCTTTCATTTTAGTTTCACTCAAAGCCAGTACATCCATCTTTCTTCTCACAAACATACTGCCTATCTCTTCCCTTTTACTTTCATGTACCAATGGTACAGGACAGTAACAAGGGGTTGGGGGACAGCATAACGGAGGGACAGTCGTAGTATAAAAGTGTCATCATTTCTCTATCACAGACAAAATGATGTGTGGGTCTGGTCCGTAGGGGCGCCCCATATAGACCCTAAAGTATCAACTGCATGCTACTTTGCCACAATAACTTTAAGGAGAGGAATATCATAGAATCATGTTATATAAAAGCTTCATTTGAGAACAACATGACTAAGAGTATGGGAATGTATAAATTAGATAACTTTATAACATACAAAATTGTTGACAATGGCCGGCTCAAACGCCCGGCAATGGACCTGTCCTAATTCCCCCCCTAGTGTTTTTCTTTTGTATATATATTTTCACTGTTTCCTTACTCTGTACCTTTGAAAATGCCTTAAATAGACGAAAACGTTCGGTCACCTTTCACTTTATTTTCCAAGTGGTTTTATTACACATTTTGTGAATCAGGTGTTTTTGTGATTTATTCGCATATTATATATATATATATATATATATATATATATATATATATATATATATATATATATATATATTTATATATTAGTTTCCGGCTTTACAACCGACATTTTTTTTTTTTTTTTCAAAATTCAACTTTCCATCCCCATGATGACGCACTTTTCATATTGTATTTTGGCTAGGTTCTGACGACTTCATTCAGCTGAGGAGAGGACTTCGCTTTGAAGTTCTAAAGAGAAAGATATAAAAAATAAATTGGCCCAGAGAGAGAGAGAGAGAGAGAGAGAGAGAGAGAGAGAGAGAGAGAGAGAGAGAGAGAGAGAGAGAGAGAGAGAGAGAGAGGGAGGGAGAGATAGAGACTGACAGACGAACAATGATAGGGAGAGAGGTAGAGTGCGTTCAGTATATCGTCGGACAGTATCGCTGCAAATATTTATAGTAGGTAGTAGAATAGTGATAGAAGATAACGAGAGAGATAAAGAAGAAGAAAGAGAAAGAATAAAAGTAGAGACACGAGTTCCTCAACACATCACAATTTTACATCTATCTTCTCCCTCTTCTTCTTCTCCTCCTACAAACGACGCAACTCGAAAAGCTCCGAGATCCAAATGGTTACGAAGCCAAATGCTAATTAGCGCCAACGAATGAAGCCTAATTGCGGAGGAAGAGGAACGTGTCACAGATGACGATGCATGACAAGAGAAACAATAAAAAGATATACACAGAACCAAATGAAGAAAATGTACCAAATTCCGGACCAATGCAGGAAGAGGAGAAAGTTGATAGAAAATAATACGTAAAAAGTGTGGAAATTCATGCAACACGGGCAAGTGTAGATGACGACAAAACTGATTATTGACAAATGTATACAAAGTAACAAATGAAAAGGAAAATGTGAATATTTTTTTGCTAGGAAAATTCACGCCATCCCCAATTCCATGGAATGTGCCTCTCTTCCATCTAAATTTCATTTGCCAATACTCCTCCTTTTCAATTTCGGTTTTGAATTCACACACCTTAAGCCACTACTGCTCAGCTGCATTTCTGGGCTTCTGGTGGTCGTTCCATGATTTCGCTTATATTTGTTCTCACCTTTTGATATTCCATCATTGGATTTTCTGCAAGACTGCAGCATTGCGGCTGTGAGCAATTTTGGTGCCCCCGAAGCGAGGCTAAATGCAATTAGGTTGCCACTTTTATAGACCCTGTCAAGCAAGGTCACTTTATTTTGATCTCCATAGTGTTGCTCATATCCTTACAGATGTTCGTTACACCATCGATGTTCTGAAAATGTTTTCCACGTTTTCAACTGGACTATTATGCGAATTTTGGAAGAACGAAGACGAAGAATAATAGGAAGATGAAGAATAAGAAGAACAAGAAGACGAAGATGAGGAAGAATAGGAAGTAGTAAGAAATATCTATTTCCTGTATTGTTGCTGGAGGTAGGAAAACTCTTGGCTGGTCAAACTCGAAAAAAGACATCATATGGGAGTGAAGTAAAAATTTATCAAAAATTTGTTTTTTCTCAAGTGGGACCTTGTCCCGTCCGACAAAATGACTGAGGTAGAAAGAAAAAGAGAATACAAGAATAGGAGAATAAGAAAGACTGAAGAAAAGTAGAAAAAAGGAAGGAGAAAAGGAGAAACAAGAGAGAAAAAGAGACCGTGAGGGAGGGAAAGAAATGGAGGTAGATATACAGAGAGAAATAGACAGGGGACATCTGAGGATATAAATTTTTATTTTCAAACTGAACTCAATCTTGAACCACTCCATACCTACACATTTTATTGTGCAATATTCATAATACATGTACACATTCGTCCACTTTGAGATTGGAAACGGGCCTAGTTCCATAACCACACAAACACACACACACACACACACGCAAGCACAAAAAAGTAAAAATTTTCATAAACATTTGTTATTCCTATACTTTCATTCTAATAATAAACAACACCACGACTTACGCTGACATTCAATATCTTTATATCTATTTATCGCAAGTTGATGACAATTACTTATGACGAGATACGTAAAAGAAACAATTATTGCCTGAGGAAAATTGTAAACATTTCAAATATCGTGATTGCTATGAGAATGCTTGTAAGCTTCTGGTTACTAGAAGGGAGAACATTAGCAATAATTGTCTTTTTACCAATCAATTAGCTCTAAACACTGGAAAAAAAGAATTATTCCTTTTTGTAATGCAAGAATTTATTTACAATTTTTTCATCATATACCTATTAAAACAATCAATTATTTTTTATGTTCTAAATGTTACTAATTATTTTGAATTATGTCATAATGAAATGTAATCTTTGTATATAACTATAAATATACTGTATAAACAAATTTTAGAATTAATCTCTTCAGTCAGGTACAACTGTAATTTCGTTAATATGTGGCATTCAGGGACAGATGCATCGCAGCCACATGCAAAAATTTTTTTATTCAACATCAGTGATGAAGAAAACAGAATATGACGCAGAATGTGAGGAGATTGTATAAAGGGAACTAGCAGAAAAACCAACACTTACTACAATTGGAGAAATTTTATTTACCACTGCCTACTGCCACCATTATTGATTTAATTAAATTGTGTGTTTTGGAATCTCATTTTGTGTTTAACGGTAACTATTATTTACAGAATTTCGGTATGGCAATGGGTAATCCGATTTCTCCAATTCTTAGCAATCTTTATATGGAATTTTTTTAAACAAAGTTGTTACCCAATATTCTCCCCCAAAATGTTACTTGGTTTAGGTACATTGATGATATTTTGTGCATTTGGCCTGTTAATGCTGACCCGTCAACTTTCTTGTCACAACTTAACGCCTTAGTCCCTTCAATCAATTTTACCATGGAAATAGAACAAAATAATCAATTACCTTTCCTTGATGTATTGATATACAGAAACGAAAGGTCTTTCAAATTTGATGTTTATAGGAAACCCACCAATGTTCTTTCATATGTTCATTTTTACTCTTCTCATCATTACAGGACCAAAGCATATGTGTTATCTTCAATGTACCTTCGTGCTTATCGGATTTGTAGTCCGGAGTTTTTGGATGATGAATTCTCAAGAATAAATGACATAGCTTTAAAATTAAAGTATCCAAATCATCTAATTGAAATTTCTCAAAAAATGGCTAGAAAGTCTTATTTTGATGACAAAACTAAAGAAAAATTTAATTCTAAAAATCTTCTCGTTCTTCCTTATCATGACAACTTCATTAAATTGCCGCATATTCTTAAGAATTTCAACATCCAAACCATTTTTAGGAACTCCAACAGTCAAAAGTCTTTTGATTAAAAATTCCCCTGAAAATAAGGAAGGCTGTGTATATAAAATTCCATGTAAAGATTGCAACAAATGCTATATTGGTCAGACTGGAAAGGAATTAAATGTTAGAATAAAGCAACACAAATATAGCGTTAGAAGTGGTCAAACGTCCAACGCGTTATTTGTCCATCTTAGGGATTTTAACCATTGTATCAATTGGAATGAAGCTAAAGTAATTGTCAAAAGTCATTCTTATTTGAATAGAAACATCATAGAATCCAGTCTGATCAAGAATACATTTGTTAATAATTTAAATTTAAGTCAAGGATTATACAAATTGGATGAATTTATCATAACAAAAATTGTAAACCAAATGTCCGGACACTTGAGCCAATATGGCACTGGGAGAGATCCACCTTAACCTTCTGAGTATATATACTTGTCTCTTTTATGTATCTATACCTTGAAAATGTCTGAATAGACGAAAGCGCTTGGTCTCATCTCTTTCATTTTCCCAGTGGTTTGTCTGCATACTAGTATCACGCGTTCAAGTGATTTCTTCTGCATATATATATATACATATATATATTATATATATTATATATATATATATATACTGTATATACATATTGACACATATATTAACAAATATATATACAATAATGAAATAAGAAAGTTCTTTTACCCTCTTTGTTCTTTGAACATATACTGATTATATTCAACTAGTCTCCCCTAACAAAAGCCCACGTCATTAAAACTACACGTAGCTACCCAGAATGAAAAAAAAAAAAATTCAACACAGTATGGATCCCCGTTTGTTATACAATTCAACGGAATGCTTGAGGTCCAACATTTGCATAAATTCATAATAAGTGGTTACACGCGAATCCAACCTTACCGTTTGGAGAAATTCCCACCAATCACGTAATTCGTAAAGGGAGCTACAATAAGCCCCACCATCTATCCAATGCCTATGCCACGTTCCCAAATACTTTAACCCAAATAACTTTGAACAATTCACGCTCTCCCTGAAAATGCATATTTGACGGGCTTTACACCTATTATACACTCACGCATATCGAGCACCCCTCGTGGCGCTGTGGTTAGAGTTCTCGCCCGCCACTACGGCGGTCCGGGTTACACTCCCGCCTAGGGCTGAAATAATTTCAGTATCGCTTCGCTGCGGGGTGTTACTCCAACATTCGTGGGCGGAGAGTTGGGGCTGTGTGTGCGTGTAAGGTCACAGCATTACCCATAGATCGGTCATACGAGCTCTGAGCTCTCATCCGGGAGGTTAATATATGTCGATCACGAGTCCAAACACGTGATCCAAGACAATGGTGAAACAAGACAAAATATTTTTATCCATAGAAAATGATAGTTGAAAGACTGACTCAGTACTTCAGTATTCCACTCCATCACGGCGAAAAGTGTAGTTACTAAGCAAACAGAGAAGAGTTTTTGCGCGAAAAAACAAGGCTGCTTATTGCCACAATATAATTCCATAAAATTTATTTTCTATTTCAAGATAAATTTATACTATTGAAATTTTTATATCTTATGGCTGAATACATTGTATATACTGTATATATATATATATATATATATATATATATATATATATATATATATATATATCCCTCAGATATCTTTGAAATGTTTATATCTTATAGCTGAATAGATTGTATATATATTATTTTAAATATGTCCCTTGGATATCTTTATAAGTACGGACTACAATGGTAATGCATTAGGAGTCCCAGGGCCCGGGGGGGGGGGATATGCCCTGGGGTGGCAATTCTAGTCAGGACATGCCACCCACAAGGCTGCCAAAATAATTATAATAAATAAGAGGTCAGAGCCCTGAATATTTTACCGTAATATACGACTTTTGCGTTAGAATCAACAGAATATTAAATATTTCCCCCTTATCCTTTCTGCAATAGGGACATTAAATGCAATTTCTAAAATCAGTTTAATTATTTCGCAAGCCAATATCTAAAACAGGTTGTTTCAGGTTTTGGAAAAAAAAAAAATCATGTCAACAACTCTGCCAATCACTATTGCCATACAACTGAGCTTCACTTTTCCCAGACCCACCGAGTGTAATCGGAAGCATATCGTGATCTTAACATTTTTAACATAGAAATATATGAACAAACAAGGAAATGAATAGATAACATTAATAAATATAATTAATAAATGAATGAACAAACAAAGAAATAATCAGACAAAAGCAGGTATATATTCTACAAGGCCACACACAAAAATATATAGTAATCTCCCTTTCACTCTATCAAAAGTGGGCGGGAGGGAGATTTTTATTTTTATTTTTTATGAGAATCAAGTGTTTATCATTTGATGACACTCCTCAACACCCATATAAAAATACGCTTGCAATAGAAGATCAAGGGGGAATTGAAGTTCCTTACTGGTTGTGCATGGAATTACAAGAAACAAGGACTAAAATCAAGGTTATACTATTATTTCAAGATTATATCAATATTGTATGTGAATTACTAACGAGATAATACAGAGATATTAGAAATGTTGCCTTGATCCATGCAGTTACGTTTAGAGGACCATGATTTCGTTACACTATAATTGATTAGGCGGCAAATACAATAAAAAAAATTTGGGGGGGGGGGAATTGACCCACAATTTCCTCTCATATGACCTAACTATTCAACTCCAAAGACTTCCACAGGAGAGAATGCGAAAATTAGAAGGATTTGAGAACGGAATATTCCGTAAAAGCCTTGGAGCAGTATACAATGAAGAGGGAGAGCATTGGAGAAGACATGTTTACAAAGGATTACAAAGGCGGAGCATGCCGAAAGGAGACCTATTGGTCCATATCAAGGTCGGATGCGAAAAAAAGCATAATAATGATAAATAAATAAATAAATAAATAAAAACATAATAATGTAAATAAATTAAATACATAAATAAGTGCATAGGTATAGTTAAATAATAAACAGGTAAATAGTAAATAATAATAAACTGACATATAACTAATAAATGCGAATAAAGCAAATAAACAAACAGACAAATAATAACAAAACAAATAAATAATATAGAATAAATGATATTACAGCATCTTGCTTAGGTGTATCATGGGCCAGAATGGAAGGAAGCAGAATTCCCAATAAAACCATAAATGGAAGAGTTGATGGGCTCAGGCCGCTTGATAGACCCCGATAGAGATGGACGGACTGTGTGGAAAGGCTGGGTAAACTATTCTACTTCATGGTACCTATTCGGCATTCTTTTTCCGTTTCGTCTTAATTTCATTTTCATCTTTTGTTTTATTCTATATTTCTGTTTTCATGCTATTTTATTTCCTTGTCATTCATTCACGTTATCTTTATTGTATTCTATTTGTGTTGCTTTAATTTATATATTTTTTTCCAATACACTTTCATCAACAAGCAGCATCCGTCCTACGCTGATTCACTGTCCCCCAACAAATTAAGGTCATCAAACACAGCAATTAAACGCTATTTCAGGTCCAACGCCGGGCTATTGGTTTTTGTAGTACAGCCTAAACCCAAGGCCCAATTTTACGTTTCATAACCCAAGCAAAGCTTCAATTAAGTTCACGAAGTCATGAAAATTGTCCTATGCAATTCACACAATTGCATATTTGGAGCCCATCATACGTTCTTGCAAACAATAGGTTTGGAAATTGTACTTGAATATTCTATGAAATACAGGATTTTGTAAAGAAGATGATTATATGTAAGTATATCCAAGTATACGGTATATATCTTACTACTTACCTTATAATCCTGATCCTGAAAATACGTCTGGTTCCATAATTTGATGTCAGATTCATAAATCGTTTTTCTTCACTTCACAAAACAATTGCACAACACTGAACTAAT
>NC_134780.1:30118904-30123904 GCF_046742065.1 Oratosquilla oratoria | reverse complement strand
GTTCGAACATTTGCCTCAGTGACTGCTTATTATGAAACAAAGACTCAAATCTATCGTCTTTGCTTCATAATAAGAAGTCGCTAAGGCAAAGGTTCGAGTCCTTGCGGTGGAGCTTATTTCCTTATTGAAATATGATTGATCATGATGGCCCGAGGAGGTAGGCGATCCAAATTTTGGAAAAAGGAAGGTGAGGTTCCAAGGGCAAAGCGCCTACTCAAAAAAAAAAAAAAAAAAAAAAAAAATCTCAAGTGTCCTTTTTAATTTTATTTTATTCTATTTAATTTTACTTTATTTTATTTTATTTTGTTTTGTTTTGTTTATTCTAAGTCATTTTTTATTTTACATTTCCTCTGGCCAATGCCAAACGATTCCATTCAGGTGAGTGAGGAGAAAGACATCACTCGCCTAAAAGGATTAAAGTTAGTCAAACCGAATTAAGAGTTTACTGTAACTTTCCCATTCAAACGCAAGTGCAACTCTTGTTGTACAGCGATGAAACAAGGCCGCAGCAAGAAAAAGAGAAGAGAGAAAAAGAGACTTAGAGAGAGAGAAAGAGAGAGGGAGAGAAAAAGAGAGAAAGAGAGAGAGAGAGAGGCGGGGGAGATCGGAAACAGGTTAAAAAGAGGCTCAGAGTATTTCTTTTTCTTTAAGACTCAAGACAAACGTTTTCTTACTTTAAGTATAGTGGCACATTATTTATTTGCTAATATATTAATTTACATTTATTAATTGTTCATTTATTTATATTCTTTGTTTTTGGAAAGGTGGATTTGTGACGTCATTAATTTTTTTTTCTTCAGAAAATCCTCTGTTGGTGTCTTCCGGAAAGCACAAAAAGAAGAATCTGAAGAACCTTTTATCTTTTAGATTAGATGGAAACCATTTGGTGAAGACGCGATCCCACCAACTTCGAGCTCCTACTCGAACTCCTCAGTGAGTTCACAAGGACAGAAACGCCGGTAAACTACAATCCATGACAGAACCAACTTTCTCAGTGAGGTAACTTAAACAATGATAAATGAAGTGGAATGAAGTGAGGTGAAGTGGAGGACGAAGATGTAACGAGAGGTGTTCCCTGACAGGACAAGTGGACAATGTTGAAGGGGACAAAGACATCAAAGAGAAGTGACAACGAGGCCAATCAACCCGTTGTCCCTGTTGTTCTCTCTCCGTGACCCCAAGGAAGTAGCCCCCACGTGTTGGAAAGGTAGCGTGGCTAATAAAAGATTTTGTTTAATTTTCTATATGTTTCCAGCATAAAATGTTTCCATGTTTGTTTCCGTCACAATGTTGTAGTTCACATGCAAGCACCATATAATTATGAATATTGTATATATATATATATATATATATATATATATATATATATATATATATATATATATATATATATGTTATTATTATTATTATTATTAGATCTGGAGATGTATGTTTTCCCCTTACATAAAAGTATCAAAGTTGTTGTATATCATTATAATTGTGTATTTTGTATTTATGAATAAGCATGGTGTAAGGACCAAATGTTCTGCTCATTTATTCGAGAGTTTTCCCGCCTAAGTGATTAATACAATGTTTTACATTGTTAGTGTTCTTTCCTTAGCCACCCTCGCACAACAACACTCACAGAAATATAAGTTAGTTCACGCGTATGTTACTTCACAAGTTCCTGTAACCCTAGGTCAGTACCTCAACTCTCTCTTTCTCTGACCATATATTTCTGACTCCTCTTCACTGTCTGTCCTATGATTAAGTGGACTCACTGAGTTACCCATTTCTATATGTTCTTCTATTCTTTCTACCTCCTAACTGACTTTTTACATTCTATTTTGTCACCAATGTCTTTATCACAATATGATCTATGATACTTTATTTCTGATTAGTTTATCTGATCTTTGTCACACTTTAAAATTAATTTCATTCTAACTTCTGATTTTGGCATTCTGGGTTCTGCCTCTTCCGTATTTGTCTGTTACCATCATCACGTCATCACGTGTGATATGACTTGTTACTTCACACCTTTCTTATCTCTGGGACCCGTATTCCTGAGTGCGGGTTTCTCTATTTTGTCCTACAATACAATACAATACAATACAATACAATACAATACAATACAATACAATACAATACAATACAATACAATACAATACAATACAATACAATACAATACAATGCAATACAATACAATACAATACAATACAATACAATACAATACAATACAATACAATACAATACAATACAATACAATACAATGCAATACAATACGCGGTCACTCGTCCAACCCAAAACTCACTATGTGAGAAGATTTTGTGAATCTGTCGGAGTCTAGGATAGTAAAAGAAATAACGGTCGATTGCCTTCAAACAAGGCAATCGAGCGCCATTTTTTTTTTAATTTTAGTAAGTACTGTTCCACAGTAATTCTATGTCATTGTCATCATTTTAATTTATGTGTTTGTATTTTTGCATTTCCATATTTTTCCTAAAATGTCTCCATGTAGACGAAACGTTATATAGAATATTAAATGGATTTTTTTGGTGAACTTATCTTTGCTCACCCCTCAAATGACTGGATCTTTGCTAGAAAACTTGAAAATACAAATACTACCCATTTACAAAAGAATCTGCTCCCATATTTTTACCAATATATGGGTATATATATATATATATATATATATATATATATATATATATATATATATGTGTGTGTGTGTGTGTGTGTGTGTGTGTGTGTGTGTGTGTGTGTGTGTGTGTGTTTGTGTGTGTGTGTGTCTGTGTGTATGTACATATATGTATATGTATTTACATACACAAGTGGAGAGATTGAATGCAATGAATAAATCATTAAATAAATAAATAGATAGATCAATAGCTACTTAAATAAATAAATAAACAAGCATAAAGATAAATAAATAAACAAATAGCTAAATAGGTCAATAAACAAATAAATAGATGAAATATGTAATTAAATAATTAGATACACCAATAAGTAGATATGTAAATACATAAATAGACAGATAAGAACATGAAAATATAAGAATGTATAATAAACAAGCAATACTTACTACAGCAAACCAATCCTCTTAACGGAATCCTTGCAATGTAATTCCTCGTGGGAGGGAGGGAGCGGGAGGGAGGGAGGGAGGGAGGGGGGCAGGAGAGGCAAGAGAAGTAGGAGAGGAAAGCCATATTACTCCAACATCAAAGATGCATTGCTGCGTGCCAAGGGCACCCTTCACATGAACGTGCAAAGGGGCAACATGGGAACAACACAGAACTCGAGAAAATAATCCTCTTAGATCGGCAGTCATTCCTCTTATAATCTGCATCTCAGGTCTCTATGAAAAGATGAAGAGAGCAAGAAACAACAAAAGAAAAATAACACTTGGTAGAAAAGGAAGTTAAGAAGCACTGAAAAAGTAGATGTAAAAGAGGTAAACATACAAACAATCGAACAAATGAATATGATAATGAAAAGATAAACAAAAACAAATGAATATGTACGTACCGTATATTATATAAACAAATAAGCAAACAAGTAAATGTAATTGTATAACACCCAAAAAATCTACGCATATACATATATATATATATATATACATATATATATATATATATATATATATATATATATATATATATATATATATATATTTATATATATATGTGTGTGTGTGTGTGTGTGTGTGTGTATGCAAAGTAGACCACTTGGAAAAAGAAACTAACAAAGCAGAGCGCTTTCCTGTATTACATCTTCAGTGCAAAAAGTACATAGTTACTAGAAATATATAGATTATATATACATGAAAAAGGAACAAAGACAGTTTACATAAGGGTAGAGGACATTTACCCCCTGGAAGGCGGGCTGTCAGGTCGCAAGGGTCAATGCGTCCGCTAATGAGGGTGGGGCGACATTAGGTCACAGTCGCAGGGTTACATTTTACCTGTTATTATTTTGCTTATTTCTTGACAGATAAAATTGTCAAGTTTATATAAGCCCTTGTGTAGGCTGGTATTTTGATCACTGGTGGTATGGATCAAACTACACTCTATTAAGTTTCTTACTATTATGTTGTTAGTATAATAGATTGCATGGGCATTACCCCCAATCAACTGGATGATTATTCAATTCAATATGCTTGAAGATTCCACTGGAATTATTGCCATCCCTAACATTTTTCTTATGTTGTTCAATTCTAATGTTTAAGGGTTTGGCAGTTTGACCTATGTAAAATTGATTACACATTTTGCAAGGAATTTTATAAATTATGGGAAAGGTGGAGGGGGAAACACGGGTCTTTATCTCGATAAACTCGATAATCAGATAAAGACCCGTGTTTCCCCCTCCACCTTTCCCATAATTTGTCCCAATGTCTAAACTTTATAAATGCATCCTTTTTTAACTTCAATACTATTATTGATGAGCATATGTTTTACTGTACTATCATTTTTAAAAACTACCTTTACGTTAAATCTTTTTAATAATTCTGTAACACTTAACAAATTTTCTTGAAATGGCAAAATTAAAACATTATGATAACTAAAAGGAGATTTTGGCTGAGGAGTTAAAATTTATTTTCTTGCAGAACTGTAAGCAATATTAAGGAATTGTTTAGGGTATTTTAATTTTAGCCCAGTGTTAAAAACATTTCTGATTTCGTCATCAATAAATTCAGGACTAAAAATACGGAAGGCTCTGAGGAACATTGAAGAAAAAACTGAACGTTTAATGCTATTTGGATGAGAATAATAATAATGAATATATGAGCTTACATTGGTTGGTTTACGATATATTTTAAATTTAAGGCTGTTGTCATGACGTAGTATAGTATAATCTAAGAAAGGTAAGGTACAATTTTTCTCAATTTCTAGAGTAAATTTAATCAAATCAACAATGGTATTTAATTTGGTTAAAAAATCATGGACATTTTTATTTTCTAGCCAAAGTCATAAAATGTCATCAATATACCTAAGCCAAGGGATGTTAGGGGAGAAGATTTTGTG
>NC_134780.1:30103904-30113904 GCF_046742065.1 Oratosquilla oratoria | reverse complement strand
TGTGTGTGTGTTTGTGTGTGTGTGTGTTTGTGTGTGTGAGTGAATATATATACATACACTCTTACAATTTTTTGCGTATTTGAACTTTAATTAAGTACCATAACTCCTTTTAACATAGACCTATATGAATAAAACCATAAAAAAATCGATTGGAAAAACAAGCAAGTGAACCCCCTTAACAAATGGTCCCATTTTGGTTCCAATTCTTCCCTTCTTTGTGCTTTGACTCGGCAGGGAATATGAATCCTCCAGAGGGAATAAATCTTTCAAAGATAACTGCTGAGTCCTCCATCAGCATCGACCTCAATGTTGCTTCGCTGGCTCACTGATCGAAGTTCTGGATAAGGATTGGGGAGAGGTTGGAGGTCGTGGGCGTAGAGGGGGGTGGGTTTTGAATAAGAAGGGCCTGGGACAGGAAGATTTTAGGGTACTTGTATGTAAATACATATATATAATCACGAAGGACCCACAGTCGGAATAAAAGGAAACTTTAGAAGAATGTGTAACTTCTATATTTCGGCTAATAGCTAAAGCCCTCTTCAGGAAAGAGGGCTATGGCTATTAGCCGAAATATAGAAGTTACACATTCTTCTAAAGTTTCCTTTTATTCCGACTGTGGGTTCTTCGTAATTATTAATTATAAATGTGCCACAACATTTTTTTTAAGTGGTATATATGTATATATATATATATAGAATGTATATATATGTATATATATATATATAGAATGTATATATATATAGAATATATATATATATATATAGAATGTATATATATGTATATACTTTAGATATAAATAAATTGCTACACTGCTAGAACAATAAAAGAACTAAAGGAAAAGTTAAGTTTTTATTCCAGTCTAAAAAGAGGATATTTGCAATGGGAGGGTAGGGAAGAGAGGAGGTGCAATTGTGAATGAGAAAAAGAAATTATGAAGTGTGGAGGTATAGAAATGATGAACTGGAAGTAACGTGGCTGCGCGGAGAAAGCGACATGACGTCACTAAACCAGCGGGGCACAATCGACTTCGACAAACCGACTTTGACGTCAGAAACTGTAATGACGACAAAGTCACAGAAGAGAGAAGAGTGACAATTTGGGTAATGAAATAATATGGCGTGGTGCCCACGAGCACACACGCACACGCGCACACACACACACACACACACACACACACACACACACACACACACACACACACACACACACACACACACACACACACACACACACACACACACACACACACACACACACACTCACACACACACACACACACACACGCACACACACACGCACACACACACACACACACACACACACACACACACACACACACACACACACACACACACACACACACACACACACACACACACACACACACACACACACACACACACACACACACACACACACACACACACACACACACACACACACACACACACACACACACACACACACACACACACACACACACACACACACACACACACACACACACACACACACACACACAATTTTTTGCCCTCTGTTTTACCAAAAGGGCCAGTTTTGAGGCATTTCTAAGCATATTTTGTGGTATAATTTTTTTTATCTATCCAATATAGAGCAACAAATTAGGTGCCAAACGAAAGAACAGAATCTACATATATCATCCATTAGAACAGATGAATTTTCCCCGTGACATTTAATAGATATGAAATTGTCGAAAATATTGACTTTTTTACTAACGTGGAGACATGGGTTTCGCATGGAGCAAGATAGAGCAACAAAATAGTTATAAAAAAAAAAAATCAATGCTCTTTTGAACGTGTATAATCTGATTAACATTGTACAAAAAACGGCATATTATTTATAATATTTACAGAAAAATAAAAAGTAATTTTGCAACAAGTCAAACCATCAACTGAAACTACCAAAATAATCATGATTATATGTATCAAAATGATGTTACACAGTCATTTGTTAAGTGTTTGTTTCTTCAAGCTTTCGAAGCGCAGTCTGTTGTATTCCACAGCATGGAAGAGATATTCCTTCTGCTTGGGATCTGTGGTAATGACATTTGCAAAATCACTCATCATCTTAACTCCAGGTCCAGTGATGTCATTCACTACTTTGAGGTGTCTCACATATTCCAATGATTTCTTGTAGTTCTCCTCTAGACATGATTTAACCCGATCCAGGAGCCCATCAGGTCAAATGCTGAGGATGCCTAATGCCGGCCATACACTATCATGTACACCTGACAGGTACGCCTGAAAAGTTACGCCTGTCAGGTATGTCATGGATTCTCGAGAAGATGAGTTGTACTTTCTCTCCTTATTATCTCAGGCGACCTGACAACTGATCGAATTTTCATCAGTTGTCAGGTCGCCTGAGAGGCTAGTTTTTCCCGCCATACACTACCAGGTATACCTGACAGGCGTGACTGTTCAGGCGTACCTGTCAGGTGTACATGATAGTGTATGGCCGGCCTAACAGATGGTGGAATTCCGGACCAATGAGATCTACTAGTGTGGTCTCAGCTGTCACCTTCTGAAACACAGGTTTTCCGCTTCTGAAGCTGTCAGGCTTCTGAGCCGCATGCAGCTGAGCAGCAATGTCCTGTTTCTGTTTGCCACTCAGCCTTCTGCTGAAGAGCGCGAATGGCACGGCCCCCTGTGTCAATTACCATTTGTGATTTTTCATCTACTGAAGAACTGCTCCGGCAACCTCTGGGTCTGATCTCTTGTACCTCAAAATGCCCCAGATGAGCTGAAGATTATTCACAGGAGCATCCACAGCAGGTGTTGACATCATCCACATTGGTGTTAAGAACAGCGCCAGGAAGACGTTGAGTCGTTCCAGCTTTGCAACAGTCTCTTCATCATACTTAAGCTGGTCACAAAACATCAGCATCTTCATGAAATACAAGTTCCTGGCCATCCATCTGGCCTGGTGAATGGCCCCTGGTCGACTCTAGTGAATCCCAAGGGGAGGTATGCTTCCAAGAACAATCACTGTGAGCTCAGCCATTTCCTTGTAGTCAGCTCTCAGTGGCTTCTCAGGTGTGAGGATGTCATGAAGTATTTCCTCACAATCCCTATTCTTTTCCCTTAGCCATTTGTTTCTGATCATCAGAGTTTTAGGGGTGTCTGTTGTCAGTTCCCCCCACACATCCTTGTACTGTCTGAACAAGGGATTCCTAGACTCTTCACCTTACCAAACAGCTTTCCCCAAACTACTCCAACTAGCACTTCCAGAATGTGGTGTCTGCACGCCAGGTAAAACACTTTGGTGCTCAGTTTTTTCTCAAGCAGTTTGGCAGCTTCCCTGTGCACTCCACTGTTGCTGGATGTAGTGTCAAAAACAAGGGTAGTTATGACACCTGTAATCTCCCATGTCTCCAACAAGTCCACTGATGACTCAGCTTGAGCTGTGCCTGTTGAGCTGTCGATGACAGGTACTCCCAGTAACTTCCCTTCAGGATAGGCAGGTGGTCCAGACACGAGCACAGCTAAAGTCTCTGAGGTGGTCCCAGGTTCACTACCCAGGACGTCTCTGAGCATCTTCCCATCCCAGTGTAGAGCAGCAAGCTGAGGAGGGTCCTCACCGAACTCCTCCATGTACCTCTGATTGATGTTGTACCTGGACAACATTCTGTTACGACGTGTTGTTAATCTAGAAATTATTAGCTTGTCCAGATTAGCCCCGCCAGCTCTCAAGGTGGCAGAAACTTGATTGACAGACAAGCCAAGACGATCAGCTGTATTGCAGGTTGCATCACATTCCATGACTCTCCTGGGGAATGTCAAAGTCACTGTTTCTCCATGGTAAGAGCTTCCAGGACGAGGCTATTGGTAATCAATATCCTTTGTGCTAACGTCATTGTCACTGAAATCACCCCAGGTAATGTCATCCACGTGAGTAACTGCCTCATGTTCTGCTGCAGCTGCAAAATAATACAATGCGGTAAGCATGTAAAACTACAAAATGATACAATGTGGTAAGCATGTGAAACTTCCAACTTGTTTTGATATTCAAAAGTATGATTAGTAAAAGTATGAATGTATGATTACCTTGTTCTTGCCTCCGCAGTTGCCTCGCAGTCCGGCCTACTTGTTGCTGGGATCTTGTCCTCATCATTCTTCTCCCTGGATAACAATCTGCTGTTCTCTATATTCTGGACAATATCTGGAGCTCCTATGTCGAACAGGCTGTCTAATTTCATGACAAATGCACTTCTCTTTCCTCCAAGGTCACTTGCTTTTCCTTTGGTCTTCATCAGTGCTCTGTGTTTGTCATGGAGTTTCACGAAGAGTTTCATGCAGTTCTGTCCAGTCAGAATGAGATGATAGCTTCAACTGTTTCATAGGCAAGGTCTTGAACCATGGGTTTCCTTGTATTTTCTGGTCAACCTTGCAGATAAAGGAAGCACTGGGATGCTTGTCTGAGGGTAGGAAGCTGGGAACCACTGATGCAAGCTGAAGGATATCCGACCAGGAAGGTTTCAGTGAGAGATCTGGTGGACGGCCGACTTGATGCTTGCTTGTGGACTGTAGGTGAAGGTTCTGAGACATCAACTGTGCGTCCTCGTAGTTCCTTGCTTAATGCCATTGTGAAGTATCTTGCGAATATTTTTCTGGATTTGGATCGATTTTCTGTGCTGACCTTGTTTTTGTACTGTTCAATATTGCCCAACATCATTAACAGGTTTCTGTAGAAATTAAATATGAAATTAAATGCTGAAATTATGTATTAGTTTCGGTCTAAATTTACTTAAAAATCAAACATCCATACAAAAACCGTCTTCAAGGTTAGCAAAAAAGTCAGGATTTTCAACAATTTCATATCTTTTAAAATTCACGGTGAAAATTAATCAACTCTAACGGTTGCTGTATGTAGAGTAGATTCTGTTCTTTTGTTTAGTACCTAATTTGTTGCTCTATCTTGAATAAACAAAAAACTATATCACAAAATATGCTTAGGAATGCCTCAAAATTGGACCTTTTGGTAAGATAGATAACAAAAGACTTCAGCCTCCATGCGGCAATACTTTCATACATTTTAGATAAAAATGGATGTATTTTTTGCCTTTTCAGGTAAAAAAAAAAATATGGGAAAAAGTATAGTAACGTATGAAAATATGAAAAGTTGTTTTTTGAACAGGTCTAATATACATATACACTTGTTTCAGACATATTGAACATACTTTCTTTTCTATAACTCAAACCAAGACCCTTATGATTACGAGCCTTAGCTGATTTTGCTTTGAGCAGCAACAGACGACTTTATCAAAGTCACAGGAATCTCTAGACTCCAACATATCTAGGTCCAAGTCACTCTAGAGTGATTTCAAATCATGCCATTCTAGTTGTTTCAAAACTGGGAAGTGATTAGGCCCTACAAAGGGGAGTGCTGTGAACCTAAGATTAATTTGAGCCTAGGAGTCATCCTATATTGATTTCAGTCTAGTTTCAAATCGTCTTAGAGTTTTGTTTGCTTTTTGTTTTTTGTTTTGGCTGGGTCTTGGAACGGATTCACAAAACGATCAATTTGGTTAATGACCGGATTACTATATGTTCGTATATGAAGACCTTCATGTGTTCCCTTCTTCCTGTAAATATACGTGCATTTTGTTTAGGATGTCCTGCTATCGCGTAATGTAACTTTCGGACAGAAATAAGCTCCCACCAAGTCGGCCAGATAAGAGAATTTATCATCGGGATTCTTCCCGACGATTCATAATGGGATGGACCTGCATCTCACACATCGTTCGTTTTACGAATATCTGAAAGACATTTCGTACGTCGCATCTCATCCCGCCGGCTTCGTCTCCTCTCGAGACGGACGAGGCTTAATGTGTTTCCCGATACGACCGTTATACGACCGTTCTCAGATCGAGAGCTGCTCTCTTGTCTTCGGCAGAAGACCTCGAGGTCAACGGCGCCAGGGGACACCGGGGGTCGAAAAGGGTGTCTAGACACCTTGGACTTGGAGGAATTAACGACAAAGTTGGATATGTTCTTGTGAAGGGCCTCCCTCTTGGGTGTTTAGTTTAATTTGTTACTAGTTTGGTTATGTAAAGACTTCGTTTTGCTGTAGTACATATTTCTACCGGTTGACTGGCACAATTCATTTTTATTAAGTGACCTCTTTGAGGGTTGGAGGTCTGCAGGTCCTTTGCCTCCTTGTCGGTACTACGTCACTTCTCTTTACCAGTACTCCTTCAACTACTGACGTCACAAATACGTAAACGCGTGTACACACACGCCTTGGTGATCTTTTTGATATATATGAGGAAAATATACACCAACTTGAACAAATGCAGATTATTTTTACACACACACACACACACACACACACACACACACACACACACACACACACACACACACACACACACACACACACACACACACACACACACACACACACACACACACACACACACACACACACACACACACACACACACACACACACACACACACACACACACACACACACACACACACACACTAGGCATATCACTCATATAATTACTGTATTGCATTATTGTCAGCGTATCACTGTAAAACTTAGATTAGGCGTATTACTCATATAATTACTCTATTGTATTATTGTCAGTGTATCACTGCTATTTCAATAAACCTATTATTATTATTATTATTATCATTACACACACACACACACACACACACACACACACACACACACACACACACACACACACACACACACACACACACACACACACACACACATTCATAAGTGTATAAGTAACATAAAATAATGACATGGCACTACACTATGTCTAGATTTCACAAAACGCAAGACTAGCATACAGACTACCGGGCCATCACGACATTCAGCTGTTTTTAGAATTTCAGGGCACATTCCAGTGACCCGCCATGGCTCAGTGGTATCACGTGTGTCTGGTATCCGCGTGGGGGTTTCGGGCGTGCATTCCAATCCTGGGCACATCGCAGAGGTTAGGAAGGGCATCCACTCTGGGTAATGGTCCCCCAACCACTGCTCACCTCTGACCTGAGGTGACCTCTGATGAACTGAGGTGACCTCTGATGACCTGAGGTGACCTCTGATGACCTGAGGTGACCTCTGATGACCTGAGGTGACCTCTGATGACCTTCGAGTGGCATATGGAGGACACCGTCTCATATGTTCATGTGTGGACTGTACCTGAACACCTGCAAGGCTGAGATCCGAGCGACAATAAAGACAAACTCCTCCTCCTCCTTCCCCTCCTCCTCTTCCTCCTCCTCCTTCTCATCCTCTTCCTCCCCCTCCTCCTCCTCCCCTACCGAGACCAGGTTTCCTCAGTTCGTCCTCCATTTTGAAATCTCATTTATTCTTTATCACTGTCACACATTCACAGTAGTAATTATCAGAACATTTTATGACACTAAAACTGCGTTGATTAATTAATTGTAATCAAATAAAAAATATATATTATCAGTGGATCGTAAAACGTCTGTTTGAAAGAGACAAGCTTAGTTATAAAGATTCTTTTCCAATAATGTTCTAGGGGCAAGAATGTACATAAGCACAGAGGCGCTGGTAAACTATAGTCCGGTAACTTCCCGTATAATGTTTTAGACAGTCAGCGTCAAATCTGGACTTGCACAAGTCATACCCAGAACAGCCGGTGGCCTGCTTGCCGCCGTTTGGCCACCAGCTCTTGGGGTTAGGGGGTGGTCCCACGACGTAGACGCTGCGGCTCCAGGACCTTAGTGTTCAGATAGATTAGTGTGTTCTGTTTATCCAATAAAAACACGTGTTGGTGTTGCCTTGTTTCTTTCTCGCTTTCTCAGATTTCCCAAGTATTACCGTTCGAACCTATTTGACACATTACTTGAACACCATGATCTCAAATGGTTGACATATTCGCAGATATGTTTATTTTTCAAAATACTTTGATTCAGGCTCGCGATTCCACGCCTCCATTAACAGAAAACGAGATATCATAGCACATGGTAGAGAATGTAATAACTACTAGGGGTGACTATGGTAATAATATATATATATATATATATATATGTATATATATATATATATATATCTACATATATATATATATGTATATATATATACATGTACGCATATATATATATATATATATATATATATATATATATATACATACATACATACATACACACACACACACACACACTCGGTGGCGCAGTTGGTAGAACGATGAACTACTAGCATGGTGGTGCGCGTAGTGCTTGGTTCGAATCCTGCCCAGGGCCGAAATTAATTTCGGTACAGCTGCGCTTCGGGTCGTTACTCTGACTCTCGTGGGCGGGGAGTTGGGGGTGTGTGTGTGTGAAAGGTCATAGCATTACCCATAGATCGGACCTACGAGCTCTGAGCTCTCTTCCAGGAGGGAAATAGCTGTCGATCACGAGTCGAACACGTGATCCAAAAGACCAAGTGAATACAAGTGAAGTGAATACACACACACACACACACACACACACACACACACACACACACACACACACATATATATATATATGTATATATATATATATATATATATATATATATATATATATATATATATATATATATATATATATATATATTAATATTTCATTTGTAACCAGCAATAATCCCCCACTCCTATGCAACTGGTTCCTCCCCTTAGGGACTTCAATCACATCCTTACGGACCAGAGTTACACGACATTCTGTTGTGAGTAGAGACTATCTTCACTAAAATGGGAAAAAAAATATTGATCACTTTCAGCCTCTACCATCACTTCTTTCTGCTACGGTCCTTGAATCTTTTAGGTACGATGTGCCTGTAGTCCCCAAGAACAGAATCTACACGAGTTGAACATTTGTTCTGAATGGCGGCAGGTTATTTTATTCAGCCGAAGGAAGTAATGATACATTTTTCATATCACCTCACCTACAGGTGTCCTTTGCCCGTCTACATATTTTCTGCGTGATCTTCCTCATGCCCTCATTCCTACTATCATTTTCCCCCGTTAGGCACATATGCTCTAATTGTTGTTTTCTCATGACGTGTCCTACAAAGTGTAACTGTCTTTTCCTGATAGTTGCTATTATTTCCCTATGCGTTCCTATTTGCTCCAGTATTTCTTCGTTTGTTTTAAATTCTGTCCACGAGAATTTCAGCATCCCTCACCAAATCCACATTTCTACTGCTTTTATCTTGTCCTGCATTTGTTTACTAATTGTCCAAGTTTCACATCCATATAATGGTACTGACCAAGTGTAACATTTTACAAATCTTTTTCTCATTCTCACGTTAATTTTATTGTTAGTTACTAAGTGTTTATTTTATTTATTTTTTTATCTTTCGTTATGGCTGTCCTTCTCTTTGTCTCTTCGTCGCTTTTCCCATTTCCCAAGTTAACATTCTTCCTAGATAATTGAATTGGTTCACTTGTGTCAACATTTTTCCTTTTACTTGAATTCTTACCCTTGGACATTCTTGTTTTTTCGTCATTACCATCATTTCTGTTTTCTTTTTATTCACTGTTAGACCTCTGCTTCTACTTGCTTCTACTAGTGCTGTAACTAATTCCTGTAGCTGAGCTTCCGATTCTGCGAGTAACACAGTATCGTCTGCGTATTATCTAATATTATTTAGATTTCTTCCTCCTACTGTTACTCCTTTTAGATGGTAAATATCTCTCATGATTATCTCACTGTATAAATCAAACAGGTCTGGCGATATTACACATCCCTGTCTCACGCCTGTTTCAATCAGACAGTTCTTCTCCTATTTTCACTGCTGCATCTTGCTTCCAGTAGAGATTTGTTACTCCTTCCAATCCACCCGTATTTTCTTCAACATCTCTATTAATTCATTGTGTCTTACTTTGTCAAATGCCTTTACGTAGTCCACGAAACAGGCATACAGATCTTTTTGCACCTCTAAAATATTTTCAGCTGGTATTCTTACAACAAAAATTGCACTTTTATTCTATCTTATTTATTTATCTATTTTTATT
>NC_134780.1:30088904-30098904 GCF_046742065.1 Oratosquilla oratoria | reverse complement strand
GTGGGGAGAGGAGAGGGAGTGGGGGAGAGGAGAGAGAATGGGGAGGGGAGAGGGAGTGTGGGAGAGGAGAGAGAGTGGTGAGAGGAGAGGAGTAAGGTGAGGAGAGAGAGTGGGGAGAGGAGAGTGAGTGGGGGAGAAGAGAAAGAGTAGTGGGAAGCGAGTGAGTATGGTGAGAAGAGAGAGTGGGGAGAAGAGGGAAGTAGGGACAGGAGAGAGAGAGTGGGGAGAAGAGGGAGTAGGGGAGGGGAGAGTGGGAGGGGAGAGGCGAGGGAGTGGGGAGAGGAGAGAGAGTGGGGAGAGGAGCGGGAGTGGAGAGTAGGCCTATGTAGGAAGAGGGGGAGGAAAGAGAGAGGAGAAATTAGGAGAGGGGAGATTAGAAGAGGAGGAAGATGAGCGGAAAGAGGAGGAGGAAAAGGAGGAGGAGGAGGAAGAAAGAGGAGTCGAAGTGCGAGTGTGACAAACGTACGGATTTGTATCACAAGTGGGTTCGTAATCGACAACTGTCATTTTTCCAGACGGAAGAATAATATCTCTGATTATATGGCCTCACCTGTGGGTGAACCTGTAACCTTACATAAAGGCACACATGTACACAGACACTCACGCACACACGCACACACACACACACACACACTCACACACACACACACACACACACACACACACACACACACACACACACACACACACACACACACACACACACACACACACACACACACACACACACACACACACACACACACACACACACACACACACACACACACACACACACACACACACACACACACACACACACACGCATATATATATATATATATATATATATATATATATATATATATATATATATGTATATATATACATATATATATTTACATGTATACATATATATATATATATATATATATATATATATATATATATATATATATATACATATATACATTTGTATCAACCACAATGCACTTTAATTCTAAGCCATCAACATCGATAAGACTATGTTGATGGCTTAGAATTAAAGTTTATTGCAGATGATAAAAATGTATATCTGTTCACTGGGACCCATTCAATGTTGTACAAATATATATAAATACATATATATATATATATATATATATATATATATATGTATATACATACATATATAAACAAATATATATATATATATACATATATATATATACATATATATATATATATCTACATCTATACCTATATATATATAGGTATATATATATATACATATATATATGCTGAAACATTCTGACAGGTTGATGTAAGCGGAGTAGGAAACACAGGAATCTTAGTCTTAAGTTTATTCCTAAATAGTTTCGCAGGTATGCTTTTTCAAAAAGCATCCCTGCGAAACTAGTCAGGAATAAACTCAAGACTAAGTTTCCTGTGTTTCCTACTCCGCTCACGTCATATATAAATATATATATATATATATATATATATATATATATAAATATATATGTATATATATATATATATATATATATGTATATGTATATATATATATTATATATATATATATATGTATGTATGTATACATATACTTATGTGTATATATATGTATATATATGTGTATATACATGTGTGTATATATATGTGTGTATATATATATGTGTGTATATATATATATATATATATACACACATATATATATATATATATAATGGGTCGCATCAGATTTTTTATATATCTTTCTTTTTTCGATCATGTAGTGCAGTCATTCTCATATTTGTCAAAAAAAAAAAAAAAAAAAAAAATCGCCCGCAGTCTTCTGTATATGTCGTTTCATTGACAGATTAAAATTTTATAGTCTAACAATGTTCTCTTCTTAATGTTCTTTTCTTAATTTAACCACTTCCAATACACTCCATATGTTTCTTTATTTATTCATTTTTGTTACATTGAAATTGATATCCGTTTCGGATCTATTCGTGTATTTTATTGAGAATGGTCTCGAGTTTTTACGGTCATTTTCTTCTTTTACTGTCTAAGGACATCCAGATAGAGCCAGAGAAAGTAAAGTAGAGGAAGCAGAATAGAGAGAGAAATTTTTAAAGTGATCACCAAAGACAGTAGAGGTCCAGAATAAAGGGAGAAATTGTTAAAGTGATCAGCAATTTTTTATTATTATTTTATCTTCTTTATTTATTTAATTTATCTATTCATTTTGTCTTATTTTTTGGAGATCATTCTCCACTCACGCAAGTGCCACGTAGATCTGGTCCATAGGGGTGTCTCTAAAGTTCCTAAAATCCTATTTATTTATTTCATTTATCTATTTATTTTGTCTTATTTTTTTGGAGATCATTCTCCACTCACGCAAGTGCCACGTAGATCTGGTCCATAGGGGTGTCTCTAAAGTTCCTAAAATGTGCAGTCAATTTACCATACGGGGGCGCTGTTAATAATGGACGGGGAAATGATTGTGTTGATGGTGGCGGGTGTGTGAAAGAATTGTATTAAGAAAAAAAAAAAAATCTTCCGTTAATACCTGGTGACAATATATATACATATTTTTCTATTCTATTTCATTTTACTAACAGTAATCATTCATCCTACGAACACAAACATCTTCCCAGTAAAGGATATATGATAATCAAACCAACCAACCATAACGATTTCAAAATGACATTCCAAAAAATGTACTCACTGAGTAGTATGGGAACCAGTCTGAATATTTGCGAACACGCAAATGGGACTAGACTAAACTAGAATGGAAGACTGATTCTTTACCCTATTTTCAAACTGATAAACATCATCTGCCAGACACAGATGTTAATGCTAACAAATGGCTACGACAACATTACGAAATGTTTAAAAAAGTGAGTACAATTTTTGGGGCTGTGTTGAATCAATATATTGACACAATACCTCGAAACATTATAGTAACACAATACAACGAAACAATATATTAATACAATACCTCGAAACAATATATTGACACAGTACAAATAAACATTATATTGCCGTAAAAATATCTTTGTCATTTGAAAAACATGATTCCATTAATACTATCTACATCCTATCAGTGATATTAAGCAAAACGGATCAGTGAGCAATATCAGTGATGGCATCTGGGGCCTCTAAGAATGAAGACCAATGTGAACAGATGTTAATATAGCGAATGAAATGCATCAACGTGAAGAACAAGAACAGGCAGCTTATACGTTGCAATATAACTAACATAACTCACAAGAAACAGCGAGAATGCTCTCATAACTGTGAAAAAATTTAATCGTAAAGTAACTAAATGCGAAGAGCAGGAGGACGTAAAAACAAAAGAAAAAAAGAAAAACAGGAAGAAGAAAAATGGAAAGAAAAGAGGAAGAAGGAAGAGAAAGAGGAACAAAAGGAGAAGAGGAAGAAAAAATGAGAAGGAAAAGAGGGAAAGGTAGAAGGATAAAGAGAGAATGAAGAGAGGTAGAAGTAAACGTAAGAGAGGAAGGAAAAGGAGGAGAAGACAGAGGAGAAGAAGGAGAGGGAGGAGGAGACAGAGGAGAAGAAGGAGGAGGAGGAGAAGGAAGAGGGGAGAGGAATATGACGAAGAAGAAGAAAGATGAAGGTGATAAAGAAGGAGGAGAAGAAGAAGAAGAAGAAGGAGAAGAAGAAGAAGAAGAAGAAGAAGAAGAAGAAGAAGAAGAAGAAGAAGAAGAAGAAGAAGAAGAAGAAGAAGAAGAAGAAGAAGAAGAAGAAGAAGAAGAAGAAGAAGGAGAAGAAGAAGAAGAAGAAGAAGAAGAAATGAAGGAGAAGAAGAAGAAGAAGAAGAAGAAGAAGGAGAAGGAGAAGGAGAAGGAGAAGAAGAAGAAGAAGAAGAAGAAGAAGAAGAAGAAGAAGAAGAAGAAGAAGAAGAAGAAGAAGAAGAAGAAGAAGAAGAAAAAAGAAAAAAAGAAAAAGAAAGAAGAAGAAGAAGAAGAAGAAGAGGAAGAAGAAAAAGAGGAGGAGAGAAGAATATGAAGATGAAGAAGAAAAAGATGGAAAAAGAAGAAGAGGAAGAAGTAAAAAAAAAGGAAGAGAAAAAAGAAGAGAAAGAGAAAGTATATGCAGAGGAAGAAGAATAAAATAAGAATTAGAAGAAAAAGGAGAATTATAACAAAAATAAGAAGAAGAAGAGGAAGAAGAAGAAGAAGAGGAAGAGCAAGAGCAAGAAGAAGAAGAAGAGGAAGATTAAGAAGAAGAAGAAGTAAGGAGGAAGAGGGAGAGGAGGAAAAGAATACGAAAGAAGAATAAGAATAAGTAAAAAAAAAAAAAAAAAAAAAAGACGAAGAAGGAAGAAGATGATTCTCCTTGTGGGCGTGTCTTGGAAACATATTTCACCCACGAGACGCATTTTTTCTCCTTCTTCTTCTTGTTCCTTAAGCCGCAAGAGTAATGTGTTTGCCTACATAAGCGACAGGTAATACGGACAATGATTAAAGAGGACGCCATCCAAAAACTCTTATATGCCAAAAGCCTTTGACTGTATTGGGGGAGGGGGAGGAGGAGGAGGGCTAGGGGGAAGGGGGAAGAGGAGGGAGGAAAGGAGGGATACAGGTCAAAGACCTGACCGAAGAAGAAAAGCAGCGAGGATATGGCGAGGGGGAAGGGAAAGACAAGAACGAAGAAAAAGTGGAGTAGAGAGGAAAAGGAAGATGTGAAGCTGGAAGCTACAAGATGTGAAGCTGGAAGCTACAAGATGTGAAGCTGGAAGCTACAAGCTGGAAGCTTGTAGAGAAAGAAGGAGCGATGATGGGGGTGATATGAAAGGAAAGAAGAAAAGAGACACGTGAGGAAGGGAAGGATTTATTTGCCAACAATAACCAGCGCTTCTATCCTTTGGTGCAATGTCGCAAGCGAAGAGGTGAAGTCTTAGAGGGACGGTCAAGGAGATATCTATGGAGAGCAGAATCAGCATTCCTTTTTTTTTTGACTGGATATTAATCATGAAATATTGATCTGGGACTCTGGTTCGAGTGAAGGTGTCGCTAAAGTTCTTAAGATATCGACAATGGGAGAGGGATAAGAGGACAAGAGAAGATGAGAGTTCCTGATGGAAAGAAGAACATGACAATTTTGGAAATAAATTGAAAGAAAAGATGTGAGATGAAAGATCAAACAGAGAAGTAGTTCAATGAGAGGGAAGAAGGAAGGAAGGAAGAAAGAGATAAAGGAGGGGGATGTGGGGTAATGGGAAGAGCGAAGACGGAGAGAGAAATAATAAGACTAAGAGGAAATGTTGGGGAAAACGGAGGAAGGAAAAGGAGGAGGAAAGGAAAAGGAGGAGGGAAAAGGGAGAAGGAGAGGAAAAGGAGTAGGAAAAGGAGGAGGAAGGAAAAGGAGGAGGAAGGGAAAAGGAGGAGGGAAAAGGGAGAAGGAGAGGAAAAGGAGTAGGAAAAGGAGGAGGGAAAGGAGAAGGAGAGGAAAAGGAGTAAGAAAAGGAAGAGGGGAGAAGAGAGGAGGAGGAATGGAGAACGGAGAAAGGGAAGAGGAAGGGAAGGAGGAGGGGGAAGAGGGGAAAGAGGAAGAAGAGGATGAGGAAGAGGAAAAGGAGGAAGGGGAAGAAGGAAAGGAGGAGGGTAAGGAGGAGGAGGAAGAAGAAAAGAAAGAGCAGGGATTAGGAGGAAACAAAAGCAGAATGTATCTGTTCGTTCATAAAGTAAACAGTCAATTTCCTTCCTTGCCGATGTTTTCTCTGGCACCGAGACTTTAAGAGAAAATATAATAACCTCCTCTCTCTCTCTCTCTCTCTCTCTCTCTTTCTTCTCTCTGCTGAGCTGCTTGCCAACTTTTAAACGTGGTCCAAACTTCTTCACAGCTTCCACTTGATATGTGTGGAAGAACGTTATGGAATATAATCTAGCCTTCATCGCTTTTTCATCCTCATTTCTATTTCATTCTTCCTCACGCCCGTTCTGTGGATACAATGGCAAGATGATCATCCTCCAACTTATCTTTTGCACATAAAAACCACTCCCACCCATTCCATCCCCTACATACTTCACTCCCCTCCACCCTCTTCCCTCCCTCTTATCTTGGCACCTCCTGGATGACGAGTCACCCCTGCATCCTGTCCACTGCCCTGGGTCAGAAGCAGTGTCACAAGACATAGCACATCTACAGCAAGGCCGCTTCATTAAAACGGCGACCCACCCCCCTCTCTGTCCCCTCATGCAGAAAAGGAGAAGACGGGGAGAAATCCCTTTGGGCTGCGTCAAATTATTTCTCACACATACTCCCTCACCCCCATCCTCCACCCATTCCACCTCATGCATCACAGCATCATCCATATACAACCATTCTCCACTCATAGGGTGGTCGGCGAATGGAATAGACTTAGTAACCATGTAGTGAGCGCTGAAACTATCAGTTGTTTTAAGAAACGGTTGGACAACTTTATGGATGGGGATGACAGGTGGTGATGGATATGGAGCTGCCTAGTGTAGGCCTTATGGTCTCTTGCAGTCTCTTTCATTCTTATGTTATGTTCTTATGTTCACCCTTTTCTTCTGTCCTCTCCCATCCTTCCTCAACAGATATTCCCTTCTTTCCCAAAGCCCCTTTTACCCCATCCATTCATCTCATCCTAGGTCGACCCCTCATGTTCACTCCTTCCACCTCTGCCTTCCACACCTCTTTTACTAATCTTTCTTCACCCATTCTTTCCATGTGTCCAAACCATCCCAATACTCTTTCATCAACTCTATCTCCCAACTCCCTTTCCACCCCTGTTCTCCTCCTCATCTCCTCATTTCTCACTCTATCCAGCCTAGTAACCCCTATCATACTTCTCAGGCACCTCATTTCAAACACATTCAAACTCCTCCTCTCTACCTCTCTTATGTTCCATGTTTCTGCCCCGTACAGTTCTGTCGGCACAATGCCCCCCAAAAATCCTTACCTTTTCCTATAGCTTTCTCACATATCTGTCTTACCACAAAGATCTGATCTACACAACCCATACCTGTCCTAAACCCACACTGTTCCTCACCAATCACTCCCTCTATTCCTCTCCTAATCCTCTCAATCAAGACCCTCCCATAAGCCTTCCCAACTATACTTAACAAGCCGATCCCTCTGAAACTACTACACTCAAACCTATCCCCTTTTCCTTTGTAAAGTGGAACAATACAGGCACTCCTCCAGTCCTTCGGCACTCTACCCTCTCTTAAACAAACATTAAATAACCTCACCAGCCAGTCCATCATCACTGTACCTCCTTTTTAAGACATTCTGCATGACATCCATCTAACCCAGGTGCCTTACCTGCTCTCATCATCTTAACAACTGCCTTCACCTCATCTTTTCTTTATTTCTCCTCCATTTTCCTCACTCATCACTGTCATTTTCTTAGCGCTTCCCACTGCAACTACTTTTCCCTAACTATCCTCCTTCATATTTAGCAACTCCCTAAAATACTCTGTCCATCTTCCTCTTGCAGCCTTCTCTTCCATTATCATCTCTCCATCTGCACCTTTTACCTTTTCTTCTCTACTTGATTCACCTCCTCTTCCTCTCTTAATTTCTTTCTAAAACATATTTTTACTGCTTTCAAAAACTGTTTTCATATCCTTACCCTATTTCACATCTGCTCTCCTCTTTGCCTTCTTTATCTTATGCTTTACTTCTCTTTTCTTTGTATCTGCCATATGATTTCCTCCTCCTATTTTGTAACCAATCTGTGAAAGCTCGCTTCTTCTCTTTCATAACCTTTGCTTCCTCATCTCACCACTCACTACCCTTCCTTCTATTTCCTCCCGTCCTCCTTGTTCCACACATCATCTTTGCACACCTTGTGACTCCCTTCTTGAACCATCCCCATTCCTTCACTCCTAGTTCTATTCTATCCTTCACTCCCTCCCACTCCTATCTCACCTTCTTGTACTCCTCCTTTTCTTTCTCATTTAAGCAGTTCACTCTAAGCACCTCCCTACTTTCTGCCCTTGTCCTCTTTCTCCACCTATCTTCCACTCTCAACTTACCTTCCACCAGAAAATGATCTGATATTCCCCCACTCTCTCCCCTTAGAACATGTATATCCTTAACTCTTCCTATCATACTCCTGTTTACTACTATATTTACTCTATCCTTCACTCCCTCCCACTACTCTCTCAGCTTCTTCTTGTACTCCTCCTTTTCTTTCTCATTTAAGCAGTTCACTCTAAACAACTCCCTACCTTAAGTCCTTTTCCTCTTTCTCCATCTGTCCCCCACTCTCAACTTATCTTCCACCAAAAAATGATCTGATATTCCCCCACTCTCTCCCATTGGAGCATGTACATCCTAAACTCTTTCTACTATACTCCTATTTACCACTATATAGTTCATTAACGCTCTATCTACCACACTTCCATCCACCACCCTCTCCCGTGTGTACTTATGCTTGATTTTCTTCCTAAACACTGTATTTGCTATTATCAATTCTCTTTCTAGACACATCTCCACCATCAACTTTCCACAACGATTCTTTCCTGGAACTCCACACTTCCCAACCACTCCGTCTATTCAATCATTTCCTACCCTAGCATTAAGGTTTCCCAATGCCACTACATTGACGTTTCTCCCTAATCCCTCTATGTACAAAGGATTACAAAGGCGGAGCAAGCCGACAGGAGACCTTTTGGTCCATATCTAGGTCGGATGCGAAAAAAATCATAATAATAGATAAATGAATAAATAAAAACTATAATAATGTAAATGATAAATAAATTATGTAAATAAATACATAGGTATAGTTAAATGATAAACAAACAGGTAAATATTAAATAGTAATAAATTGACATATAACTAATGATAAATGAGAATCAAGCAAATAATGATAAACAGACACATGATAGGAAAACAAATAAACAAATAATATAAAATAAATGATAATTATTACAGCATCTTGCTTCGGTGTTTATCAAAATGATTCTTAAAGCTTCGTGCTCCTTGACTACGAATGAATATAAATAACTGGTCGCCGTGGCCAAGATGGTTAGATCAACAAGGAACACGAACAAACGTATGTATATGTAATTATCACTCTCGAAATAGAGGTGGTGTGAATGAGACTAATGTTTCCTAAATATGTGACTTTTATTATTATGTTATATTAATTTAAATTAAAAATAGATAGTGAATGACTGTGATGTGTACGGGTGTGCGGGTGTGGGAGGCTGGACTAAAAGACTTAATCGGTACAGACCTTTGTGAATATCCTGGTTGCAGTTCCAACTTCGGATTTAACACACTCTCTTCTTGAACTGATAGAACTGAACTTGACTCTGTGGTAATAGCTTAGAAACTGACTTGGCTTTAACTTTTCAAGAGTATCAGAGAAGACTGAAATTTACTCTGTTGCTGGCCAGGAGGAAACCTCTGAATGATATAGGCTCCTCCTACAACTAATTATGATTGGCTATGATTCTCTCAATATATTACAAATGGCCAATGGGAACACATGCCTTTTCGTAAACATCTTATCACGTGTCCATTACAGAAATGCAACTTCAGCAAGACAGAAATGGTGTTTATGGCTCGAGAAGGGTCCAGCGCGCACTCTTCCAATCCTCTGGCACTCTACCCTCTCTTAAACAAAAATTAAACAACTTCACCAGCCAGTCCACCAAAATTGTGCCTCCTTTTTTCAGACATTCTGCATGACATCCATCCAACCCAGGTGGCTTACCTGCTCTCATCATCTTAACAGCTGCTTTCACTTCATCTTTCCCTATTTCTCTTCCAATTTCCTCACTCATCACTGTCATTTTCTTAGCACTTCCTACTGCAACTACCCTTCCTTCCCTATCCTCCTTCGCACACACACACACATACGCACACACACACACACACACACACACACACACACACACACACACACACACACACACACACACACACACACACACACACACACACACACACACACACAAACACACACACACACACACACACACACACACACACACACACACACACACACACACACACACACACACACACACACACACACACACACACACAC
>NC_134780.1:30078904-30081404 GCF_046742065.1 Oratosquilla oratoria | reverse complement strand
AGAATAAGATATACTAAAATGATAAACAACGAAAGTGTTAAAAGGAAATAGAATCTTATTGACCCAGGGAAAAGGAGAGAAGAAATTACACACACACACACACACACACACACACACACACACACACACACACACACACACACACACACACACACACACACACACACACACACACACACACACACACACACACACACACACACACACACACACACACACACACACACACACACACACAAACACACACACACACACACACACACACACACACACACACACACACACACACACACACACACCCCACACACACACGCGCGCGCGCGCGTCGGTCAAAGTGGCAGCAAAGTTCGGACTCCGGACAACGACAAGGAAGTACCTGTGTTGTATTTATAGGGAAGGGGAAAGCTCGTGGTGTAGTGGGAAGGTGATGAAAAAGGAGAAGGGGAGGGATTACTGAGGGAAATGGAAGGAAATGAGGAAGGGGAGGACTTGGTCCAGGCAGGCAGACGCCATGTAAACAAACGCGGACCGGATGAATTTAGTGACGAAGAAGGGATTAACAAAAATGTAAAGATTAGAAATATAGATAAGAGCAGCACAATGGAAGGTGAAGATAACAATTTCCAAGGATTTAATGAGGGGGGGGGAAGCCAACCCTCCCCGATTAGCAAGCCTAGAAGAAAAAATTGAGAAAATTGTCAAACATTGGGAGGATATGCTCGGTGAACTCACGCAGATCATGCAGAGAGTTGAAAAATTTGAAGAATTAGAGAAGGTGAACCAAAAACTAACTAAAGAAATAGAAGTATTAAAAAGACAGTTAAAAGAAGTAAAAGATGAGAATGAGGAATTAAAGAATAATAATAAAGAGAATAAAGAGTCCATAGCAAAAGAAGCACAGGTTTGGAAAAAATCCAAGAGAACAACAAAATTGCATTTAATGATATAGTAAAACAGCAGATGAAAGAACAAACCAAAGACAAAGTTTTTAAAGTGATGAGACAGAGGGAGAATATAGTAAGAGACTTAGCAGATAAAAAGAAATGTATAATTATATTAGGTATGGTCGGGAAATATAGTACAGATAAGACCAGACCAATTAAGGTTAAATTCAGGTCACAACCGACAGCAGAGAATATCTTAGCAAAAACAGGGAAACTAGCAGACAGTGAACAATATAAAAAGGTATGGATAAAAAGAGAAATGAATATAGAGGAAAGAGAGGATGAGAAGACAAAAAGACAAGAAGCTAAAGAAAAAAAAACGAGAAGAGATCAGAGTCAGAAAAAGATAAATTCTATTGGAGAGTAGTGAATATGAAAGTGAGGAAATGGGTCATAACAGAGAAAAATAAAAGGAAAACAGAGAATACAATGGAAGTAGCAGAAAATTAAGAGTGTCTTACACAAATATAGATGGATTAATAACAGGATTGAACGAACTGAATGATTATCTGAAGGAAAAAGAACCGGACATAATGGGAATTGTAGAGACAAAATTAAAAGGTCCACTACCACCCAACAGTGTAGGACATGATGCATATAAGTATTGGATTAGAAATAGAGAGACAAAAGAAAGGGGGTGCAGTTATGTTCCTGACTAAGAAGGATATAAACGTGAGAAATGTCACATATGAAAATAATAGAGTAGAAATGATTATGATGGAAGTGGAAGACAAAGAGAGGAAGAGCAGAAAGTTTGTAATAAATTATGTGCCTCCAAAAACGGCCTTGTGGGAAGAGAGAGAACATAAAAGTATGTTAGAAGACACAAGGATAACATTAAATAAGATAATGGAAGATGGAGGAAGAATAGTTATAATGGGCGACTTTATTTGCAAAGAAGTCTGCTGGGAAGAGATGACAGTAAAGGGTGGTGACGACTCATGGGGAAATGTTCTACTTGAGATGATTATCGACCATACAATGACACAATGGATTCAAGAGAACACTAGGTATAGAAATGAAGAAGAACCATCGAGACTGGACCTAATAATCACATCAGAACTTGAAATAGTGGAAAAGATTGAATATAAGACACCAATAAGTAAAAGTGACCACATATTGGTTGAACTGAAACTAAATGAGGAAAAATACATGAAAAGAAATGAACAATGTAGAAAAGGAAAAACAAATGAATGAAAAATGTATGTATAAATGTATGTATAAATGTATGTATGTATAAAACGTATGATTTTTTTTTTTTATAAAATAAGAGAATTCTTTCAAAAAGAAAACTGGGAAAGAATATACAAAGAGGAAACAACAGTGGAAGAGAAATAGAATATTTTGAATTTTTTTTTTTATAAAAAAGGAGTGGAAAAGTATGTCCCAAGACAAAAGCAAGAAAAAGAATATGTAAAGTGCTGGTACATCAAAAGCTGTAGGGAGTTAAAAGACAAAAGAGATAAAGCTTGGACAAAATGGAAAAAAGACAAAAGACCTGAGAAATGGAAAATATATACTAGTTATAGAAATAAATATGTACAAGTGTGCAGAGA
>NC_134780.1:30011404-30073904 GCF_046742065.1 Oratosquilla oratoria | reverse complement strand
CCTGTATCCACTGTGTCATTGTATGGTCAGTAATCATCTCAAGTAGAGCGTTTCCCCATGAGCCGTCTCCACCCTTTACTGTCATCTCTTCCCAGCAGATTTCTTTGCAATTAAAGTCGCCCATCATAACTGTTCTTCCTCCATTTTCCATTATCTTATTTAATGTTATCTTTGTGTCCTCTAACATACTTTTATGTTCACTCTCTTCCCACGAGGCTGTTTTCGGAGGCACATAATTTATCACAAACTTTCTGCTCTTCTTATCTCTGTCTTCCACTTCGATCACAATCATCTCTACTGTATTCTTTCCATATATGACACACCTAACGTTTATATCCTTCTTAGTCAGGAACATAAATCCACCCCCTTTCTTTGTCTCTCTGTTTCTAATCCAATAATTATATGTATCATGTCCTACACTGTTGGGTGGTAGTGGACCTTATAATTTTGTCTCTACAATTCCCATTATGTCCGGTTCTTTTTCCTTCAAATAATCATTCAGCTCATTCAACCCTGTTATTAATCCATCTATATTTGTGGAAGATACTCTTAGTTTTCTGCCACTTCCATTGTGTTCTCTGTTTCCCTTTTGTTTTTCTCTAGTATGTCGAATTTCCTTACTTTCATATTCACTACTCTCCAATAGAATTTCTCTTTTTCTGACTCTGTTCTGGTCTCGTTTTTTTTCCCTTAGCTTCATGTCTTTTCTTTTTTTCCTCCTCTCTTTCCTCTTTATTCATTTCCCTTTTTATCCATACCTTTTTATATTGTTCATTTGTTGCTAGTTTCCCTGTTTTGGATAAGATATTCTCTGCCGTCATTTGTGACCTGAATTTAATCTTAATTGGTCTGGTCTTATCTGTACTATACTTTCCGAGCCTAAACTTCTCTTCGATTTGTTTCATTATTTCTGGCTCATCTTCCTGAACTAATTTTAGTAAACTGCTTACTTTTTCATTTTCCTCTTTGATTCTTGTGGTTCTATCTGGGTTATGTTTCTCTTCCATTCCTAATATAATTATACATTTCTTTTTATCTGCTAAGTCTCTTACTATATTCTCCTTCTGTCTCATCACTTTAATAACTGAGTCTTCAGTTTGTTCTTTCATTTGTTGTTTGATTATGTCAGTAAATGCAACTTTGTGTTTTCTTGGATTTTTTTCCCAACCCTCTTTGTTGTCCTTACTATTCCTCTTTAATTCTTTATTCTCCTCTTTTACTTCTTTTAACTGTCTTTTTAATTCTTCAATTTCATTAGTTAAGTTTTTGTTCGCCTTCTCTAGTTCTTCCAATTTTTCAACTCTTTGCGCAATGTTGGTTACGTTACCGAACCTATCCTCCCAATGTTCGATCATCTTATCAAGTTTCTCCTCTAGTCTTGTCAATCGGGGGAGGTTGGTATCCCCCACACCCTGTTTAAATCCCTGGAAACTATTATCATCACCTTCCACTGTGCTGCTCTTATCTATACTTCTAATCTTTACATTTTTGTTGATCCCATCCTCTCCAAAGTCATCGTCTTCAGTTCGCCTCTTGTTTACAAATCTCCTGGCCTCCTAGACCATGTCTCTATCTTCCTCATTTCCTTCCATTTCCCTCAATATCCCTTCCCTTCTCCTTCTCTATCACTTCCCTACTATTCCACAAGCACTCCCCTTCCCTATAAATACAAAATGGCACTTCCTGGACGTTGAGATCCACGTAGATTTTCCTTTTTCCTCGGAACACCAATTCTCGCCGTCCATTCGATGAAAGTGTGTGTGTGTGTGTGTGTGTGTGTGTGTGTGTGTGTGTGTGTGTGTGTGTGTGTGTGTGTGTGTGTGTGTGTGTGTGTGTGTGTGTGTCAGTGCGTGCGAACGCGTATGGGAATTGGAAAGAAAACGAACGAGCGAGCGAGCGAAAACAAATGAAGGAAAGAGAGAGAGAGAGAGAGAGAGAGAGAGAGAGAGAGAGAGAGAGAGAGAGAGAGAGAGAGAGAGAGAACGAGAGATGGCGTTCTAAGGATTCCTGGACGATAGGTTAAAAGAGGTATGTCGATCCCTGCACTTCAACTGCGATAGAGTGAGTAGTCAGGAAGAGGATCGAAGCCCCTCTTCTGGAGACTTGCATTCACGAAGTTGGTAGCCTTGGAAATGGCCAGCTTCTCCTTGGGAGTGTATGGGTCAATAGTGAGCTGGTTGCCTTTGTAGGGACCCTCAGAGTGCTTTTGTAGACACGACAGTCGCCCTTCGTCGGGCTCCATCCCAAGGAAACTGATAATGAGTCGCAATTTAGATATAGGGTCCTCTCGAAGGTACTCATAATATATTGGGAGGAGTCGCCGGGCTTTCAGGCCTGCAGAAGCCAACTTTTGCCATTTCTCTATACAACAACGGGCGTGTTTGTGGAATCCTGTGGAGGAAGAGGGAAGTTTTAGTCTCTTGATTGCAGGGAGACTGAGATGGGGGTGTCTCTTTTCCTAAACAAAATTAATGGGATACATATATTACCATGAGGGTCAACTGAAACAGACTTCGCCCCTGTAATGTCATGCAGCAGGAATAGGATTAATTACAAATATTTCTTTATGCTTCACTGGATAACAAACATTTTTATTTTGATATTTGGGGGTTCTACCAAAATGATTCCGAATATCAAAGGTAAATCATACGAAAGTCGACTAAAACATATGAATCTGTTTTCCCTAAAAAGGCGTAGACTTAGAGGTGACTTGATACAGGTCTTTAAGATTCTAAAGGGAATTGACAACATCAAAAGTGACAAAATTTTGACACTTAATAAGAATTAGACAAGAAATAATGGTCTCAAACTGTCAGGAAATACATTTAATTTGAAAGTGGGTAGGAACAACATCGCCAACAGTGTAGTTAATGAATGGAATAAACTTCCTGCAGAGGTAGTACAATGTAGTTCAGTTCGAAGCTTTAAGATTTTTTTAGATAAACATCTAACAAGATGCTGTAATGCCTGCCATCTATTATATACAAGCACCGGCTTCGCCGCCATGGTCTCTCCATGGGCGTTTGGCCTGCGGCGCTGCTCACTTTGCGCTCTGCCCTTCGGGAGGCTCGGCCCGTAGGGCGAGCTTGCTTCGCTTGCGGCAAATCAATTGTCTCCGTTGCCGTGACGTCAGCGTTCTCAGCCTATCAGTCGTCTCCGTTGCCGTGATGTCACCACTCTCGGCCAATCAGTTGTCCCCTTTGCCGTGACGTCACCGCCCTCTCAGCCAATCAGGTTCTCGTGGACTGTTACCAAATCACCGTCACCGGCTAGATCATTTTGCCAAAAGCAGTCATGCTATTTTTTCATTTATTTATTAACTATTTGTTTACTTGTTTGTTATTATATGTCTGTTTATTATTATTTGTTTGATTGTCATTTATTATTATTTATCTGTCCATTTATTATTATTTACAGTTTTGTTTGTTATTTAAAGCAAAGATAAATACAAAAGAGAAAAGGCATCAAAGTTCAGTCATTAAAAGATGCTGGAACAAAAGACAAGTATTAGGTAGCAGTAGATGAGAAAATTAATCTCAGAGAGGAAGCAGCTGAGGATTGGGAAGATCTGCGGGAAACAATTAATGGTGTAGCAGAAGAAACGTTAGGAACAAAAATGGTGGGAGGAAGTAAGAAAAGACATACACCATGGTGGACAGAGGAAGTAAAGTGTGCAGTAAAAGAAAAAGTGAAGGCACTAAGAAAGTAGTTGAGACATAAAACACCTGAAACAAGAATAGAATATGTCACTTCAAGAAATAAGGCAGAAGAAGTGAAGAGAACAGCACAACAAAATGTTTGGAAGAAGTTAGGAGAGACAATAGAACAAGATCTAAAAGGTAGTAAGAAGAAAATATTTGGATTAGCAAAACCATATAGGAAAGATAAGAGTATAGTGCATAACATTAAAGATGACAAAGGTAATGTTATTGTAGAACCCAACAAGGTAAACGAGTAATGACAGTTATTTTAAAAAACTTCTGAGTGTGGGAGGTGAAGTCATGGATGAAGGTAAAGAGAACGAAGGTGATCTTAAAGAGAGACAACACCAAGATGATGAAATAACAAGAAACGAGCTACAAGAAGCCCTGAAGAAGATGAAAAACGATAAAGCACTGAGATGTGATGCCTTACCGATCGAGCTGATAAAGGAGGGAAGTGATGCCCTAAAAGAGAAGATATTGGCAATATTAAACAAGGCCTGGAGAGAAGAAACTATTCCACAAAGTTAGGGCAAGACCATTATGCTACCGGTCTATAAAGGTAAAGGCGACTCAGGTTTCTGTGGTAATTACAGAGTTATCTCTCTCATCAATCAAGTAGCTAAACTTTATGAAAGAATCCTAGAAAAGAGAGCAAGAACAGTGATAGAGCCGAAGCTAGGAGAAGAACAGTTTGGATATATGAAAGATAGAAGTACATCTGACCCCATTTTTACTTTAAGGATGGTCATGGAAAAATGCTGGGAGTATAACAACAATTTGTATTGTGCTTTTATAGACTTAGCAAGCATTTGACTCCGTTCCAAGAAACAAATTATGGAAATGTTTCGTGGAGGAATATGAAATGACAAGCAAACTGCAGAAAGCCAAAGAAAGTACATATAAGCCGTGTTCGTGCCTTGTTAGAACTGGTTATGAGAAAGATGAATGGTTTGATATAACAGGAGTGAAATAAAGGAAGTGTCTTGTCCCCTTTATTATTCATAGCATATATGGATAGCCTTATTAAAAATTATAAAAAGAGAATAAGAGATCAAGGAGAAGGGGATGGAGATATACTAGTGTATGCAGATGACATTGCTGGAGTAACGACAGATTACAGTTAGAAAGAGCTCTAAATTGTTGGAAAAGATGCTTTAATGAGGCGGGGCTAAGCACTAGTATTCAGAAGACTGAAATACTAACCATCACGAAAGAAATTTATGACATTGCAGAAATAATGATTGAAAATGAAGATGTTAAAGAAGCACAGTGTGTTAAGTATCTGGGAAGCGTATTTACAAAAGATGGATGCAAGAATAGAGAAATTATAACTGAAAGAATATCAGCAGAGGTGTCTGTGCCTTGTACCCTATCCTAAAAGATATAAATGTACCTACGGAGGCAAAGAAAACTATTTTTGAATCAGTTTTGGTACCGATTTTAATGTATGCTGCTGAAAGCTGGACACTAACATTAACTGGGTGGTAGTGGACCTTTCACTTTTGTCTCTACAATTCCCATTATGTCCGGTTCTTTTTCCTTCAGATAATCATTCAGTTCGTTCAAGCCTGTTATTAATCCATCTATATTTGCATTTTCTGTTTCCCTTTTGTTTTTCTCTGTCCATTTCCTCCCTTTCATATTCACTACTCTCCAATAGAATTCCTCTTTTTCTGACTCTGTTCTTCTCTCGTTATTTTCCTTACTTCTTGTCTTTTCGTTTTTTCCTCTTCTCTTTCCTCTTTATTCATTTCTCTTTTTATTCATACCTTTTTATATTGTTCACTGTCTGCTAGTTTCCCTGTTTTTGCTAAGATATTCTTTGCTGTCGTTTGTGACCTGAATTTAATCTTAATTGGTCTGGTCTTATCTGTACTATATTTCCCGAGTCTATTCATTTCTTCAATTTGTTTCCTTATTTCAGGTTCATCTTCCTGAACTAATTCTAATATATTGTTTATTTTTTCTTTTTCCTCCTTAATTCTCGTAGTCCTGTTTAAGTTATTCTTCTCTTCCATCCCTAATATAATTATGCATTTCTTTTTACCTGCTATGTCTCTTACTATATTCTCCTTCTCCCTCATTACTTAAATGACTATATTTTCAGTTTGTTATTTTATCTGCTGTATCACTATGTCTTTAAATGCAATTTTATTGTTGTCTTGGACTTTCTTCCAATCCTGTGCTTCCTTTGCTATGCTCTTTATTCTCTCTATTATTCCTCTTTAATTCCTCATTCTCATCTTTTACTTCATTTAACTGTTTTTTCAATTCTTCTACTTTTTTAGTTAGGCTTTGGTTTTCATTCTTTAATTGTTCCAATTTATCAACTCGCTGTGCAATTTGTGTGAGTTTACCTAGCCTACTTTCCCAGTGTTGAGCCATTTTTTCTATTTTTTCCTCTAACCTTGCTAATCGGGGGAGGTTGGCATCCCCACCTTCGTTAAATCTATTGAAATTCTTATCTTCTCTTTCTATTTTGTTGTTCTCATTTATATTTCTGAACTTAATGATTTTACTGAAATTATTCACTTCTTCAGCGTCAGCTGAGGACCTTTTGTTGACCTTTTTCCCGCCTCCTTCCTCATTTCCTTCCATTTTTCTTAGTAATCCCTCCCCTTCTCCTTTTCCACCACCTTCCCACTACACCACGAGCTTTCCCCTTCCCTATAAATACAAAAAGGTACTTCCTCGTCGTTGAGATCCACGAAAATTTTCCTTCTTCTTAGGAGCTCCAATCTTCGCTGTGAATCGGTCTACGTGTGTGTGTGTGTGTGTGTGTGTGTGTGTGTGTGTGTGTGTGTGTGTGTGTGTGTGTGTGTGTGTGTGTGTGTGTGTGTGTGTGTGTGTGTGTGTGTGTGTGTGTGTGTGTGTGTGTGTGTGTGTGTGTGTGTGTGTGTGTGTGTGTGTGTTTACCTAGTTACCTAGTTGTATTTTACGGGAAGGGGAGCCATCCTCACGGTGACCCGTTTTTGTATTTCGCAAGATTAAGTTTGTTCTTAAATTCTTGTATTGTGTTTGCACACACTATTTTTTCGTACAATTTGTTCCACATATCTATCACTCTGTGTGGGAAGCTGTTCTTTTTTAGGTCTCTTCTATAGTTGTCTTTTCTCAGTTTCATTGCATGTCCTCTTGTTTTTCCTCTGTCCCTCTTTATTAAGTCCTCTCTATCAAGGCGTTCTTTTCTTTTCATAATTCTGTAGACGGCTAGTAGGTCCCCTCGTTCTCTTTGTTCCAGGGTTGGCAATTCCATTTCGGCCATTCTTTGCTCATATGTCAGGTTTGAAAGTGTTGGGGCCATCTTTGTCGTTGCTCTTTGTATTCTTTCTAAAAAAAATTATATTCTTTTTTGTACTGGGTGACCATATCAGCGCTGCATATTCCAGTTTTGGCCTTATCAGTGTTTGTAATATTTTCTTAGTCATTTCATTATCCAGGTATTTAGAGGTCACCTTTATTGATCTCAACAAATTGTATGTTTCTCCGACTATTTTATTCACATGTTTATCTGGCGACATGTCTTTGGTGATTACTCCTAGGTCCCTTTCAGAATTTACTTTCTTTACTTCTTTTCAGTCAATTTTATACTGTCCTGATATTCTATTCTTGTTTTTCCCAAATTCGTTTATATTGCATTCCTTGATGTTGAATTCTACTTCCCATTTATTGCTCCACTCTGAGACTTTGTTCAGATCACTCTGTAATGAGTCACAGTCTATTTCAGAGTTTATTCTCTTTAATAACTTTGCATCATCCACAAAGAAGTTCATGTAACATTCAATACTTTCGTCCATGTCATTTACATATATAGCAAACATTATCGGAGCCAGCACTGACCCCTGTGGGACTCCACTACTCATTTCTTCCCATTTTGAATATTTGTCTCTGAGCACTACTCTCATTTTTCTTCCATATAGGAAGTCCTCCATCCAATTCAATAGTTTTCCATTATGCCTCATATTGTTTCCAGTTTATATAGCAATTTTCTGTATGGTACCTTATCAAATGCCTTTTGTAAGTCCAAGAAAGCACAGTCTACCCAGCCATCCCTTTCTTGCAATATATCTATCAATCTTGAATAGAAACAAATCAAACTAGTGGTACATGATCTTCTCTGTCTGAATCCAAATAGCCTCTGGTTCAGTATATTGATCTCCTTTAGATATTTTGTCCATCTATTTATGATGATCCTCTCAAAAATTTTAACTATTGTACTCGTTAGGGACACCGGTCTATAATTTGTTACGTGTTCCTTATTACCACATTTATATATTGGCACTATATTGGCATTTTTCCAGTCTCCAGGTAGTTTTCCTTCTTTGAGTGAGTATTCAACTATTTTGTATATTTTTCCTGTTAGTTCGTCTATACATTCCTTTAGTATCCAGTTTGCAACTCCGTCCGGGCCATGTGATTTGTTAACGTCAAGCTTTAATATTTGATTCTTTATTTCATTCTGAGTAATATTTAATTCCTTCATTGGAGGAAATCTTACTTCATTTCTTTGTTCACAGTTTTGTAGATTTTCTTTTTCTTTTGTGAATACAGATTTGAAATGTTTGTTCATAATATCTGCCATTTCTATATCTTCTGTGTATTCTCTGTTACCTTGACGTAATTTAAGTATTTCCTGTTTATTTTTTAGTTTGCCGTTTACATATCTATAAAATAATTTGGGTTGATCTTTACATTTGTCTATTATGTCCTTTTCATAATTTCTTTTTTCTTCCCTACATATTTTTACATATTCATTTCCTAGTTTGGTCTATATTTTCCATTTCTCAGAATTTTTTTTTTCCATCTTCTGTGTTTTGCCTCACTGCACTTTTTATTGTACCAAGATTTTATGTATACCCTTTCCTGTTTTGTCTAGCTACATATTTGTCCACTCCTTCCTTATAGATTTTCTTCCAAATTGTCCACCTCTCTTCCATCTTTGTTATTTCATTATTAAATTTTTCCCAATTTGCTTCTTGGAAGAGTTTTCTAAGTTTTCCAAAATCTGTTTGTTATACATTAGTCTTCCTTTTCTGTGTTTTTTGTTTATTTCTATATTTGTTTCTTCATTTAATTCTAGTTCTAGTTGTGGTAATTGTTATTGGGAATCTTAGTGTTTACCTTAGTTCGAGAAACTTTCCCTCAAAGTGTTATTTTCTTCGATTCAGGAGCCTTTCCTGAAACTTCGAACCACGCCTATCGTAACTTTAGATAAGATACGATTAAACTCCCCTCCTCTTTATTTTGTTTATTAAATCTATGTAACAATTTTGGTTTAATAAATCGGGAATTAACTTTGAGAAATTACTTAAAGTAAATATTAACCCGTGGCCTTCTGAGCTCTTTTCGAACTCGTAAGAGTCCCTTGGAATACTGTGCGCATTGACGTCGGAACAATGATCAGATTACCCTGAGCTCAGGACGAAGAAGAACTTCTTTTTTGGAAACCTCTAAGGGATCACGTCTTTGATTCAGAAGGCCTTCGAGATTCAAATTTCTAAAATATCTACATTTAGAGAATCTACATACATATACCAAAGGCTTTTTTCCCCTACACGGGGAATAGCAAAAAAGAAAAAGGCATAGAAACCACTCCCACCCATTCCATTTCCTGTATATTCCACTCCCCTCTACCCTCCTCCCTCCCTCCTATCTTGGCATCTCCTGGATGACGGGTCATCCCTGCATCCTGTCCACTGCCCTAGGTCAGAAGCAGTGTCGCAAGACACCACATCCACAGCAAGGCCGTTTCATAAATTCGGCGACCCCCCCCTCTCCGTCCCCCATGCAGAAAAGGAGAAGACGGGGAGAAATCCCTTCGGGCTGCATCAATTTTTTTTTTCTCATACGTACTTCCTCACTTCCCATCCCCCAGCCACTCCCCCTCATGCATCACAGCATCATCTATACACAACCCCTCTCCATTCATCCCTATCTTCTGTCCTCTCCCGTCCTTCCTCCACAGACATTCCTCTCTTTTGTAATGCCCCTTTCACCCCATCCATCCATCTCATCCTAGGACGCCCCCTCATATTCACTCCTTCCACCTCCGCCTTCCACACTTCTTTTACTAATCTTTCTTCACTCATTGTTTCCATGTGTCCAAACCATCCTAATACTCTTTCATCAACCCTATCTCTCAGTTCCCTTTCCACCCCTGTTCTCCTCCTCACCTCCTCATTTCTCACTCTATCCAGCCTAGTAACCCCTATCATACTTCTCAGACATTTCATCTCAAACACATTCAAACTCCTTCCCTCTTCCTCTCTCATGTTCCATGTTTCTGCCCCGTACATTGCTGTTGGCACAATCACTCCTTCATATAACCTCCTCTTGGCATTCATTCCCAGATGCCTATTTTTCATTACACTTTTTAATCCACCAAGGCATTTACTCGCTTCTCTCAATCTGCATTCTACCTCCACCCCCACTCCTCCCTTTCCTGCCACATTCGCACCCAAGTATCTAAAACTATCCACTTCCTCCAGTCTTTCACCCTTAATGCTCACTTCCAGCCTGCTATCACTCCTCTCCTTCTTTCACGCACCTTCTCAAACTCTGTCACTAACTTCCTCATTCCCTCCTCTGATCCTACTACAAGCTCAGTGTCGTCTACAAACAACAGCTGGCTCACCTCCCACTTTTCTCCATTTTCTTTAACCATCTCCAACCCCTGACCCACTACCCTTGCATTCACCTCTCGCACCAGCCCATTCATGTAAAGATTGAACAGCCAGGGCGACATAACACATCACTGACGAAGTCCCACCTTTACCTCAAATCATTCACTCTCTCCATTTCTAATCCTAACACAAGCTCTACTACTCTCGTAAAAACTCTTGACTGCTCTTAACAGCTTTCCTCCTATCCCATATATTGCAGTACCTCCCACCGTGCCTTCCTGTCTACCCTGCCGTAAGCCTTTTCCAGATCCATAAAAACCCAAAAAACATCCTTACCTTTTCCTATAGCTTTCTCACATATATGTCTTACCACAAAAATCTGATCTACACATCCCCTACCTGTCCTAAACCCACACTGATCCTCACCAATTACTTCCTCTGTTACTCTCCTAATCCTCTCAATCAAGACCCTTCCATAAACCTTCCCAACTACATTCAACAAGCTGATCCCTCTGAAACTACTACACTCACACTTGTCCCCCTTTCCCTTGTAAAGTGGAACTATACGGGCACTCCTCCAGTCCTCCGGCACTCTACCCTCTCTTACATAAACATTGAATAACCTCACCAGCCAGTCCACCATAACTGTACCTCCTTTCTTCAGACATTCTAGATGGCATCCATCCAAACCAGGTGCCTTACCTGCTTTCATCATTTTAACAGCTGCTTTCATTTCATCCTTCCCTATTTTTCCTCCAATTTCCTCACTCATCACTCTCATTTTCTTAGCGCTTCCCACTGCAACTACCTTTCCCTCCCTATCCTCCTTCACATTTAGCAACTCCCTAAAATACTCTGCCCACCTTCCTCTCACTGCCTTCTCTTCCATTATCATCTCTCCTTCTGCACCTTTTACCTTTTCTTCTCTACTTGATTCGCCTCCTCTTTCTCTTTTAATTTCCTTCCAAAACATCTCTTTATTGCTTTCAAAATTTTCTGTCATAATCCTACCCCATTTCACATCAGCTCTCCTCTTTCCTTTCTTTATCTTATGCTTAACTTCCCTTCTCTTTACTTTGTACCTCTCATACGATTCCCTCGTCCTAATTTGTAGCGAATCTATGAATGTCTGCTTCTTCTCTTCTACACCTTTCTTTGCTTCCTCATCCCACCACTCACTACCCTTCCTTCTAATTCCTCCCGCCCTCCTTGTTCCACACACCATCTTTGCACACCTTATGACTCCCTCCTTGAACCTTCCTCATTCCTCCTCCACTCCTAGTTCTACTCGATACTTCTTCTTATACTCATTCTCCTTTTTTTCTTTTCTTATTTAAGCAGTTCACTCTAAGTACCTCCCTACCTTCTGCCCTGTTCCTCTTTCTCCACCTATTCTCCACTCTCAATTTTATCTTCCACCAGAAAATTATCGGATATTCCCCACTCTCTCCCCTTAGAACATGTACATCCTTAACTCTTCCTACCATATTCCTGGTCCCACTATATAGACCATTAACGCTCTATCTGCCACCCTTCCATCCCGCACCCTCTCCCATGTGTACTTATGCTTGACTTTCTTCCTAAACACTGTATTTGCTATCATCAACTCTCTTTCAAGACACATCTCCACCATTAATTCTCCACTACGATTTTAACCTGGAACTCCATACTTCCCAATCATTCCCTCTATTGGTTCATTTCCTACCCTAGCATTAAGGTCTCCCAATACAACTACATTGACATTTCTCCCTAATCCCTCTATGCACTCATTTATATCTACCCAAAAAGCTTCCCTTTCCTCTACGCTCTTCTCACTACCAGGTCCATACGCACTTACAAAAACCCACATCTCCCTTCCCAGTTCACCTTCATCCACATCAACCTTGATGAAACCTCCTTCCACTCCACTACCCGCTTACTTATCTCTTCACTTACTAGTATAGCCACCCCTTCTCTCCCTCGTCCCCTCTTCAGTCCTAAGTACTTTCCAGCTACACTCCCAAACTCTCAGTTGCCCTTTCCTTTCATTTTAGTTTCACTCAAAGCCAGCACATCCATCATTCTTCTCACAAACATACTACCTATTTCTTCCCTTTTACTCTCATCTGTACCACATCCACGCACATTAAAAGACCAAAACCTTAGGGTACTGGCTGGAAAAACCCCAGACCCTCTTATGCCTTTGCTTCTTTTTTTAGGAATGTCCCCTTTTGGGGCTACAGGTAGTAGGACTCCTAATCCCATCCCCCGTCCCGTTTTTTGTCGCCTTTTACGACTCAAGTGGAAAGACTTGGTGGTAGCATTCTCTTCCCCCACCACAGGGTCGGCGAAAAAAGGAAATGAATATTCAGAGAAATGGTACAGGGCAGTAACAAGGTGTTGGGGACAGCATAATGGAGGGACAGTCGTAGTATAAAAGTGTCATCATTTCTCTATGAACAGAGTTTTCCTCTATCACAGACAAAATGATGTGTGACTCTGGTCCGTAGGGATGCCCCATATAGACCCTAAAGTATCAACTGCATGTTACTTTGCCACAATAACATGCAACCAATACCCCAGACGGGGCTATTAGAGAATCTACGCTGGTTAAAACAAAGATGACCGAGTTCTCAAATGTATTCCTGAAATATTAAACCATAGTTTTCATTTAGTAGTATGTGACCACTTGTTCCAATTGGTGTCTTGTATTCGATTTTATCCACAATTTTGGGTTCTGATATGAATATCAAACCCAATCTTGAGGGTTTATCGTTATTTCCATATCTGGTGTTTTCCTTGACCCATTGCGTCAATGTGTAATCAATGGTCATTTCCAGTAATATGTTTCCCCAGTGATCTTCTCCACCTTTCACAGTCATTTCTTCCCAACATATTTCTTTCAAGTTGAAATCACCTATAATTGCCAGCTTTCCTTCTTTCTTTAGTATTTCATTTAGTGTTTTTCTTGTGTCTTCCAGCATTTTGGAGTGTTCACTTTCATTCTATGCGTGTGTGTGTGTGTGTGTGTGTGTGTGTGTGTGTGTGTGTGTGTGTGTGTGTGTGTGTGCGTGTGTATAAATATGGAATATGGAGCTTTATTCCAATATATGTACACATACACACACACACACACACACACACACACACACACACACACACACACACACACACACACACACACACACACACACACACACACACACACACACACACACACACACACACACACACACACACACACACACACACACACACACACACACACACACACACACACACACACACACGTCGGTCGGAGTGGCAGCGAAGTCTGGAATCCGGTGATATCTACACATTTCGAGGCTCACAACGACAAGGAAGTACCTGTGTTGTATTAATATGGAAGGGGAAAGCTCGTGATGTAGTGGGAAGGCGAAGAAAAAGGAGAAGGGGAGGGATTACTGAGGAAAATGGAAGGAAATGAGGAAGGGGAAGATAGGGCCCAGGAACAACTCAGACGCTATGTACCAAGAGACGGCCTGACGGTGAAATCGATGTGATTAGTAAAAATGTAAAAATTAGAAATATAGATAAGAGCAGCGCAATTGAAGGTGAAGATAACTATTTCTATGGATTTAATGCGGGAGGAAATGACAACCTCCCCCGACTAGTAAATTTAGAGGAGTAACTAAAAGAAATGAATGAAAATTGGGAAGCTAAGTTTAACCAAATAAAGTGAATTACTCAAAGAGTTGATAAGCTGAAAGAACTAATGAAGGAGAATCAAAACCTGACTAAAGAAACAGTAGAATTAAAAAGACAGTTAAGAAAAGTAAAGGGAGAGAATGAGGAATTAAAGAGGAGTAATAAAGAGAATAAAGAGTCCATAGCAAAAGAGGTAAGTGGTTGGAAAAAAGTACAAGAGAACAATAAAATGGAATTTAGAAGTATAATGGAACAGCAGGTGAAAGAACAAAATAAAGACACAGTTATTAAAGTGGTGAGGGAGAAGGAGAACATAATAAGAGACTTAGCAGATAAAAAGAAATGTATAATTATATTAGGGCTGGAAGAGGAGTGTAATCTAAATAGGACTACAAAAATAAAGGAGGAAAGGGAAAAAGTAAATAATATATTAGAAGTAGTTCAAGAAGATGAACCAGAAATAGGGAAACAAATAGAAGAAATGTATAGGCTCGGGAAATACAATACAGATATGACCAGACCAATTAAGGTTAAATTAAGGTCAAAAACGACAGCAGAGAATATCTTAGCTAAAACAGGGGAACTAGCAGACAGTGAGCAATATAAACAGGTATGGATAAAAAGAGAAATGAATAAAGAGGAAAGAGAGGATGAGAAAACAAAAAGACTAGAAGCTAAGGAAAAAACGAAACAAGAACAGAGTCAGAAAAAGATAAATTCTATTGGAGAGTAGTGAATATGGAAGTGAGGAAATGGTTCATAGCAGAGGAAAACAGAAGGGAAACGGAAAACATAATGGAAGTAGCAGAAAATTAAGAGTGTCTTACACAAATGTAGATGGATTAATAACAAGCTTGAACGAACTGACATAATGGGAATTGTAGAGACAAAAGTGAAAGGTCCACTACCACCCAACAGTGTAGGACATGGTGCATATAATTATTGGATTAGAAACAGAGAGGTAAAACAAGGGGGTGGAGTTATGTTCCTGACTAAAAAGAATATAGATGTGAGGAATGTCACATATGGAAAGAATAGAGTAAAGATGATTATGATGGAAGTGGAGGACAGGGATGGGAAGAGCAGGAATTTTGTAGTAAATTACGTGCCTCCTAAAACGGCCTCATGGGAAGAGAGAGAACACAAAATTATGTTAGAGGACACAAGGATAACACTAAATAAGATAATGGAAGATGGAGGAAGAATAGTTATAATGGGTGACTTTCATTGTAAAGAAATCTGCTGGGAAGAGATGACAGTGAAGGGTGGAGACGACCTATGGGGAAATGTACTACTTGATATGATTATAGAACATACAATGTCGCAATGGATTCAAGAGAATACCAGGTATAGAAATGAGAAAGAACCATCGAGACTGGACCTAATAATCACATCAGAACCTGAAATAGTGGACAAGATTGAATTTAAGACCCCAACAAATAAAAGTGACCACATATTCATTGAACTGGAACTAAATGAGGAAAAATACACGAAAAAATGAACAATATTGAAAGGGAAGATTGATGTATGAATTTTTTTTTTATCAAATAAGAGAATTCTTTCAAAAAGCAGACTGGGAAAGAATACACAAGGAAGAAACAACAGTAGAAGAGAAATGGAATATATTGACAAAAATTTATAAAGAGGGAGTGGAAAAGTATGTCCTAAGACAAGAGCAAGAAAAAGAATATGTAAAGAGCTGATACAAAAAAAAAAAAAAATGTAGAGAGTTATAAGACAAAAGAGATAAAGCTTGGATAAAAGGAAAAAAAGACAAAAGACCTGAAAAATGGAAAATATTTACTAGTTATAGAAAAGAATATGTACAAGTGTGCAGAGAAGAAAAGAGAAAATATGAAAAAGTTGTCATAGAAAAATGTAAAGATCAACCAAAACTATTTTACAGATTTGTAAACAACAAACTGTAAAACAAACAAGAACTAAAGAAACTACGACAAGGAGGAGTTGAATACAAAGAGGAAATAGAAATGGCAGAGATTATGAACAAGCATTTTAAATCGGTGTTTACAAGGGAGAACATGCAATCTAGAGATATAGAATGGGAAGAGAAAATCCCCCTTATGAAAGAGGTAGAAATATCAAGGAATGAAATAATGAAACACTTGAGTAATCTTGATGTCAGAAAATCGCATAGACCAGATGAAATAGCAAACTGGATTTTGAAGGAATGCAAGAATGAACTAACAGGCAAAACACATAGCCTAATAAATAGTTCATTGAAAGAAGGGAAAGTTCCAAAAGATTGGAGAAGAGCAAATATAGTACCAATATATAAAGGGGGAGCAAGGAAGACCCTACTAACTATAGACCGGTCTCTCTAACAAGTACGATAGCAAAAATTTGTGAAAGAATGATCAAAAGTAGATGGGTAAGGCATTTGGAAAAAAACAACGTACTAAATCCAAGGCAATTTGGATTCAGACAAGGACGATCATGCGTCACAAACTTAATGTATATCTATTCAAGGCTAATAGATATAATACAAGAAAGAGATGGATGCTGATTGTGCATTTCTAGACCTGAAAAAAGCTTTTGATAATGTGCCACATAAGAAGTTGCTTAAGAAATTAGAAACTGCAGGTGGAATACAGGACAAACTGCTGAAGTGGATGGAAGGCGTCTTGCATGAAAGAAAAATGAGAGTAGTGATAAGAGACAAATACTCTAATTGGGATGAAGTAATAAGTGGTGTTCCACAAGGAACAGTTCTGGCCCCAATAATGTTTGCTATATATATTAATGATATGGATAAAGGAATTGAAAGCTATATGAGCTTCTTTGCGGATGATGGAAAATTTTTGCAAAAGGTGAACACTGAAGAAGATTGTGAGTCACTACAGAGTGATCTCAATAAAGTATGGGAATGGAGGAGGAAGTGGGAGATGGAATTCAATATTAAGAAGTGTAGTATAATGGAATTTGGAGTAAGCAAAAAAAGAATAGTGGGATCATATAGATTGGGAGAAGAAGATATAAAAAAGTAGAAAATGAGAAGGACCTGGGGGTCATTATTATGAATAATATGTCCCCTGAGAAACATGTAAACAAAATCTTTTGAAAAACTTATAATTTAATAAGAATAATCAAAGTGGCATTTACATACCTGGATGAAGAAATGGTGAAGAAAATAGTAGCCACTTTAATAAGACCAAGATTGAAATATGCAGCGACGACGTGGTCACCAAGTACAAAAAAATGTATAAACAAAACTTGAGAGAATACAAAGAGCAATTACAAAATTGACACCAACCCTCTCAAAACTATTATATGAAGAGAGACTAGCAAAACTTGAGCTACAGGCATTAGAGCAAAGAAGAGAGAGAGGAGACTTAATGACTATTTATAGAATCATGAAAGGCATAGAAACTATTGATAGAAAGGATCTAATAAAATGTGATAGTAGAAATACAAGAGGACACAGAAAGAAAATCAAGAAAGACAATTGTAGAAGAGATCTGAAAAAGAACAGCTTTCCTCACAGAGTAATAGACATTTGGAACAAGTTAGATGAGAAAGTGGTGTGTGCAAAAACAATACACGAATATAAAAACAGTCTAGATAAAATGATATATGAAGACGGGACACCACGAGCATAGCTCCCCTTTTCGTAAAATACAACTAGGTAAATATAACTAGGTAAATGCACACACACACACACACACACACACACACACACACACACACACACACACACACACACACACACACACACACACACACACACACACACACACACACACACACACACACACACACACACACACACACACACACACACACACACACACACACACACACACACGTGTATATATATATATATATATATATATATATTATATCTGATGTCAATTTTTCTGACTATAGACCTTACTTTAGGAGGGTGAGCATGAATAGGTTTCCCCAATATCTTCCATTCTACTTGACGTTTTGACTACAGGAAGCCATCTTCAGAATAATGAATCATACAGTCCTTCACAATGCACAGTTAGGTAATTCACAGTACATAATAATGGCAAGAAAATTGACAACTTAGATATCACTGTGAAACCAGGGGGTTTGTTCAGTAGATTTGTTCTGAGCGCATATATGCTGGAAAGTCGGGGACGCGGGGCTGACGCGAAGTGGTGGACACTATCCAGCTGCTTACCCGTGAGGATTTTGTCTGGTGGAATTGTTAAACAGAGATATGACCGAAGGCATGTTGGAATTTATATGATATTGATGATGGAAGAACACGTTCCTTTATGTAGCCGACTCATATGCCTTGAAGTCATCTACATTGCAGATTTAAAACTATCCATGAACATCTCTGACCTGCAAATTCTCCCGTATTAAAGGAGCACAAAGCTTCTCCCCGTGACTCCTATTGGCTAATGGGCATCCAATCAGGAACGCCGCCGCGAATTCCCACCAATAACTAATCATACGGCTTTAAACGTATATAAATGAAAGACACACAAAATAAAACCATTCAGCAGTCTTCTCCCTTTTCTATGTCTGCCGAGTAAGGAAGGGAAAAGGCAGGGGTTAGAGGTGAGTTCACTGCTACACGTGGGAAGTGAATTCGACTTCTCGTAGGAAATATACACACACTTCCCATGAACAAAATCACGCCCACATGCACAAACATATACACATATTTTTTCTTCGACTAGAATTCAGTTCATTCCTAATTTTCTCTCATATTATATCTCATCTCAGTTTACCTCTTACTAAAAAAAAAAAAATCCGTATCTCTACCTTTCCGTACAACTATACCTCCGACCTATATATGGTTTGATTTAGAGTAGATGCAACCCTCATTGTCCAATCTCCAGCCACATGCCTCCTGAGTCACGATACAAGCCCCAATAAATATCCCTCAAAAGTTTTCAGTGCCAATATCCCCTTTTATATACGACTATCATTTCGTTTTCTTACAGACTTTTCTTGTCCTCCCACAAAAACCAATCCCGTGCATGCGAGTATGTGGTCTGTCCTAGGTAGTCCATAGACCATTAAGCCTGAAGATGGTGTCAAGCCTAGACCGAAACGTTGCAGCAACCTAGGGACAACTACTTTGCAGTCTACCAATAAGTCAACGTAAATTAGCTAGAGATATAGAAATTCCGAATAAAAAGCTAAACAGCAGTATACCTTGTCTACCCACAAGGAAATATTTTCACTGGTTATACTAATGTACTTATAGTGTGTGTTCATCATAGAAGTTAGACATATAGAAGAAAGTGCAATAGTGAAAGTAGAATATTCACTCTACGTTTAGATATTCAAGTTTTATCTATGGTCTACCGTCAGTAGGTTACAGCTGTTATACTGCATTTGATTTCACTATACAGATTCAGTTCGTTGTAATGTACTACATAGTGTAGCAAAGGGGTAGGTGTTTACAATAGCAATGGCAAAAAGTGTTATGAGTTCCAGTTTACGTTAGTTGCAGACTTTACACTCACATACTTACGTTTAGAAGAGAAGCCCGACGCAGGCGCGTTGTCCTTAAACTTCGAGAGGTTTCTCGATGTACTGACCAAGTAGTTGTAAAATGAAATACAAGACCTGAGGGTCAGATTACATAACTGTTAAATATACACCGTGGCTAGCAGTGCGTCGAAACGGTAACAAAATAAAAAAGACAAATTACTAAAGGAAATAAAAATAAAGAAAATAACATGAGGGTGAAAACGATGAATAGATGAATAAAGAATGAAATGAAGAAAATAGAGATAAGTAATTCTTTACAAGTTGGGGATTACCTAGAGAGTTGCAAACAGACTGTAAGAGGTTCGTAGATAGAGAGGTAGGTGGCGAGAATTTCATTTTTACGAGTTAGATGTTTTGAAAACAATAGCCGCGAAGGAGTTGCGGAGTTGCATAATCTCGCTCACCATCTAAAGTTTATAAACAACATCTGGGGTAGAGATTTTAATGCTGAGGTGATAATATATAAACTAGACCATTCCGCTTCGATGTTGAGATTGCTTGTGCAAGCAGTATTTCTTAAGACGGTGTAACAGTCTTTCTGATTGGAGAAGGGTGGAGGAGGAGAAAAATATTATTGGTACATGGGAGAAAAGTCACGCCCTTAAGGGTAAGCACTTATTTGTAACGCTTAAGATTATTGGATGAATTAAGTAGTGACGTCGGAGCAGAGATGGCTTAGTGAGTGGATTGGGGATCCCAGGCCGGAGTCCTCTGGTGTACGTAAGACAAATACGTTGTAGAGAATTAATGAAGAATAAAAGAAGAAAAACCATACCTCCTCTTTAATTCACCCTTCAAGAAACGTTAATTACATAGAGACGAAGGGAAATGAAACTGAAAGTGAAGGGGTCGACAGTGGCGGCAGCTAGGGATGAACCTCCGAAGTAATTACAAGACTGGTGCGTGCAGCAAACTACAAGACTGAGTGCAAGATAAGTCTACGAGTGTACGGGTACACCAACCACAACCACAACCGCAACCGCTACCACAACCACAACCGCAACCACAACCACACGTATGCTAAATCCAAGGGACGACAAGACGAGGAACGAGGGGACGAGTCACTACGAGCAACTACTACTACGAGTGAACGAGGTACAGCGAGCTACGAGGAACGAGGGGACGAGCCACTACGAGCAACTACTACTACGAGTGAACGAGGTACAGCGAGCTACGAGGAACGAGGGGATGAGCCACTACAAGCAACAGTGAACAAGGACTGACGAGGGACGACGAGGTGGACGTACGTGGAGGCAGTCAAGTCAAATCGACTTTAAAAACACTGAAGGTATGACTAACACTAATGTATTAAGACACGAGTTTCATACCTTAAATATAAATATTTCCAAATTCACAGGTAATGAAAACACCATAGGAGTTAATAAGTTTCTCAGTTTGATTGATACATTAATCATTAGTAAAAATATAACAGATGAAAAAAGGAAAATAGAAATTTTAAAAGATAATGTAGATCCTGAGAAGGGTAGAGCTAGGCTTATAATAAATTTCCAGCAAATAGAAGATATCAACCAATATGAAGCTTATAAGAAAGGATTCATTAAACATTAGATGTCAAAATGTGATCAGGATCCTATCAGGTCTTTGGTTAAAATGTAAGTAAAAACAAGTGAATCAGACACAGAATGCTTAGCAAGATTAGATAAATGGTCAAAAGACATGAATTCTATCTTAAAAGATTCAGAATGAATAGAGAGATCTAGTGACAAAATGAAAGTTTCTCAGGTAATCAAATTAATCACATTTGGCTTGTTAACAAACAGCTCATATGAATTAACGGTAGAAAAGCTGTATAAATATCTCAAGGCAACAATGAATTTAGGGGGAGGTAGATTATCTTCTTCAAGGGTACAATGAATCTTAAGTAATTAGTCCATATGTGATGACAGTGGGACAACAGAAGGAAACTAGGAACTCTAGAAGTGATTACAGAAAAAAGAGAATCTGAACAGAGTTAGAAGCACTTGAAGGGATGCTAGAGTTATATGTTACAATTATAATACTTGGAGGCATAAAGCACAAGACTGTTATCATGGAACTGTTTGTTGAAATTGCAAATATGAGGGTCATGATGAATATAATTGTAGAAACCCACCTTTCTGTATGTATCATCAAAGGATAGGACATAGAACACATGAATGTAGAATTTTCGTATGCACCCCGAAACAAGAGGAAACCCCCCAGACACAAAATAAACCAATACTACAGATCTCCACATAGAAATACACATAGACAGTATTGAATTAAGGATAAGAGTGATAGAAGGGTGAAAGAAAACTCCAACATCAAAGGTAGTTATAAACTGACAATTACAATTGGAAGGGCTTCTATAGGAGCTCTCGTTGTTGTTGGAGTGTTCAATAAACCTATTCAAATATTTATTGATACAGGATCTGTAGTTAATGTTATAACTAGTAGAGTTTTAAACCAATTGAAACCAGGAGTGAAAATCTTGGAACCAATCCATTATTCATTGCAAGGAGTAACTAGAAATCAGTTAAAAACATTAAGTAAGGTTGAACTAGAAGTTATCTTAAATACAAATAAACATTTGCACATTCCAGTGATAGTTGTAGAAGAATCTGTTTCCCCAGGAGATTTATTGATAGGATTTGCAACAATGAGAAAAGAGAACATGGTCACATGTCCCGCTGACTTAGGGATCTTAGTGAAATCACAATTAATTCAATCTTTAAATCAACCAGATTTAAGGCCAGTGACAAGAATCAAAGAATCCCTAGAAATAGATAGGAAAGATAACATTTATAATTTAGATAACGAGGCCGAGCGGTCCAGACCAACAGAAAGTAAAGTCACATATAGTGAACCCAACTCAGATGTTCAAGAAATACCAGAAATTACTAATTCATCAACTACAAATGAAGCCTTGCAAATTGTGGATGGTAGCATAATAAAGTCGACATTATTACACTCCAGAGCAATTAACATGGTTGAAATGCAGTCGAAAAAAGTCATTGTAGACTGAAATTTAACCATCCCAGAATCAATTAGATTAAAAGGTTTGAAATTGGACTCAGGGATTTAGAAGTCAAATAAGAACATGGTAGAAATACTAGTGATTAGTACTTTGAATAAAGACATAGTCGTAGTCTTAAGAAAAGGTACACAAATAGGACGTTTCCAAGTATTTGCAAAACCCATTAAGATTTTAAATGTACTGAGGAGGTGGAATTACCAATTTCATCAATCTGTTCAGTTCAGGAAGAAACAGAGTTGGAAAAAAATACAAGAATCAACTAGAACCTAGTTGAAAACTTAGTTGCTTGCTCTTGAAGCACAATAAAGCAATTGCTTTGCCGGGGGACACCTTTGGTAAAACAACTGTTTTAAATCATCAAATAAAATTAAAACCAGGGGTTCAACCTATTTATATACCTGGCTACAGAGTACTATACTCTAAATTAGCTCTTGTAGATAAACTGATGACTGAAATGTTAATGCAGGATATTACTGACCATAGTAAAAGTGAGTGGAACTTCCCTCTGATTCTGGTGCCAAAATTAGATGGTACCATGCGCCCAGGTATTGATTATAAGGAATTGAATAAGCATACCATACATGACCGATTACCATTACCAGTGATAAGGGACATTCTTGGAAGTTTGGGAACTAAGAATAGGTATCTTAGCACTATATATATATATATATATATTTTTTTTTGCAAATAGAGTTGCATGAAGACTCACGAGAATTCACAACATTTTCTACTCCAACGGGACACTATGAGTTCAAACTAATGCCATTTGGGTTATGTAATAGTCCATTACCTTACATGAGATTAATTAATACAGTTCTAGATGGGTTGTTAGGAAACACTATAGGTGTATTTCTAGATGATATTTTAATAGTTTCCCAAACAGCGGCTGAGCACTTTAAGAAATTAGATTTTATATTCTCAAGATTAGTTGAAGCAGTATTGAAAGTGAAACTTGAAGAATGTAAGTTTTTGCAGGACAGTGTTATCTATTTGGGGCATAAGATAGACAGGTATGGACTTAGTACAGTAAATTCAAAGGTTGAAGCAGTAAAGAATTTTCCAGTTCCAAACAATGTAGAAAAAATTAGAAGTTCCTTGAGATTGACAGGATATTATAGGAAAATTATCCAAAGTTATGCGGACATAGCTAATCCATTAAGTTCTTTGTTGAGGAAAGACTCAGAGTTCATGTGGGGACCTGCACAACATTAAGTTTTTGACAAGTTGAAAGATAAACACACGAGTTCTCCAGTTTTAATATTTCCAGACTATGATAAAGAGTTCATTCTTTGTACTGATGCATCTGACATAGGTTTAGGAGATATACTGATGCAAGAGAGAAATGGAACTTTGAAATCAATAGCTTACACATCTAGACTTTGTAATAGCGCAGAGAGAAAATATTCTATAACAGAAAGAGAAATTGTAGCAGTGATATATTCACTAGAAAGGTTTAGAGATATGGTAGTGGGATATCCAATCAGAGTGGACTGTTTATACAGCTATTCAGAACTTATTTAAGCATAAGAATCTTTGGGGCAGACTTGCAAGATATTTTGTAGTACTTCAGTGCTATGAAGTTAGGTTTGAATATATTCCGGGTAGAAAGAATGTTGCAGCAGATGTACTTTCTAGAAACATTAGCCAACCAACAACAGGGTTGATCAATTCTGTTTGTAGTATAGACGAGTTAGTGACCCTTGGATGAGGAAATGCTAGTAATAAAACAGAGGGATGACAAGACATGTTACTCATTAGCCCATTGTTTGATAAACCCAAGAGGAAATCCTCCAAAACTTTTGACTAATGGACTTTTGCATAGAAAAACAGTTGTAAGAGGGGAAAATATTTTTAGAGGTCCAGTGAATCAGTTGGTAATACCACAAACTGTTGTAAAAGAGATACTGAAGTTACTTCATGATAGTGATTATAGTTCACATCCAGGAAAGGATAAAACATATAGACAAGCACAACTTAAATACTTTTGGCCAGGTATGAAGAAAGATATATATGATTATATAGAAAATTGTTTGAAATGTGCTAAGGTGAAAGGAAATACACCAAAACCTGCTCCTATGTTAACATATCCCATTCCACAGAAACCTTGGGAAAGAGTTCACATAGATACATTGGAGTTACCTATGTCTGAGAATGGATATAAATATGTATTTGTTGCCATTAATTATTTTTCAAGATTTTGTATTTTACAACCCATTCCAAATAAGAAAGCTGAAACAATTGCTTCAGTAATCTATGATCAGATAATCTGTAATTTCACTACACCTAAGATCTTAGTTTCAGATAATGGAACTGAATTTAATAACAAAATCTTGGAAAACTTATGTAGATTATTTAAGATACAGAAGATCAATATCTTAGTGAATCATCCTCAGAGTAATGGAGTTGTAGAGAGGTTAAATAAGAAAATTATTACATGTCTTAGAGGTATGATAAGTCCACATATTACGAATATAACTTGGGATACTTGGATTCTTTGTGTTAAATGTACTCTGAACAACCAAATTAACATAGCAACAGGTGAGACACCCTATTTTATTGTTTTTGGGGAGGACAAAATTCTTCCATATGAAATCTTGATTGCAGACCAGAAACCTGTGTATAATATAGATGATTATATCTCAAATAGGATAAATACATTTCAAACTATACACTAAAGAGTTAGAGAACATATGCATGAGTATACACAAGAGATGAAAAAGCAACAATCACAAAATAGTACATAAAAAATAATTAAAAATAGGAGATTTAGTCATGGTCAAACTACATTCACCCTATAATAAACTTTCACCAAGGTACTCAGGTCCATATAGGGTAATTGATGTTGCATGTGGAAATAAATACAAGATCTTACACTTAGAAACTAGGGAAGTATAAATTAACCACTTAGATGATATAAAGAAGGTTAGGGTACAATTTGATAATGAGGATACATGTGACACACAGTGTATTAGTTTTAAAGAAACTCTAAACCCAGAAGAGTATAGGGAATATGTTGATAATATCGTGCGAGAATTGAATATTAATCTTGATATATTTTACAGATGAAGACTGCAATAATTTTTGTAATTTGTATGGTGCTTGATTGTGATGGGAGACTGAACTACTTGGTGTCAAGCAGAGATACTACCTGGAGCTTTGGTCAGACATGAAGACCTTGGACCTGCTGTGTGTCAGACACGGACCCTTGCCAATACACAAGGACAATTCCCATAAGTATTGAACATTTTTATTTTATGAATAATTGAAAAATCTTATACATTGTGTGTCCTAGACAAAAAGTGAAATAAGTCTGTGTGAAACAAAAATTTAAATTCAGCAAGAGATACTCTACAATGCTGTGTGTATAACTTTCATAATATTTGGCCTATCTCAATTTTTTTTTGCAAAGCTGAAAACGCTCTCCATTGGAATCTAAATTTGCTGCTCTTAATCGACGTAGCGAGTTTTGCAAATATGTGGTGCAAACTATTTTTTTGTTTCTGACAATTATGCTATTCAATTTTTTTTTCTGTTTGATTTTTTTTATTGACATTTGTGCATGTTAGAGGGGTTGCTTGTTTCTTTGAAATGATATATGTGTGGCATATGTATTGATGATACAATCTATTTTGCCAGTTTTTACAGAATTAATAAATATTTAGCCTCTTGTATATGACAATTTTCCAAGTATATGTTGGCAAGGCCCGTAAGAGGGTAGTAGAAAATAATTGGTCGGGACGACCAAGGGTAGCTGCCGAGCCCTGTAAGAGGCTGGTAGATAAGTAGTTAGAGGGATAAGTGGCGAGAATTTTATTTTTACGAGTTAGATGTTTTGAAAACAATAGCCGCGAAGGAGTTGCGGAGTTGCATAGTTTTGCTCACCATCTAAAGTTTATAAACAACAGCTAGGGTAAAGATTTTAATGCTGAGGTGATATGTAAACTAGGCCATTCCGCTTCGATGTTGAGATTGCTTGTGCAAGCAGTATTGCTTAAGACGGTGTAACAGTCTTTCTGATTGGAGAAGGGTGGAGAAAGAGAAAAATATTATTGGTACATGGGAGAGAAGTCACCCCCTTAAGGGGAGGCACTTTTTGTAAAGCTTAAGATTATTAGATGAATTAAGTAGTGACGTCGGAGTAGAGATGGCTTAGTGAGTGGATTGGGGATCCCAGGCCGGAGTCCTCTGGTGTACGTAAGACAAATACGTTGTAGAGAATTAGTGAAGAAGAAAAGAAGAAAAATATACCTCCTTTTTAATTCACCCTTCAAGAAACATTACATAGAGACGAAGGGAACTGAAAATAAAAGTGAAGGGGTCGACACAGACCAAGGGTCTGTATTTCTGCCTATAAAGGTTATGCAGGGTTTGGGAGCCCTGGTTATTATTAAATTACATCAAGTGCATACTATCCTCAAAGTCAGGGTGCACTTGAAAGGTACCATCAAACCTTAAAGAGCATGCTAAGGAAATGGTGCCTAGGATATTATACAGGATAGGGTCAAGCACTCCATAGTTGTTGTTTGCTGTGCGTGAAGTACCTAACGAATCGTTGGGTCTCTCACCCTTCGATATGGTGTTTGGGCATTGTATTAGAGAACCTCTTAAAGTCCTGAAAGAGTGTCTCTTGGAGACACAGTGTTCTCAAGGAAGGATGAAATCAGTGGAGGAAATGAGGAGTAGGGTAACCTCATGTTGGCAGAGAGCTAGAGAAACCTTACAAAGTGCTCAAGAGTAAATAAAACAAAACTAGGACCAGATGGCGAGAGTGCGAGAGTTTAAACTGTCTATCGTGCCTGAGGTAGACGAGGACTCGATCTCTCTCACCCTCAAGATGACGTGGAAGGCGAATGCAGATGTGTGGCCCTAGGTGATGGACAAGCTGGGTCATCTCTTGGCTGAACAGCGAGAGTTGTTGAGCCAGTACCAGGAGATATTTCGAGATGCCCCTGGAAGGACCAACCTGACACTTCATGACGTGGACGTGGGAAATGCGAAGCCCATCAAGCAAGCCCCGTATCGTGTGAACCCGCAACGAGCAGCTATCATTAAGAGAGAAATTGACTATATGTTGGCTCACGACTTGATTCAGCCAGCCAGCACAAAGTGAGTGGAGTTCCCCAATCATATTAATGCCGAAGTCTAACGTGTGAATGCCGTCACTATGGTCACCAAGAAAGACTCGTATCCCTTACCTGGGATTGAAGAGTGCATTGATAAAGTAGGTGGGTTGCGTTTCATAAGTAAACTAGATTCGCTACGTGGGTATTGGTAGATGCCACTGACCCCCTCGTGCTCAGTCCGTTTCGTTTTTCACATATCTTGGGAGAATATATCAGTGTAATGTAATGCCGTTTGCAATAACCAATGCCCCTGCCACCTTCCAAAGGTTGATGAATAACCTTACAGAGAATATTCCCGTTTGCGTAACCTATCTTGATGACGTTGTCATCTATAGTGATACTTGGCAAGAACATTTGTGTCGTCTAGCTTTACTCTTTGACAAGTTAGTGTCTGCCAATTTAGTGGTTAATTTGACCAAGTATGACTTAATTATTTTGCTGTGTATATTCCTGTTGGTGCTCGGGTAACGATTTTCACAAGTTTAAAGATAAGAACCTCCGCTTAAGCAGGTGTAGTTTGTTTTTGTAGGAGTATCATTTAGATGTTCGTCATGTGTGAGAGAAAGACAATGTGATAGCTGGCTGCTTATCTAGATTGTAAGTGTATTCAAAGGATTACAAGGGCGGAGCATGCCGACAGGAGACCTTTTGGTCCATATCTAGGTCGTATGCGAAAAAAGTCATAATAATGATAAATAAATAAACGAATAGAGAAAAACTATAATAATGTAAATAATAGATAAAATAATAAGTAAATGCATAGGTATAGTTAGATAATAAACAAACAGGTAAATAGTAAATAATAATAAATTGACATATAACTGATGATAAATGAGAATCAAGAAAATGATAATAAACAAACGGACAAATGATAACAAAACAAATAAACAAATAATATAAAATAAAAGATAGTCATTACAGCATCTTGCTTAGGTGTTTATTTAAATGATTCTTAAAGCTTCGAACTAAACTACATACACTGCCACTGCATGAAGTTAATTCCATTCATTAACTACACGGTTGGCGAAGTTGTTTCTACCCACTTCCAAATTGAATCTATTTCCGGACAGTTTGAGACCATTGTTTCTTGTCTGATTCTCATTCAGTGTGAAAATTTTGTCACTTTTGATGTTTGTCAATTCCCTTTAGAATTTTAAAGACCTGTATCAAGTCACTTCTAAGTCTACGCTTTTTTTTTTTTTTTTTTTTTTTTTTTTTTGGGAAAACAGATTCATATGTTTTAGTCGATTTTTGTATGATTTATTTTTGATATTTGGAATCAGTTTTGTGGCTCCCCGTTGTACTTTTTCCAATCTATCAATGTCTTTAATGAGATTCGGTGACCATACGGAAACAGCATATTCCAAATGTGGACGAACGAACGATTTATATAGTTAACGAATTTCCAAATAACTTGTAATCGTACTTACTGTTATTTTTACCTATGTGCATTACATTGCATTTACTTGTGTTAAATTTCATAAGCCACTTTTTAGACCATTGCTGTAATTTATCTAAATCTTCTTGAATATATAATTGGTTTAAATGATCTTTTGCCATTCCGCACAGTTTTGTATCACCAGCAAATTTGGAAACAGTAGATTTTAGTCATGGTCTATATCATTTATATATACTATGAATAGCAGTAGCCCAAGAACGGAACCCTGAGGAATTCCACATGTAACATTTTTCCATCTGGAAGTTTTTCCATTTAAAACAATACTCTGTTTTCAATCATTCAACCAATTACTAGTCCAACTTAATAGGCTACCACTTATTCCGTGTGAAACTAATTTAGTAAATAGTCTTTCGTGGGGGACGGTATCAAAAGCTTTTGCAAAGTCCAGATATATTAGTCTATATTTTTTCTTTTGTCATAAATCGAGATAACTGTGTTGTAGAATTCGAGTAAGTTAGTTACGCAAGAACGTTTCCGTCTGAAACCATGCTGGCTATAATTTATCAAACGATTACTTTCTAAATGATGTTCGATAGCATCTCTGATCATAGTTTTCATAATTTTTCCTACGATTGAAGTCAAACTTATAGGCCTATAGTTATTTGGTTTCTTTTTGTCACCTTTTTTGAATAATGGAGTAACGTTAGCTAGCTTCCATTCTCTTGGGACATCTTCAAATATGATGGATTTCTTGAAAATATATTCTAATGGAACAACAATCTCATTTTTCATTTCCTTTAAGATTCTTGGATGGCAACCGTCCGGCCCTGGTGTTTTATTTTTTCTTTTGTTATATTTACCGTAGTAAGTTAACCTAGACTTTTCACAGGTTTCAGTTTGGAGTTTACTTTGAGGTGTTTTATTTATGAATACTGAGCTCAAATAATTGTTTAAAATATCACACATTTCTTCATTTAAATATTCAAGTTGACCGTCAGCAGATAATAGTGGAACAATGTGATTCCTAACAACATTTTTATCTCTAATGCAACTATAGAATTCTTTGGGATTCTCTTTGGATTTATCAGCGATATTCATTTTGTATTGTCGTTTTCGATTTTTTATTGTCTTTTTAAAATCTTTCTGTATTGATATATAACTTTGATAGTCATTAGATGCACCCGAGTACTTATATTTCGTGTAAGCTTGTCTCTTTTTAGCAATACATTTTTAGTTTCCTTGTCAAGCCATTTTGGGCGAACGTGATTTAGGGGACGTCTGTCCTTAAAAGGAATGTAAGTATGAATCATCTTAGTGAGCGTATTTTGAAATATTTCCCACATCTGATCTACATGTCTTTCGCTTAATTTTGCCTCCCAATCTGTAAGCTGAAGCTCCTGACGTAGTCCTATTTTTAGGAGTTTGAATCTAACTAAATTGTGGTCGCTATTTGCAACAGTTTTCACCGACTTCTACATCGGTTATCATGCTTTCGTGGCTAGTGATCAATAGAGTAAGTTTCCATATTAAGTTTCAAGCGACTACCTATATGGCCATGTTCAAGTGTCATCCAATCAATGTCAGTGAAATTGAAATCACCTATTATCAATAAATCCCGGTTGCAGAAACTAGACAGTTCTTGAAATAACAATTTGTCGTCTGCTAATGATAATGTCTTTGGCCTATATATTATACATATATTAATTTTTTGTCCATTTGTTTGGGTTAATTCTACCCACAAACTATCATATGCATCCTGTTTCATTTTTTCTAAAACACAAGCATGGACATTGTTTTTAACGTACAACAGAACACCCCCACCTTTCTTGGGGTCTCTATCCTGATGAAAGTGTTTAAATCCCGCAATATTAAATTCAGCTTCAAACTCTGTACCATTTAACCATGTCTTGGTTATTCCTATCATATCGAGATTTTCGCTTTTGACATACGCCTGTATTTCTTGGAATTTGTTTCTAATACTACGAGCATTAAAGTACAAGGTTTTAAGAAACTCGTGATTATTTCTTTTTGACACGTTTTGAGTTTCAATATCATATCTTACATTAAAATTTTGTTTTTTATTGACACTTTGCTCTATACTAATATTTGGTCCTTCATTGACATTCAATGCCTCATTAACATTTCTCCAATCAAAATCAACATTTCCCCCATCACATGTATTTTATTTGTGATTTGCATTATTATAGTTGTTATATATTCATTTATTATTATTATTATTTTGTTTTCGCATCCGACCTAGATGTGTACCAAAAGGTCTTCTGTCGGCATGCTCCGTCTTTGTGATTTTTTTTTTCATATATATATATATATATATATATATATATACATATGTATAATATAATATATATGTTTATATATATCATGTATATATATGTGTATATATATATATATATATATATATATCAAGGACTACCATTACACAGGACGTGCGCCCCCAGATCCCTGGGTCCGCTAGCGAAGGCCAGTCCAGTGCAGGGTTGCCATTCCTAGTGTTTTCCCACTAGATCTATTATTTTTTGCCTCAATCTAGTAGTCTAGTGGTTTTTCGTCATGGATATCAAGAATGTAGTACATTTTGAAGATCCTAATAAAAACGCTTAATTTTGCATTACGGAGCCAAATTCTTGGAGCCAGATTTGGAGCCAGATGCTAGATTGAAAAGTTTGAGCCAAACACAGAAAAATAGTGCCAGATCTGGCACCAAAAGTACTAAATTGGCAAACCTGCCCACTAATCACGCAACCATCCTACAGAGTACAAAATATAGCAGGCTGTCGCGCTCGCGTCGAAGTTTGTATCTGTTTTCCCAAAATTTTATTTTTCTGCATCATTTCTGCCTAATACTTCTCGAATTATTCCATGAAAGCATTATTTGTCATTGAAAGGTTTTGAAAATTAGCTATAACACATTCACACGTACAGTTACTATGAATTGAATGTCCATCATCATACGAACTCCATAGAAATTGTGAGTCAGATTGGCGCACTTGTCATTTGCTTATAGTATGTTTGCGCGATTGATTGATTATATTGGTATATAGATGGTTGCAGGACGGTTGAGGTTTGTATTATCCGAATTATTAGCTTGTGCAATTTTTAAATTACAGAATCGTAAAGAGCAATGCAACAACAGTCTTGCCTACATACAAGTGAAAAGTTTAGCTCATAGTTGTCTATTTGACTAACTAGTGATTGGTTGTGAAAGTTTGGATTATTGCACCATTACAGGCAGTGGTAATTAGTTTGATGTATACAGTTTTCTAACTTCAAAATGTTTTCATGTGTATGTTGTGTGATATAATTCGAATCTAGTAATTTTTTGTTCAATGTAGTAGTTTTTGACAAGCTGTCTAGGTTTTTTTTTTTTTAATTTTCCAGAGTGGTAACACTGGTCCAGTGTGCTACTAGCAATGGAGGTGTTATGGTTGTGTTACTCCGTCTTTCCCGCGTGGCTGCATTTAGAAGTGGATTGTATTTGTTTACATAGGTTGTTGCTGATTTTGTGTATTAAAAATGCCGAATAAGTGTGGTGTTGTGAACTGCAACGGTAATTATAACAAGGATAACAGGTGCCGAGTGTTTCGACTGCCAAAAGACCGTTATGAAAGACAGAAGTGGATTGATGTACTGCCACAACGTAAGAACTTTGTCGTTCATTCTGACAGATTTTTCATTTGTGAGAAACGATGGGGTCCCAACACGCCTTCTATCAAATTGCCTGGTGGTTCTACGCGAACTGCGATCCCTCCCAGTGTCTTCAATGTGCCTGCTTCATGTCTGCCATCTTTAAAACCTGTACCTCGCCAAGCGAAGGCCGAAGACTAGCAACTGAGGCATTTTCTTCAGAAAGATACGATTACTTCATTTGATGCTTTTAGACCTGAACGTGACCTACAGAAGCAGTACAAGAACTTAATTATTTCAAGATCGGAAGAAAGGTTAGTGTGTCTGTTCATGACAGAAACTTTCAGTGAGTGCAGACTGTCTGTGATTGTCGAAAACACGCCCACGTTGTGTAGCCCACTGATCTGCCGTGCATTCAAGAAGGGCATTAGTGTACCACTGGGTAAGACACTTCATCCCAACAATGGTTTGAGGTCGTATGGTCAGTTCGCCGAAGCTGTGCGCTTAGCAATTAACTATGACATCCCGTTTGACAAAGATATTGAGATTATTGTCACTCTTCTTCAAACCCACACGTCAGCCTGTGTAAACACCGAGAATGAGAAGAACCTGGTATTTTTGACACGTCAGTTGGAACTTTTATCACAGAAACAGTTTTCCATGAATGATTGTTTTGCTCTTGAATCATACACCAAATGTAGTTATGAACAGCTCAGAGACTTTTTGGTGCTGCCAAGGAAACGCAAGCTGCAGTACATCACTTCTTCTATTGACAAGGATCAGGTGATAAGGGAAACATTTGCCAAAGTGAAGACACTGCAGCAGAAGAATGTATTTCTCTTGATAGATGAAGTACAGATTCGGGCAACTGTTGCATTTTCTGGTGGGGTTCTGAGTGGCATGGCAGTGAACAAGCCAGACTACAAGACCACTTCTATGCTATGTATTGTGATGAAGTCGCTGCACAGAGTATTATGATTTCTGTGACACCCGTCCACAAGCTTACAGCATCATACCAGCTTGAGCGTGTGAAGGAGGCGGCAGCTGATGTTGAGAGGGCAGGTGGGCGTGTCATCGGGTCTATCACTGACAACCACAAGATAAACCAGCAGTACTGTAAGCTGTTTGATTTTCCGGGCGATTGCCGTACCACAGCCAAGCATCCTCTTGAAAAAGAGAGTGTCTGGTTTATCCTTTTTGACACAGTACACCTGAAGTGCATCCGCAACAACTGGATCAGTGAGAAGTGCCAGAAGATCAGTCTTGACAATAAACAACAGCATCATTTGCTGACGTCAAGGAACTGTACGAGTCAGAGAAAGGCAGTATTCTGAAGACTACTCCCTCACGATTTCAACTACAAAATGTGCAGCATGTCTTGAAGGTCATCGATGAAAAGGTTGTGGCTTCATTGAAGCTCAGAGGATGTCATGACACTGCAAAGTTCATCCAAATCATCCTCAACTGGTGGAATTTAGTGAATGTATCTGGGAAGGGGCAAGATCAGCGCATGATCGAACCATCTCGAGCTGTTCAGTATCCCCAGTCAACCAGCCTGCTGACTTTCCTGAAGATTTTCCAAGCGGCTTCTTCAGGACATGGAGCAAATCGAATCAAGTGTTTCACCCATGACACCAAGAATGCACTAGTGCAGACTATGCAGGGACTGACTGCCGTTTGCCGCTACTTGTTCAGAAACGTTGACTTCCATTATGTCCTGCTGCGTGAGATCCAGAGTGACCGGCTTGAGGGGGAGTTCTCAGTCTACCGTCAATCAACTGGTGCAAAGTCTTTCATGACCACTGGGGATGTGTTCTCCGCATGCAAGCAGCGCCTCACGAGATATGCTACAGTGAACCTCCAGTCCATCGATGTCCACCCTGTGTCGAAGGAACATACCTGCTTTGCTTGGGGACTGCAGTTGACCTAGAGGATGCAGGCTCTATTGAGAGGTGCACCACAGATGTGACACTGACTGTGAATGAAGAGTGCAGTGCGGCCTATGTGGAGGAGTGGCTTGAAACGAAGTGCGTGGACGATGTGGTCTTCAGTGCCGAGGAACCTCTTGTGACCAGTGTGTGCACTTTTGACCTTGTCAGACGTGGACTGTGTTTCATCAAGGAAGCCCGTCACCATTCCTTCTGCCAGAAAAGACTGGTGGAAATCTTGTCGACACTGGCCAGCTTCAGTGGGATTGACATTTACTGTCCCAAGATGTTCTGTCGTCTAGCAAATGTTCTTCTGAATGGACTCCACAACCTAGAGAAAGACCAGCAAAATAATGCAGTCCTTCTCCAGACCTCTGTAAAGAAGGCCCGGCTCGCTGATTAATCGCTGCAGTCTGGTAAGCTTTTGCTTCTATATCTGTTTATTTGTTCCTATAAAGTGTCCACCAGGGTTGGCTGATTTAAATCAAGTTGATTTAAATCTTGATTTAAATCATGATTTTAATCGGTTGATTCTTTTTTTAAAACATCAGTGATTTAAATCGATTTTCGTATTATGCTTTGAAAATTGAAATGGCATGACTAAAATTAAGACACTGGCTTTATAATCAAATTTCATTAATGTATTAAGAAGTTACAGAAATTATGAACAAAATGTTTTGTTATACATTTTTTTTTGTACTTGGTGACCACATCGTTGCTGCATATTCCAATCTTGGTCTTATCAAAGTGATTAGTATTTTCTTCACCATTTCTTCATCCAGGTATGTAAATGCTACTTTGATTGTTCGTATTAAATTGTAAGTTTCTCCAAAAATCTTGTTTATATGTTTCTCAGGTGACATATTATTCATAACAATGACTCCCAGGTCCTTCTCATTCTCTACTTTTTTATTCCTTCTTCTCCCAATTTATATGACTCTACTATTCTTTTTTTTTCTTCTTCCAAATTCCATTATACTACACTTCTTAGAATTGAACTCCAACTCTCACTTCCTGCTCCATTCCCATACTTTATTTAGATCACTCTGTAGTGACTCACAATCTTCTTCAGTGTTCACTTTTTTCAACATTTTTGCATCTGCTAAGAAGCTCATATAACTTTCAATTCCTTCATCCATATCATTAATATATATAGCAAACATCATTGGGGCCAAAACTGTTCCTTGTGGAACACCACTTATTACTTCATCCCAATTAGAGTGTTTGTCTCTTATCACCACTCTCATTTTTCTTTCTTGCAAAAAGTCTTCCATCCATTTAAGCAGTTTGCCCTGTATTCCTCCTTCAGTTTCTAATTTCTAAAGCAACTTCTTATGTGGCACCTTGTCAAAATCTTTTTTTAGGTCTAGAAATGCACAATCAGCCCATCCATCTCTTTCTTGTATTATATATATTAGCCTTGAATAGAAACATATTAAGTTTGTGACGCATGATCGTACTTGTCTGAATCCAAATTGCCTTGGATTTAGTACGATGTTTTTTCTAAATGCCTTACCCATCTACTTTTGATAATTCTTTCACAATTTTTTGCTATCGTGCTTGTTAGAGACTGGTCTATAGTTAGTAGGGTCTTCTTTATTTCCCCTTTTATATATATTTGCTCTTCTCCAATCTTTTGGAACTTTTCCTTCTTTCAGTGAACTGTTTATTAGGCTATGTATTTTGTCTGCCAGTTCTTTCCTGCATTCTCTCAAAATCCAGTTTGCTATTTCATCTGGTCTATGCGATTTTCTGACATCAAGATTACTCAAGTGTTTCAATACTTCATTCCTTGTTACTTCTATTTCTTTCATAGGGGGAATTTTCTCCTCCCGTTCGATATCACTAGGTTGTATGTTCTCCCTTGTAAACACTGATTTAAAATGCTTATTCATAATTTCTGCCATTTCTATTTCCTCTGTGTATTCGACTCTCCTTGTCGTAGTTTCCATAAATCTTGTTTGTTTTTCAATTTGTTATTTACAAATCTGTAAAATAGTTTTGGTTGATCTTTACATTTTTCTATGACATCTTTTTCGTATTTTCTTTTTTCTTCTCTGCACACTTGTACATATTCTTTTCTATAACTAGTATATATTTTCCATTTTTCAGGTTTTTTGTCTTTTTTTTCCATTTTGTCCAAGCTTTATCTCTTGTCTTAACTCCCTACAACTTTTGATGTACCAGCACTTTACATATTGTTCTTCTTGCTTTTGTCTTGGCGCATACTTTTCCATTCCTTAATAAATTTTTGTCAAAATATTCCATTTCTCTTCCACTGTTGTTTCCTCTTTGTATATACTTTCTCAGTCAGCTTTCTGAAAGAATTCTCTTATTTGATAAAAAATTATTTTTTCATACATCAATCTTCCTTTTCTATATTGTTCATTTCTTTTCGTGTATTTTTCCTCGATTAGTTCCATTTCAACCAATATGTGGTCACTTTTACTTATTGGTGTCTTATATTCAATCTTGTCCACTATTTCAGGTTCTGATGTGATTATTAGGTCCAGTCTCGATGGTTCTTCTTCATTTCTATACCTAGTGTTCTCTTGAATCCATTGCGTCATTGTATGGTCAATAATCATATCAAGAAGTACATTTCCCCATGAGTCGTCACCACCCTTTACTGTCATCTCTTCCCAGCAGACTTCTTTACAATTTAAGTCACCCATTATAACTATTCTTCCTCCATCTTCCATTATCTTATTTAATGTAATCCTTGTGTCTTCTAGCATACTTTAATGTTCTCTCTATTCCCACGAGGCTGTTTTAGGAGGCACATAATTTATTACAAACTTTCTGCTCTTCCTCTCTTTGTCTTCCACTTCCATCATAATCATCTTTACTCTATTATTTCCTTATGTGAAATTCCTCACGTTTATATCCTTGTTAGTCAGGAACATAACTCCACCCCCTTGTTTTGCCATTCTGTTTCTAATCCAATAATTATATTCACCATGTCCTACACTGTTGGGTGGTAGTGGACCTTTCAATTTTGTCTCTACAATTCCCATTATGTCCGGTTCTTTTTCCTTCAGATAACCATTCAGTTCATTCAATCCTGTTATTAAGCCATCTATATTTGTGTAAGACACTCTTAATTTTCTGCTACTTCCATTGTATTTTCTGTCTCCCTTTTGTTTTTCTCTGTTATGTGCCATTTCCTCACTTTCACATTCTTTACTCTCCAATAGAATTCCTCTTTTTCTGACTCTGTTCTCATCTCGTTTTTTTCCCTAGCTTCTTGTCTTTTTGTTTTCTCATCCTCTCTTTCCTCTATATTCATTTCTCTTTTTATCCATATCTTTTTATATTGTTCACTGTCTGCTAGTTTCCCTGTCGGCTTTGCTTTCTCGGAAGCCTCGGTTCGAGTCCGGGGACGACTGTCAGAACTATTTGATGTATACATGCATACATATGTATATATTATATATGTATATATATATATATATATATATATAAATATATATATATATATATATATATAATGTTTGTGTGTGTGTGTCTGTGCGCGCGCTTATATATATATACATATATATATGTATATATATATATGTATATATATATATATATATATATATATACGTATACATTAGATACATAGATATATATACAAGTATACAATCATGCACGCCTACAACACAATGCAGACTCTATTAAGGGTTTATGGTAAAACCTCGTTCCAGCAATGGTGTTCCTCAGTGAGGCGGGACTGCTCTCCTAGGCAGCCTAGGGAATGACAACAACAATAACAACTATGTTAGGAGCAGACAGCCCCAGAGACAATTTCCTTCGTAACCTTACCTGGAAGGGTTCCTTACAAGCATAATAACCTGATCCTTGCCAGTCACATGAGCAGGATTGTGGGTCTTTTTCACAATAATGGCAGGATCATTCCAGGCCGCAACCTCTCCCTGCATCCCTGTAGGGATTGATAACTTTATGAGATAAATTTACCGTCATGTATAAATCAATACTGTACAGTATAGTGATCAACATTGATAAATACAAGTAGCTAAGAAAATATATTAAATCTGTATATTTCTGTTATGAATAATTACTTTAATGATAAGGGAACTGGTGCATGCAGAAAAAACAACTAGATATATGTTTGGATTTTACTGTGTACCACTGGTTCAGGTTTGGGTGACCGCCAGTATTCTAGCAGACTCACGTCTGGTAGGGGCAGGGTGACAAAATTTAGCATAATTATTTTGAATTTAACACATTTCCCCAGAGAATAATACCATTTATACATACATACATACATACATACATACATATATATATATATATATATATATATGTACATGTACATATGAATATATAAAAGTATATGTATGTATAGAAACACACACACACACACACACACACACACACACACACACACACACACACACACACACACACACACACACACACACACACACACACACACACACACACACACACACACACACACACACACACACACGACAGTCGAAGTGACAGCGAAGATTGGAACTCCAGACAAAACGTCAATTTTCGTGGATATCAACGACGAGGGAGTACCTTTTTGTATCTATAGGAAAGTGGTGTAGTGGGAAGGCGATGAAAAAGGAAAATAGAAAATGAAAGGAAATGAGGAATGGGAAGACTGGGTCCAGGAGGCCAGGCGCCTTGTAAACAAACGAAGGCCGGATGATTTTGGTGAAGAAGAAGGGGTTAGCAAAAACGTGAAGATTAGAAATATAGATAAGAACAGCACAATGGAAGGTGAACATAATAATTTCCATGGATTTGATGAGGGGGAGGGGTACCAACCTCCCCCGATTAGCAAGCCTAGAGGAAAAACTTGAGAAAATGACCGAACATTGGTATAGTAGGTTCGGTCAACTTACACGGATTGCGCAGAGAGTTGAAAAATTGGAAGAACTAGAAAAGGTGAACAAAAACCTAACTAAAGAAACAGAAGAATTAAAAAGACAGTTAAAAGAAGTAAAAGATGAGAATGAGGAATTAAATAGGAGTAATAAAGAGAATAAAGAGTCCGTAGCAAAAGAAGCACAGGGTTGGAAGAAAATACAAGAGAACAACAAAATTGTATTTAATGATATAGTGACACAGCAGATGAAAGAACAAACTGATGACACATTTATTAAAGTGATGAGGGAGAAGGAGAATATAGTAAGAGACTTAGCATATAAAAAGAAGTGTATTTAGGGGTGGAAGAGAAGTATAATCTAAATAAGGCTACAAGAATAAAGGAGGGAAGGGAAAAAGTAAATAATGTATTAGAAGTAGTTCAAGAAGATGAACCTGAAATAGGAAAACAAATTGAAGAAATATATAGGCTCGGAAAATATAATACAGATAAGACCAGACCAATTAAGATTAAATTCAGGTCACAAACGACAGCAGAGAATATCTTAGCAAAAACAGGGAAAATAGCAGACAGTGAGCAACATAAAAAGGTATTGATAAAAAGAGAAATAAAAGAGGAAAGAGAGGATGAGAAAGCAAAAAGACTAAAAGCTAAGGGAAAAAACGAGAAAAGAACAGAGACAGAAAAAGAGAAATTCTATTGGAGAGTAGTGAATATGAAAGTGAGGAAATGGTTCATAGCAGTGAAAAACGGAAGGGAAACAGAAAACACGATGGAAGTAGCAGAAAATTAAGAGTGTCTTACACAAATATAGATAGATTAATAACGGGGTTGAACGAACTGAATGATTACCTGAAGGAAAAAAAACAGACATAATGGGAATTGTAGAGACAAAATTAAAAGGTCCACTACCACCCAACAGTGTAGGATATGGAGCATATAATTGTTGGATTAGAAACAGAGAGGTAAAGCAAGGGGGTGGATTTATGTTCCTGACTAAGAAGGATATAAATGTGAGGAACGTCACATATGGAAAGAATAGAGTAGAGATGATTATGATGTAAGTGGAGGACAGGGATGGGAAGAGCAGGAAGTTTGTAGTAGATTATGTGCCTCCTAAAACGGCTTCGTGGGAAGAAAGAGAACACAAAAATATGTTAGAAGACACAAGGATATCACTAAGTAAGATAATGGAAGATGGAGGACGAATAATTATAATGGATGACTTTAATTGTAAAGAAATCTGCGGGAAGAGATGACAGTGAAGGGTGGAGATGACCTATGGGGAAATGTACTACTTGATATGATTACTGACCATACAATGACACAATGGATACAAGAGAACACTAGGTATAGAAATGAGGAAGAACCATCGAGACTGGACCTAATAATCACATCAGAACCTGAAATAGTGGACAGGATTGAATATAAGACACCAATAAGTAAAAGTGACCACATATTGGTTGAACTGGAACTAAATGAGGAAAAATAAATAAAAAGAAATGAACAATATAGAAAGGGAAGATTGATGTATGAAAAAACAAACTCTGACAAAATAAAATAATTCTTTCAAAAAGCTGACTGGGAAAGAATACACAAGGAGGAAACAACAATAGAAGAGAAATGATGTATTCTGACAAAAAACTATAAAGAAGGAGTGGAAAAATATGTCCCATGACAAAAGCATGAAAAAGGATATGTAAAGAACTGGTACAACAAAAGATGTAGGGAGTTAAAAGACAAAAGAGATAAAGCTTGGATAAAATGGAAAAAAAGACAAAAAACCTGAAAAGTGGAAAATATATTAGTCATAGAAATGAATATGTACAAGTGCGCAGAGAAGAAAAGACAAAATATGAAAAAGATGTCTTAGAAAAATGTAAAGATCAACCAAAATTATTTTACAGATTTGAAAACAACAAACTGAAAAGCAAACAAGAATTAGGGAAACTACGATAAGGAGGAGTCGAATACACAGAGGAAGTAGAAATGGCAGAAATTATGAACAAGCATTTTAAATCGGTGTTTACAAGGGAGAACATACAACCTAGTGATATCGAATGGGAGAGAGTCCCCCCTATGAAAGAGATAGAAGTATCAAGAAATGAAATAATGAAACACTTGAATAATCTCGATGTCAGAAAATCGCATGGACCGGATGAAATGGCAAACTGGATTTTGAGAGAATGCAGGAATGAACTAACAGATAAAATACATAGCCTAATAAACAGTTCATTGAAAGAGGAAAAAGTTCCAGCAGATTGGAAAAGAGCAAATATAGTACCAATATATAAAGGGGTGACCAAAGAAGACCCTAGTAATTATAGACCGGTCTCTCTAACAAGTACGATAGCTAAAATCTGTGAAAGAATGATCAAAACTAGATGGGTAAAATACTTGAAAAAGAAGTACTAAATCCAAGACAATTTAGATTTAGACAAGGACGGTCATGCGTCACAAATTTAAGGTGTTTCTATTCAAGGCTAATAGATGTAATATAAGAAAGAGATGGATGGGCTGATTGTGCATTTCTAGGCCTGATAAAAGCTTTTGATAAGGTACCACATAAGAAGTTGCTTAAGAAAATAGAAACTGCAGGAGGATTACAGTACAAACTACTGAAATGGATGGAAGACTTCTTCTATGAAAGAAAAATGAGAGTGGTGATAAGAGACAAACACTCTAATTGGGATGAAGTGATAAGTGGTGTTCCACAAAGAAGAGTTTTGGCCCCAATAATGTTTGCTATATATATTAATGACATGGATAAAGGAATTGAAAGTTATATGAGCTTTTTTGCGGATGATGCAAAATAGTTGAACGAAGGGATCGCAATAAAGTATGGGAATAGAGAAGGAAGTGGGAGATGGAATTCAATATCAATAAGTGTAGTATAATGGAATTTGGAAGAAGAAAAAAAAAAGAATAGTGGGGTCATATAAATTGGGAGAAGAAGGAATAAGAAAGTAGAAAATGAGAAGGACCTGGGAATCATTATTATGAATAATATGTCGCCTGAGAAACATATGAACAAGATTTTTGGAGAAACATATAATTTAACAAGAGCAATCAAAGTGGCATTTACATACCTGGACGAAGAAATGATGAAGAAGATACTAGTTACTTTGATAAGACCAAGATTGGAATATGCAGTGACGATGTGGTCACCAAGTACAAAAAAATGTATAACAAAACTTGAAAGAATACAAAGAGCAATTACAAAATTGGCACCAACACTCTCAGAACTATCATATGAAGAGAGATTAACAAAACTTGAACTACAGACATTAGAGCAAAGAAGAGAGAGAGGAGACTTGATAACTGTTCATAGAATCATGAAAGCCATAGAAACTATTGATAGAGAGGATCTAATAAAATGGGATAGACAACATACAAGAGGAAACGGAAAGAAAATCAAGACAGTTATACAGTAGAAGAGACCTGAAAAAGAATAGCTTTCCCCACAGAGTAATAGACATCTGGAATAAGTTGGACGAAAAAGTGGTGTGTGCAAAAACAATTTATGAATTTAAAAAAAGTTTAGATAAAATGAGATATGAAGACGGGAACCTACGAGCATAGCTCCCCTTCCCGTAAAATACTACTAGATAAATACAACCAGGTAAACTAGGTAAATACACACACACACACACACACACACACACACACACACACACACACACACACACACACACACACACACACACACACACACACACACACACACACACACACACACACACACACACACACACACACACACCGACTCGGTGGCACGGTTGGTAGAGCGCTGAACTGGGAAGCAGAAGTGCTCCCAGTAGCCAGTTTGAATCCTGCCCAGGGCCGAAATTATTTCGGTATCGCTGTGCCTCGGGTCGTTACTCTGACTCTCGTGGGCGGGGAGTTGGGTGTGTGTGTGTGTGCAAGGTCATAGCATTACCCATAGATCGGACCTACGAGCTCTGAGCTCTCTTCCAGGAGGGAAATAGCTGTCGATCACGAGTCCAACACGTGATCCAAAAGACCAAGTGAATACACACACACACACACACACACACACACACACACACACACACACACACACACACACACACACACACACACACACACACACACACACACACACACATATATATATATATATAGATAGATAGATATGTGTATATATATAAATATATATGTATAGATATGTATATATGTATATATATATATATATATATATATATATACATATATATGTATATATATATATATGTGTGTGTGCGTGTGTGTGTGTGTGTGTGTGTGTGTGTGTGTGTGTGTGTGTGTGTGTGTGTGTGTGTGTGTGTGTGTGTGTGTGTGTGTGTGTGTGTATTTACCTAGTTGTATTTACCTAGTTGTATTTTACGGGAAGGGGAGCTATGCTCGTGGTGTCCCGTCTTCATATCTCATTTTATCTAAACTATTTTTAAATTCATGTATTGTTTTTGCACACACCACTTTCTCATCTAATTTGTTCCAACTGTCTATTACTCTGTGAGGAAAGCTGTTCTTTTTCAGATCTCTTCTATAGCTGTCTTTTTTTTATTTTCTTTCCGTGTCCTCTTGTATTTCTATCATCCCATTTTATCAGATTCTCTCTATCAGTAATTTCTATGCCTTTCATGATTCTGTAAATAGCTATCAAATCTCCTCTCTCTCTTCTTTGCTCTAGTGTCTGTAGTTCAAGTTTTGCTAGTCTCTCTTCGTATGATAGTTTTGAGAGTGTTGGTGCCAATTTTGTAATTGCTCTTTGTATTCTTTCAAGTTTTTTTATATATTTTTTTGTACTTGGTGACCATATCGTTGCTGCATATTCCAATCTTGGTCTTATCAGGGTGATTAGAATTTTCTTCACCATTTCTTCATCTAGGTATGTAAATGCCACTTTGATTGTTCTTATTAAATTATAAGTTTCTCCAAAAATCTTGTTTATATGTTTCTCAGGTGACATATTATTCATAACAATGTTCTATGTCCTATTCTTTTGTGATACAAACAGAACTAAAACAACTGCTTGATATATCACATCTAATTTTACTCAAGTAAAATCGTCCTCACAGCGGAACAAAACTTCAAACACGATCCAGTATAACATTTGCATAGGGCACAGTTGAAACGGGTATTGGTTAGTGACCAGGAATTTGCATAATCCCATCACTTATGTCAACTGACCTGTTCTTTTAAGCATACGATCGTAGTACACGGACCCTGTGTAGATCCCAGTGGCAGCCTCAATGAGATAGCGGGTCCATGTGTTGCCTGATCGAGGGTAGGACAGTAGCACCGTACGAGGTATATCGAAGCCGAAATCAACATCATACCTGCAGCAATCCAAGAAACAAGGGGCGTGAACTTCGGAAAAAAAAAGTACAATATATTTTAGATATTATTGTAGGACCATCTCATCATTAGTTTATGCGATAATGACAATATATGTATATATATATATATATATATATATATATATATATATATATATATATATACATATATATATATACATATATATAATAATATATATATATATATATATATATATATATATATACATATATATATACATATATATATATGTATATATATATATATATATATTGGTGGAAACGTAGAAAACACCAGACTCAGGAGTAGGTAATTTATTCCCGACGTTTCGAGTCCTGTCCGGGACTCGTCCTCAGGGGATACAATGGGATACAGTGAATTACATGGTCTTAATATACTAATAGCTACGCCCGCCGGGGGGGACGCGGTAACCTGTCATAGGGGGGGGGGGAGAGAAGGCAGGCGCTATGATCTGGTTCATGCGAGAGTGTGTGGTGGTGGAGGGGGAGAAGGTAGGCGCTGTGACCTGGGTCAAGCGAGTGTGTGTGGTGGTGTAAAAGCTGTCCCTCTTCATATTTTGGTGAATCTGGTCGCGGACTTAATAAAAGGATAAATGAACATAAAAATGACGTAAAAGCCCATAGGACATCTAACTCCATAGTAATGCATGTGGATAAACATGGTCACCTTCCAGACTGGAACAATGCAACCATATTAAACAAAGGATCATCCAAGAAACTAAGGAAGACAATTGAGGCAGCTTATATCAACACTAATAACAACATTAACCATAGAGAAGGCTTTATATGTTTAGCAAAAGCCACAAGCTTATTAGTAACAAAAGAATACGCAAATAAAATAGCAAGCTCTCCGAAGCGTCCCGTAAGATGACCCGTCCGTGTATAAAACATCCTGTTACGTTTGAGTTGTTAGCTTTGTGATCAAGACCCTGCGGGTCGAAACGTTAAGGCGTAAATTCTCCCATATCTCCTCATCAACTTCTTTCACTTTCAATCTTATTTGTCATAATATAGTCAATATATATATATATATATATATATATATATATGTATATATATATATGTATATATATACATATAATAAAATATTGCAGGAATTAGCTGTCCACAAATAATCCCATTATCAAAATTACCAGCAGTTCCTCTCGAACGATCATATTCCCTTCTGTTTTCTAAGTCTATGGTCAAAGCATATCCTCACCTTCCCAAGTGGCCAAACCAATAGCAATAACACTATCACTAATGTCAATCCACACAAGTTTATACCCCAGAAGACTACTTTCGAATGCCACCACTAGACTTTACACCACACTCCTTTTCAGATCCGGAATACCACAGTTCCAACTGCAAAACAACTGCTCCAGGCCCAGGCAAAATGGGGTGATATGACACATCCGGCTGCCACATCTTCATATAAGCCTCTTGAAGAGGAGCCATCGTCATCCCCTTCGCTTAACCAGGAAACGACAAATCTTCCCTAAGCATCTACCACCCAGCCACCCTCGCAAACTGCTTCTGAAAATTCCTATGGAAAAATCGTCTCATTTCGACTCCCATGACAACTGGAACCCTTTCATACGTATTCCCTCTCTTCAGATGTATTCCCATCTCGGGCAACTTAGTTTTGTGGGTGTTTCTGTGCTGATAGGGTAAATTCCAGGTTATTCAATTAAACGCTGTGGCACCTTCCGGCAAGTGAGGAAATAACTCCGTACTTACTTATTGCAATTTGGGTCTTCAGGCCAAAGAATTTTACTGCTGGATGATCTCATCAGGGGCCTGAACTGTCGCACGCTTTGCTTGATTCCCTCGGCAGTTCCGTGATTTAAGACTGGAAGAAGGAAATCAAAAGGCCCTGTAGAGATGTGCCAATGTTGACATGAAACTGACAATTATGTTCAGACATGTTAGCTTAGCGTTGCTTTACTTTTTTATTACGGGGGTATGTTCACGCCAGTCTCAGGCAGTTCTGTTCAGTTGACGGACTGGTTTTGGGACAAGAGGAGTGCTTTGGCTATACACTGAGAACCCGTCTTGCACACAGTCCGCCCCTCAGCTTAATAAGATTGACTGGTATTGGCTAGAACAATAATCATAAAGCACGTCACGGTGTTGATCAAAGTTAACATGACAGTTGTTTCCGAGTGTTAACTATCTGCTAAATAGAGTTGCCTCAAATTACCCTGAACATGATCATATAAAATGATGACTGAAGTGACGAAATATAACAAGAGTGCGGAACAACAGAAATCGTGAAAGGACATAGGTAGATATGGGACTGGGATAGAAAAAAAGTAGAATGGGACAAAACCTGAGTTGGTTTGGTCACACAAATCACGAATCTGTGAAAGTAACGGATAAACCAATGAAAAGGTGGTTGGATTAGGTGGATGAAGGTATAAAACCTCATTGTCGGGATGTCAAACAAGCGAAAATGTGCGTGGGTGGCAGAAAAGGACGTATGGGCCAAGGCATCGACCCATTCTAAGAGGAGGGTACGTCAATGATGAATGGTGAATTGAAATGCACGTATAGAAATGCTTTCTCTGGTCTCAGGAAGAAAATAACATCAGTTTCATATTAGATGACAAAATTATACCACGAGATTAAATATCATGGCTGAAACAAAACAAGCTGATTGAAAATTTGCATTGTAGGATTCTCAGTGCACGAGATGCACTTTATTTTTTCATATTTTGTCGAGAGATATCTATACAGTGCTACCCCAAACGTGGGTTTTCATGACCTCAGCATACCGCCCACTAGTACTGTGCCACCAGGGCCCCCTCTCGTCACTCCCTCTTGTTACACCGCTTCGGCAGCTTAGACGTCTGGAAAAAATCGTAATGTGTCACTTATGAAAGTTAGGGTCACCTCTCTCCATTCCACTTTTACCTAACGTCCCGGCTTTGCCTACATTTATTCCAGATCAAAAACTCACCTTCAGCTTTTGGCTCCTGCTGTGAGGTCGAACGAAGCGTGGATGTGTTCTTCGGAAGGAACTGGAGACGGAATACTGAACGATCTTGCAGGATCATAGGTTGGAGCAGGTACAGAGATTTGTCCTTGAAGATAACCATGATAGACAGCACAGTCAGGAGCAGTACCATGAAGCCTACTGGGCGTGTAAATCCTGTGGACAATCAATGGAAGAGAAGCCTGTGACCAAACCCATAGTTACTAGAAATGCATCAAATGGAGGACCCTCACGACCTATGACACAGGGATACCTATGTATAGTCTCTTACGATGCTATTTCAGAAATAGTTCTTGCATGACAGTTAATGTTCTGAGCGCGCTCAGAATGCTCTCCGATTTTTTGGCCCAACGAGGAACGAAGAAGAAAAGTAAGATACCAGCATAGCGCCCACGTCACCCAACAAACCCGATCAGAAACCCTCGCTGCGTGAGGGAACAATGTGTTATCGGAGGTCTAGCCCCCCCAAAACTCGCAAGTTAAACAAATGTGCTAGATATACATTAAATGCAGGACACTAACGACCGTTGACATCATTCGTGTGTGACCGTTAATGCTATGAGCGCTCCGAATGCCCTCCGATTTTATGGTCAAACGAAGAAGAAGAAGAAGAAGAAGAAGAAGAAGAAGAAGAAGAAGAAGAAGAAGAAGAAGAAAAAGAAGAAGAAGAAAGAAGGTAAGACATCAAATTTCAACCCGCATAGCGCTCACGTCACAGTGCTTATGCGGGCAAGCTTTGCGCGAAACCCAAAGAACCTGATCAGAAACCCTTAATGCGTTCAGCGCTTTCCACTGAATACAGGTGCTTCGCACCAGGTCGTGATTCTCTTACGATGCTATTTCCGGAAGAGTTCGTGCATGGTCATATACATACACACACTGTTAATGTTCCTGCATCACCGTTAATGCTCTTGCATCACCGTTATTATAGCCCTTGATCCACTTGAATATCTCTATTAGGTCACCCCGTACTCTTCGTCTTTTCAGAGTGTGTAAGTTAAGGTGTCTAAGCCTGTCTTCGTATAATAAATTTCTAAGACTTTGTATAGTTTTGGTCATTCTCCTCTATACTTATTCAAATTAATTAATATCCATTTTATAGGACGGAGACCAATTCTGTGCTGCATAGTCAAGGATGGGTCTAACTATCGCCAGATAGAAATTAATAATTACATCTGCACTTTTTTATTCTGTAACCATCCTAGCAATAAATCTTATAGCCCTGTTAGCCCTGTTCCTGCCATTAATGCATTATTTTCTGGATTATGTAATTCTACGTTTGTCATTTCTCTGACCATGCAAACAATTTTTGAAGATCCTCCTGTAGTATCCCAGCAACTTCCCCCGACCTGATATGGCGCCATCCGCAAACTTACTAGCATCTCTCTCTCTCTCTCTCTCTCTCTCTCTCTCTCTCTCTCTGTGTGTGTGTTTGTGTGTGTTTATCTAGTTGTATTTTACGGGAAGGGGAGCTATGCTCGTGGTGTCCCGTCTTCATATCTCATTTTATCTTAACTGTTTTTAAATTCATGTATTGTTTTTGCACACACCACTTTCTCATCTAACTTGTTCCAAATGACTATTACTCTGTGGGGAAAGCTGTTCTTTTTCAGATCTCTTCTATAACTGTCTTTCTTGATTTTCTTTCCATGTCCTCTTGTATTTCTACAATCCCATTTTATTAGATCCTCTCTATCAATAGTTTCTATGCCTTTCATGATTCTATAAATAGTTATCAAGTCCCCTCTCTCTCTTCTTTGCTCTAATGTCTGTAGCTCAAGTTTTGCTAGTCTCTCTTCATATGATAGTTTTGAGAGTGTTGGTGCCAATTTTGCAATTGGTCTTTGTATTCTTTCAAGTTTTGTTATATATATATATTTTTTGTACTTGGTGACCACATCGTCGCTGCATATTCCAATCTTGGTCTTATCAAAGTGACTAGTATTTTCTTCACCATTTCTTCATCCAGGTATGCAAATGCCACTTTGATTGTTCTTTTTAGATTATAAGTTTCTTCAAAAATTTTGTTTATACATTTCTCAGGTGACATATTATTCATAATAACGACTCCCACGTCCTTTTCATTTTCTACTTTTTAAATTTCTTCCTCTCCCAATTTATATGATCCCACTATTCTTTTTTTTCTTCTTCCAAATTCCATTATACTACACTTCTTAATATTGAATTCCATCTCCCACTTCCTACTCCATTCCCATACTTTATTGAGATCACTCTGTAGCGACTCACATTCTTCTACAGTGTTCACTTTTTTTCAACAATTTTGCATCACCCGCAAAGAAGCTCATATAACTTTCATATCATTAATATATATAGCAAACATTATTGGGGCCAGAACTGTTCCTTGCGGAACTCCACTAATCACTTCATCCCAATTAGAATGTTTGTCTCTTATCACTACTCTCATTTTTTTTTCATGCAAGAAGTCGTCCATCCACTTCAGCAGTTTGCCCTGTATTCCTCCTGCAGTTTCTAATTTCTTTAGCAATTTCTTATGTGGCATCTCAGCAAAAGCTTTTTTTTCAGGTCTGAAAATGCAGAATCAGCCCATCCATCTCTTTCATGTATTACATCTATTAGACTTGAATAGAAACACATTAAGTTTGTGACGCATGATCGTCCTAGTCTAAATCCAAATTGCCTTGGATTTAGTACGTTTTTTTTTTTCAAATGCCTTACCCATCTACTTTTGATAATTCTTTCACAAATTTTAGATATTGTACTTGTAAGAGAGATCAGTCTATAGTTAGTAGCGTCTTCTTTGTTCTCCCCTTTATATTAGTACTATATTTACTATTTTCCAATCTTCTGGAACTTTTCCTTCTTTCAATGAATTGCTTATTAGAATATGTATTTTGTCTGTTAGTTCATTACTGCATCCTCTCAAAATCCAGTTTTCCATTTCATCTGGTCCATGCAATTTTCTGATATCGAGGTTATTCAACTGTTTCATTATTTCTTTTCTTGTTACTTCTATCTCTTTCATGGGGGGGGGGACTTTCTCTTCCCACTCGACATCTCTAAGTTGTATGTTCTTCCTCATAAACACCGATTTAAAATGCTTGTTCATAATTTCTGCCATTTCTATTTCCTCTGTGTATTCAACTCCTCCCTGTCGTAGTTTCACTAAGTCTTGTTGTTTTTCAGTTTGTTATTTACAAATCTATAAAATAGTTTTGGTTGATCTTTACATTTTTCTATGACATCTTTTTCCTATTTTCTCTTTTCTTCTCTGCACATTTGTACATATTCATTTCTATAACTAGTATATATTTTCCATTTTTCAGGTGTTTTGTCTTTCTTCCATTTTATCCAAGCTTTGTCCTTTTTGTCTTTTAACTCCCTACATCTTTTGTTGTACCAACACTTTACATATCCTCTTTCTTGTTTTTGTCTTGGAACATACTTTTCCACTCCTTCTTTATAAATTTTTGTCAAAATATTCCATTTCTCTTCTACTGTTGTTTCCTCCTTGTGTTCCTTTCACAGTCTATTTTTTGAGAGAATTCTCTTTTATCAATTTGTTTTTCCATACATCAATCTTCCCTTTCTATATTGTTCGTTTTTTCCATGTATTTTTCCTCATTTAGTTCCAGTTCAACCAATATGTGGTCACTTTTACTTATTGGTGTCTTATATTCAATCTTGTCCATTATTTGGGGCTCTGATGTGATTATTAGGTCCAGTCTCGATGGTTCTTTCTCATTTCTATACCTAGTATTCTCTTGTATCCATTGCGTCATCGTATGGTCAAAAATCATATGAAGTAGTACATTTCCCCATGGGTCGTCTCCACCTTTCACTGTCATCTCTTCCCAGCAGATTTCTTTACAATTAAAGTCTCCTATTATGACTATTCTTCCTCCATCTTCCATTATCTTATTTAGTGTTGTCTTTGTGTCTTCTAACATATTTTTGTGTTCTTTCTCTTACCACGAAGCCGTTTAAGGAGGCACATAATTTACCACAAACTTCTTGCTCTTCTTGTCCCTGTCCTCCATTTCCATCATAATCATCTCTACTCTATTCTTTCCATATGTGACATTCCTCAATTTATATCCTTCTTAGTCAGGAACATAACTCCACCCCCTTGTTATACCTCTTTGTTTCTAATCCAATAATTATATGCACCATATCCTACACTGTTAGGTGGTAGTGGACCTTTCAATTTTGTCTTTACAATTCTCATTATCTCCAGTTCTTTTTTCATTTAGGTAATCATTCAGTTCATTCAAGCCTGTTATTAAGCCATCTATATTTGTGGAAGACACTTTTAATTTTCTGCTACTTCCATCGTGTTTTCTGTTTCTCTTCCGTTTTTCTCTGCTATGAAGCATTTCCTCACTTTCATATCCACTACTCTCCAATAGAATTTCTCTTTGTCTGACTCTGTTCTGTTCTCGTTTTTTTTTTCCTTAGCTTCTATTTTTCTTATTTTCTCTTCCTCTCTTTCCTCTTTATTTATCTCTCTTTTTATCCATACCTGTTTATATAGATCACTTCTTGCTATTTTCCCTGTTTTTTTTTATTGTTTTTTTTTTTATATAAGATATTCTCTGCTGTCGTTTGTGACCTGAATTTAATCTTAATTGATCTGGTCTTATCTATATTGTATTTCCCTAGGCTATATATTTCTTCAATTTTTTTCCTGTTTCTTGTTCATCTTCTTGAAATACTTCTAATATCTTGCTTACTTTTCCTTCTCCTCCTATTTGGATTATGCTTTTCTTCCATCCCTAATATAATTATGCATTACTTATGCACTTTAATAACTATATCCTTGGATTGTTCTTTCATCTTTTGTTTTACTATATCTCTAAATTAAATTTTGTTGTTCTCTTGGACTTTTCTCCAACCCTGTACTTCTTTTGCTATAGACTCATTATTCTGTTTATTATTTTTCTTTAATTCCTCATTCTCATCCTTTACTTCTTTTAACTGTCTTTTTAATTCTTCTATTGTTTGTTTAGGTTTTGATTCTTCTTCTTTAGTTCTTCCAATTTATCAACTCTTTGTGTAATCCGTGTAAGTTGACTGAACCTAACCTCCCACTCAACGTTCATTTTCTGTAGTTTTTCCTCTAGACTTGCTAATCGGGGGAGGTTGTCATCTCCCTCATTAAATCCATGGAAATAATTATTTTCACCTTCCATTGCGCTGCTCTTGTCTATATTTCTAATTTTTACATTTTACCAAGCTCTTCGACTTCACCTCTATCGTCTGCGTACCTCTTGTTGACATTCCTTCTGACTTCCGGGGCCCGTTCGTCCCCTTCCTCGTTTCTTTCCATTTTCCTCAGTAATCAAACCCTTCTCTTTTTTCTTCATCTTCCCACTACACCACGAGCTTTTCCCCTTCCCTACTAATACAACACATGTACTCCCTCTTCATTGAGATCCACGAAATTTGAATTTTGTCCTGGAGTTCCAAACTTCGTTGTCACTTCGACTGTCGTGTGTGTGTGTGTGTGTGTGTGTGTGTGTGTGTGTGTGTGTGTGTGTGTGTGTGTGTGTGTGTGTGTGTGTGTGTGTGCGTGTGCGTGTGCGCGTGTGTGTGTCAGTGTTACTTAACAGGGTCTTGGATCACATTTTAAACCATCGTATATCTACTATTTTTATATGTATGTTGTTGATCTCAGTGTTTAATGTTTGTATTTGGTCTGTAATGTTCGGAGGGACAGGTGTGGGCGTATTGTGTTTAAGTATGTCGGGTTGTCTGATCAGGTCTTGATTTTGTAGTGTTAAGTTTAGGTTGTATGATTTTATGTTACCTCTGGGGATGTATTTCTTTTTTGTGTTTTGTATGATTTATTGAACGTGTGCACAGCAGATTTTATGTCTGTGATTTGTGTACTGTGTAGTGCCTCAAATTGTTGTTATATCTCTTCAGTAAAACTTCCCAGTTGTAGTTGGTGCATATGTGTCTGTGGCCAATTGGGGTGCATTGTGTTTTGGTTGTGATGATTATTGGAAGGTGGTCGGATCCGAGGGCACAGACCACTTTCCATGAAGCTGTTGGGGTTAGACAGGGGAAACAGAAAGTGATGTCAGGAGAGGAGTGGATGTAGAGGGCTTGATGGACATATGTGTGATTATGGGTGTTGCTCATGATGGTCAGTGAGTCAAGTTGTGCCTGCAGATGAAACTCTCTGTCCGTGTCGGGGTTGTTGACATACCAGACCGATGACTTGGCGAAGAAATCACCACCTAGGATAAGGTTGGGTCTGGTGGCAAATTGGTTAAGGTTAGGCTTAGGGTTGTTTGGAACTGTGGGGGATTTTTGGGTGGTGTAAATGTTAACTATTGTAATTGTGGATTTGTTATCGGATCGGTTTTGAATTGATTGGGTTTCAGTGGTGTTGTCTGTAGTAGGGAGGAGGGTTTTGGTGGTGGCACTTGTGTCCACAAAGCAGATGGACTGGTGGATCAGGGTGATGTGTCTATTTTCGTTGCCGTCAATCCGGTCTTTTGTGATGGTGGTAAAATGATGAAATGTGGGTGTTTTTTGGGGAGTGTCGTAGTTTTGTTTCTTGTGTGATGGCAACGTGTATGTTGTGTTGTTTTAGGAAGTTTTTGTGTTTTTTTATGCCATCAATGTTATGTTGTAAGATGTTGATGCTGTGTTCTGTATATGTTGTAGGTTGCTGTACAGGGTTGGGGTACTGGTGGGGGAGGATTAGGATCAGGGTCAGAATGAGGAAGAGGAGTGTTTGGGGAGGAGGGCGGGGGTGAAAGGGGATGGCAAGAGTGGGATGTGGGAAAGGATGCAGGCTGGGGAAAGGGATGGTGGGAATGAAGTTATGGGTGGACAAATGGGACAGATCCAGATGTTTGTGTATTGCGAACTCCGTCGCTGCCGGTCCTAAACCCAGATGAAAAAGGAGGAGGGTTGTCTCGACAGGCCTAGCAAGCCGGAGATGTAGTACAAGTAACAACCACTCGAGAAACTATTGATAAGCTTAAGCACAAACTGAGACTCAGACGACACATGCAATCCAGCACGGAGCAAAGGCAGACTTCTGTTTGAACTTCTCTCTCATTTGAAATGCATCTAGATGTACTACCTCAGCATTACAAGTGAGACGAGTTCGAATTGTGCTTCAATTCAACAACAGGAAGTGGTACGAGTACATACACACCTACATACATATGTGTAGATATATATATATGTATATATATATATATATATATATATATATATATATATATATATATATATATATACATATATTGTATGTTTCCTATCCCTCCCATCCAAGGGGTTAGATTCGAAAGGTGAGTTAGGAGGGCCGCATTCTAACCGGGTATACTTTATACAGTGAATAAGATATCGTTTAAATGTGAGTGCTTCTAAGTTGTATGGAAGTCTGGTTGTCATCTATGCATATGAAGAAAACAGAAATGTAGAGCAGCAACTCGAAATATCAAATGTAGTGCGGTAAGCTCCCATGTAGACACATGTCTAACTCACCTCGAACGACCGACACCAGATACGCTTTCATAATGAAGGAGGCACTGGTCTCTTCCCCGACACCTGATGCTGTTGTGTCCTCGAGGTCACGTAGGTACTCGACTTCGTGGCGACCTGAAGGAACCACAAGAAGTGATCTTCACAGTAAAGAAGAAAATATATATAAATCATACAAGCAGCTGATGGTGTCATTTTTCGCCAGTCTCTCTTCGTATGTACGCGACTGTTAATGCAAGATATTATGAGTGAATTTCGGCATTCTCGATGATTCGGCATTCCCCATTTTAAAGTGATATAGACATGCTTCCCCGAAGTAACGAGGAGGTGCCTATTTTCACAAGAAAAACGAACGCAAACAAATGAATGCCGCTGAGCGAGAGCAGTTGTCGAAAGTGGCGATGAACTTCAATATATGCTTATTGGCACATTAAAATAATTAAATGTTAATTGGACATATAATTTTGCTGCAAAGGAATTTGTCTCGAGGAACAAATCAAGCGATAATGAGAAGAACATATTTTGAATATTGTGACCCCCATGTCAAATAAAAGTTCAAGGTCACATTTTACGTCATCTTACATTTTCTACCATAACTTTCGTTTTACTCAAGATATCAACATAATGGGTAAATAGTATTATTATCCTTGGAATCATCTTTATAAGGCACCATAGTATGGTTATAATCAAAGTAAATTAAAAGGGTACAACGTGCCTGACAACATTACAGATAGACAGACAGACAAACGTCTAAAGTAGCGTTTCTCAACCAGGGTTCCCCGGAACCCTAAGGTTCCGCAAAAGGTCCCTAAGGGTTCCGCGAGAACAAGTGAGACAAGTTAATGCACTTTTGATTCTTTGGATTTTTCATTTAATTTCATATACGTAATACAATTAAACACGCACGACATATTCTTGGTTATTGTAATAATGTAATATAGACATCATCCTATCTAACCTATTATTACGATGAAAATAAAATGAGAAAGATATGGTATATATATATATATATATATATATATATATGTATATATATATATATATATATATACAGTATATATATATATATATATATATATTTAAACATATATATATTTGTATATATATATATATATATTTTTTTTTTTTTTTTTTTTTTTTTTTTGGCGCAGGGGTTCCTTGAGACATGGAATTTATTTTAAAGGTTACGCAAGGGTAAAAAGGTTAAGAAACGCTGGTCTAAAGGTATGATTACCCTAGTTAACGGATGGATTGGGTTCCGAGCCTAGGGATGGATTTCGTCCAGCGCTGGAGGGTTTGGGTTGGAATCCAAGCCTAGGGGCGTCCAACGCAATACCGTCTGTACCTGGGAGAAGATCCGAGGGAAAGAAATTGAAGATATATGTTAATAGTATTCATATTTACGACATATTGAAAAAAATGTATACAACTTACTCAGTAATAAGAGATAAATTATTCATTGGTATAGAATTATCCTGAAATAGAAAAACATATGGAATGTATATTGTGGCAATAATCAAATAGTCGTTTGAATACTGCTGTATGTAAACATTGATCATTTTTCTTACGCGCGAAAACTCTTATCACCATTTGCTTAATAACTGGAGTGGTGTTGCAAAAAATGCCGGTATGTTTTTTTGCTTGACCTTGAGAATTATTCATTCTATACTAGTGTGCACACGCGCACGCGCTTGCATTGGCTACTCTAATTCAGATCTGGGTGGTAGCAGCAAGCTTCAAAGGGACACCTATTGTGTGATCTGACCCGTGGTCAAATTGACTTGACCTGAGGTTCAACTGCCGAGAACACCTGCAATCTCAACCGGCAGATTCAACCATGTCAATGATATTAATCATTATAATTCATAATTTCTTGTATATATAAAGTCATATAGAGTTAGAATAAATACTGAGTGTTCATACTCAGTTCCGATATTGTTACCAAGTTTTTTCTGTCTCCCAAAAATTCATACAGAGGACATCCCTCTGAGACCAATAATTTCAAATAGGAACTCCTGCACTAACAAGACCTCAAAATGGCTTACGAAAATATTGTCGCCGTTTGAAGGATGTTTTTCAATGTCTCATATCAAGCACTCGGAAGATTTCATAAGTAAAATTACAAGCCATAATTTACCATCCAACAGTAAAATACTAAGTCTCGATGTAGTGTCCTTATTTACAAAAATCGATACAGGAGAAATTTTAAAGATTTTAGAAAATAAATTACAACAATATCAGAATCAGCTTCCACTCCCAGTAAGTAAAACCATAAAACTAACATATCTTTGTATTAGCACAAATGTTTTCTCTTTCAAAGATAATTTCTTTAAACGAAAATATGGTCGTTCGATGGGATCAAATCTCTCTCCAGTACTAGCATATCTATACATGGAATATTTTAAGTCAGTATTATTACCAAATATTAAACCACCAGACATGCTCTGGTACAGATATGTTGATGATGTTTTTACAATATGGAATGAAGAATGGGGTTCTTTTAAAGAATTCCATGAAAAACTTAATAACTTAGCTAACAACATAAAATTCAAAGTAGAATGGGAAATAGATAACAAATTGCGTTTTCTAGGTATTTTAATAATCAGAAATCAGAATTGTTTGTCATTCACAGTTTACAGAAAACCTACCCATACAGGGAGTTACTTTTTTTCAGCCACCATTCGGGCAAAATAAAATAGTGTTGCTTCGGGCTTATTTTTACGAGTACTCAGAATTTGCAGCCCACAATATTTAGATTCAGAAATAACAACATTAAGAAAATAACTTACAAGATTAGGATACCCAGATTGGTTCTTGCAAAAAGCCCTTAGCAAGGCTAAAACAAGTTTTCATAAATCTACTCCCCTCTCCACTAACAAGCACAAATGGGATAACATATGTATAAAATTACCTTTTAATAACTCTATAAATTAAATGTCCCAATTACTACCAAAATAAAATATCAACGTCATCTTCAATTATCCTAATACCTTGTTCAGAAAAATATTTAATGTACACCGTAGACCATCAATTGACACCAACCCAGGTGTTTATATGTTGCCATGTTTAGATTGTGATAATATTTATTGGGGACAAACTGGAAGAGACTTGGCAACCAGAATCAAAGAAAATAAGAAATCTGTAAAATATGGTCAAGAAAGCTCCGCGGTATTTCAGCACATTGCAAATAAAGATCATCGCATACATTGGGATGATGCTGAAATGATTTATAAATCAAAATGTAGTTTCAGAAGGAAAATAATCGAGTCTTCCCTGATTAAATATTTCCTTAATTTTAATATTTCACCTTAGCTGTCAATCAACCACTACCTTATTTACTCCAAGGGGATAAAAACTCACAAGACCCGAGGAGCGTCGGTCACGTAACCTGAACTCTTCCCTTGTTCCTTTTTCTCACCTCACATTTTTGTATATATGTATATGTCTTCCACTATGTACTCATTCCGCTGAGGAGGATCACAGTTAGTGATCGAAATATACAGAACTTTCGACATTAGTGTCTTCTTTTCCGACGGTGGGATAAAAGTTTATTTAACTCCTCATAACATAAATTATATTAACATAAGAACATAAGAACATAAGAATGAAGGAAACTGTAAGAGACCATAAGGCCCACACTAGGCAGCTCCGTATTCATCACCACCTGTCATCCTCATCCATAAAGTTGTCTAATCGTTTCTTAAAACAACTGATAGTTTCAGCGCTTACTACATGGTTACTAAGTTTATTCTATTCGTCGACCACCCTATTAGTAAGCCAATTCTTGCATATTTCCTTTTTAAATCTAAATTTCTCCAGTTTATAACCACTACTGCGAGTCCTGCCCTGTTGTTTTAATATGATGACCTTGCTTGCATCACCCTTGTTAAAGCCTTTGATCCACTTGAACATTTCTGTTACATCACCCCGCACTCTGCGTCTTTCCAGAGAGTGTAAGTTAAGGTGCCTAAGCCTCTCTTCGTAAGATAAATTTCTGAGTCTATGTATCATTTTGGTCATTCTCCTCTACTGATTCTAGTGAATTGATGTCCATTCTGTAGGACGGAGACTAAAACTGTACCGCATAGTCAAGGATGGGTCTAACTATCGCTAGATAGAGTTTAATAATTACCTCTGCATTTCTATTTGTTACCGTCCTAGCAGTGAAACCTAATGCTCTGTTAGCTTTATTCCTGGCGCTAATGCACTGTTTCCTGGTTTTAAGGTCCGGATTCACTAGAACTCCTAAGTCTCTCTCGCACTCAGTTTTCTCTAAAAGCGTATTATCTAAGCTGTATCTATTTTCGGGGTTGTGTAGCCCTACGTTTAACACGCTACACTTAGAGATATTGAAGTTCGTTTGCCATTTCACCGACCATGTTAACAATTTGTCAAGATCATCCTGCAGAATCTCTGCGTCGTCTTCTGACCTAATTAGGCGTCCTATTTTAGTGTCGTCCGCAATCTTACTAACATCACTATTTATCCCGTCGTCTAAGTCGTTTATGTACATAATGAACAATAAGGGACCCAAAACCGAGCCCTGGGGGACCCCACTAGTAACGTTGCCCCACCTTACTAACATCACTATTTATACCGTCGTCTAAGTCGTTTATGTACATAATGAACAATAAGGGACCCAAAACCGAGCCCTGGGGGACCCCACTAGTAACGTTGCCCCACCTAGATTTTACTCCATTTATGGTGACCCGCTGTTTTCTGTTACTAATCCAAGCTCTAATCCATTCTAACACTTTTCGTCCTATGCCATGAGCTTTGATTTTATTTAGTAGTCTCTGGTGTGGCACCTTGTCGAACGCTTTGCTAAAGTCAAGGTAAATAACATCGTAATTATCATTGTTATTTGACGCCTTATATACTTTAGTGAAAAGGGATAGAAGATTAGTCGCACATGACTTACCCTTGGAGAAACCATGCTGTGAATCACGTATTGAAGTATGTCTTTCGATGTGTTCTCTGAGTCTGTTTACTATTACTGATTCAAGCATTTTTCCTATAACCGATGTCAAACTGATTGGCCTGTAGTTGCATATAGACGATCTATCTCCGTTCTTAAAAACAAGAACAACGTTTGCTTGCCTCTAAGCAGTAGGCACAAAACCAGTGTCTACTGATTTATTAAATATTTCAGTTAACTGGTCGCAGATTTCAAATTTACACTCCTCTAGCATTCTCGGAAAAATTTCGCCTGGACTCGGGGATTTTGTAGCTATAAGTCTTTCAATCTGCTTGACTACTTCTACTTTACTAATGCTGATATTAGATAGACTACTTTCTTCATCCCCTCTGAAAATTGGATCGCAGTCAGGTACATTATCTAACCTCTTATTAGTAAAGACCGATAGAAAATAATTGTTAAACTCCTCACTCATTTTTTCCTCCGATTCTATCATGACATTTTCATCGTTTTTAATTGGTCCTATTCTTTCTTTATTTTTTGTTGTATAGAGATGAAAGAAACCCTATGGGTTGGATCTTGCTTGACTAGAAACCTTACTTTCATAATTACGTTTCGCTGTACGTGTATTCTTTTTAACCAGCTTTGCCATTTCGTTATATCTTGATCTGAGGTGTTTTTCCCCGTTTTTTATTTTTACGTAAAGTCCTCTTTTCATTCCGATCACATGTTTAAATCTGTCCGTCATCCATTTGGGGGTATTACTATTTTTTCGTATTGACCTCAGGGGGATAAATGTATTTTGTGCATTAATAATTAAATCAGTTAGATTACTATACATTTCATCCAAATCGCTGACCTGAGTGTTGATCCCTCGCCCCCAAATGACCTGACCCAAGGTATTCATATTACCCTCCGTGACCCAACCCCTGGCCATGACCTGACCCCCGGTCACTCACTGAGACTCGATAATGTCCGAAACGTCCGCAACGTTCACATGATATTTCATATTCAATTTCAAATAGGTTTTTATATTGCCAAAGTTTGCTCTCCTGAAGTCTGGTACTTGGACGTTATTCGACTTTTTAATTCTTCCCAAATAATATTAGATATTATTTCTTGATGATCGCTGGAGCCTAGTCTATCTCCAACTTTTACGTTACTCATTAGGTGCTCATTATTAGTTACAACTAAGTCCAGAGTACTTTCTCCCTTCGTAGGATCGGTATTCATTTGTTTTAGGAAATTATCCTGGACCACATCTAGGAATTTCTTTGTTTCCTGATCTCTTATTAAAGTTTCCCAGTCAAAGTTTCTATAATTAAAATCTCCCATGATCACAACGTTTTTGTACTGGGACGCTCTGTAAATTTCATGAATTAGGGATCAGTCTGCTCAATGCTGAGGTTAGGGGGTCTATACAAGACGCCAATAATAACTTTCTTATTCTTGCCTATAATCTCTACCCAAATGGATTCCGTACAGTCCTCTTCCTTAATCGAATTGTTGATAATACAATTTATTGTATTTTTGACGAAAAGTGCTACACCTCCCCCACTCCTGCCAACCCTATCCTTGTGAAAAAAACTTACATCCTTCTATTTCGATTTCCGGAAGGAAATGTTTATCAGCCATGTTGATCCAGGACTCAGTAATAGCTATAACATCGAAATTCTCTACGTGCTCGACCAGGCACAGGTAGGCCATGACCTCTCGCCAGTTGCTTGTACTCCCTCACTTCAAATTCACTCCGCTTCATCACACGAGGATGCACTAGCTGCTCGTACAAAATTTTCTACCACCTTCATACAACAGAGTTCCCAGTGCTCAACCACTCCAAACCCTTCCCAGGACTCTACCTCTTCCACATTACTGACAGCTGTGAAAATGCATTCCAAACGTAAAAGAGGTATTAACTCCTCCCGCATGTTCAAATAAGCTAAACTCAGGAATAAATGCCCATTAAATACTGTTGGTTTTTCTCCGCCTGAGTACACTTTCTTGCCTCTCCTTCTTTAATTTTTCCAGCTTATCAACTCTTTGAGTAATGAACTTTATTTGGTTAAACTTAGCTTCCCAATTTTCATTCATTTCTTTTAGTTTCTCCTCTAAATTTACTAGTCGGGGGAGGTTGTCATTTCCTCCCTCATTAAATCCATGGAAATAGTTATCTTCACCTTTCATTGCACTGCTCTTATCTATATTTGTAATGTTTACATTTTTGCTAATCCCTTCGTCTTCATTATCATCCGGTCGCCGTTTGTTGACATGGCGTCTGCTTTCTTGG
>NC_134780.1:29998904-30003904 GCF_046742065.1 Oratosquilla oratoria | reverse complement strand
CATGAATAATTTTTAATATATACTCCAGGGAAATGAAATTGGTGGGAGTGGTTTCTATGTTTTTTTCTTTTTGGCTACCCCCCGTGTAAGGAGGAAAAAAGCCTTTGGTATATGTGTATATGTACTTTAGACAGAGATCACCATATTGATATTAAATATTAATGCCCATTAGCTGAGTCATACCAAGAGCAAGTGTTCATCACCTGGCAAACCAATGTAGCAAGGGAACTGATTTATCTTTCTCTCTCTCTCTCTACCCTGGGTAATCCAATACCAATCTCTGTGGTACCAAGTGGTCGGCCACGTTTTGACCGCCGAGCAGGAAGTTTAACCCATTAAACTCCGATGACAAGATTCCTTGTCATTTGGTCAAATAAAACAAAAAATCATAAAACACCAAAATGTTTGATCAAAGACCAGAAAAATATGACGTCAGTCCTCGCTTCGCTCGCGAGTGAAGCGAGGACTGACGTCATATTTTTCTGGTGTTTGATCAAACATTTTGGTGTTTTATGATTTTTTGTTTTATTTGACCAAATGACAAGGAATCTTGTCATCGGAGTTTATTGGGTTAATGTCGATTGGTGGCTGGACTGGCTGCTAGGTGATTGATGCTTGGTCAAGTTGCAGGTCAAGGTATGGTTCTCATCGACAACATACTTGGCGTCAACTCCAGGGTAGCTAGAGATAGTGTCAGAGATCAGATGTATATCAGGTGGTGACAAGATGCCTAGGAGAAAAAATGGGTGAGGTGTTTGACAAATATTTTCTCTCTGTGTTTACTAAGGAGGGGTTAGATAAGGTACCTGACTGCGATCCGATTTTCAGTGGGATGAAGAAAGTAGACTCTCTAATATCAGCATTAGTAAGGTAGAAGTAGTCAAGCAGATTGAAAGACTTAAAGCTACAAAATCCCCGGGTCCAGAAGAAATATTTCCGAGAGTGCTAGAGTGTAAATTTGAAATCTGCGACCAGTTAACAGAAATATTTAACAAGTCGGTAGACACTGGTTTTGTGCCTATTGCTTGAGGGCAGGCAAACGTTATTCTTGTTTTCAAAAAGGGAGATAAATCGTCTATATGCAACTACAGGCTAATCAGTTTGACATAAGTTATAGGTAAAATGCTTGAATCAGTAATAGTTAATAGACTCGGAGATCACATCGAGAAACATAATTTGATTCGTAACACACAGTATGCTTTCTTCAAATGTAAGTCATGTGTGACTAATCTTCTATCCTTTTATACTAAAATATATTAGGCGTCAAATAACAATGATAATTACGATGTTATTTACCTTGATTTTAGCAAAGCGTTCTACAAGGTGCCCCACCAGAGATTACTGAATAAAATCAAAGCCCATGGCATAGGAGGAAAAGTGTTAGAATGGATTAAAGCTTGGATCAGTAACAGAAAACAGCGGGTCACCATGAATTATGTAAAATCCAAATGGGGAGTGTTACTAGCGGGGCTCCCCAGGGCTCGGTTTTGGGTCCCTTATTGTTCATTATGTACTTAAACGACTTGGACAATGGAATTTATAGTGATGTTAGTAAGTTTGTGGAGGACACTAAAATAGGACGCCAAATTAGGTTAGAAGACGACGCCGAGATTCTGCAGGATAATCTTAACAACTTGTTCACATGGTCGGTGAAATGGCAAATGGACTTCAATATCTCAAAGTGCAGCGTGTAAAACGTAGGGTTACACAACCCCGAAAATAGATATACTGTAGCTTAGATAAAGAAAAAATTAGAGAAAACTGAGTGCGAGAGAGACTTGGGAGTTCTAGTGAGTCCTGACCTTAAATCCAGGAAACAGTGCATTAGCGCTAGGAATAAAGCTAACAGAGCATTAGGTTTCATTGCTAGGACGGTTACGAATAGAAGTGCAGAAGCAATTATCAAACTCTACCTAGCGTTAATTAGACCCATTCTTGATTATGCAACACAGTTTTGGTGTCCGTCTTATAGAATGGAAATAAATTCACTAGAATCAGTACAGAGGAGAATGACCAAAATGATATATGGGCTCAGAAATTTACCTTATGTAGGGAGGCTTAGGCACCTTAACTTACACTCTCTGGAAAGACGCAGAGTGCGGGTTGGTCTAATAGAGGTGTTCAAGTGAATCAAAGACTTTAACAAGGGAGACGCAAACAAGGTCATCATATCAAGACAACAGGGCAGGACTCGCAGTAATGGATTTAAATTGGACAGATTTAGATTTAAGAAGGAAATAGGCAAGAATTGGTTTGCTGATAGGGTGGTCAACGAATGGAACAGACTTATTAACCATGTAGTGAGCACTAAAACTTTCGGTTGTTTTAAGAAACGGTTAGATAACTTTATGGATGGGGATGACAGGTGGTAATGGATATGGAACTGCCTAGTGTGGGCCTTATGGTCTCTTGCAGTCTCCTTCATTCTTATGTTCTTATAACCTTCTGGACATGGGCCTGCAACCTAGGACATTTAGGGGCTAAACGTCACATGACAAAAAAAAAAAAAAAAAAAAAAATCAGTGGACAAAAACCAGATTAGTGGAAATAATAATTGTAATGAACGAAGCTACAGTGTTATTATAAGAAGGAAATCCAACAAAGAAATGTAAGATACATGAAGTGGTTATGTATCCAGATTTAACGGTTGGTGAAGTCTTTTTCAATTGTAGGCATGGACAAAAATAATTTAATACTCACTGATGGGGTATGAGAATTCACATTACTGAACATAAAGAAGCCACAATGAAATGATTAGTAAGTGGTAATTATCTGGTCTTCAATTTGAATTTGACTAAGCCGTTATCTTTGTAGTTGCATAGTGTTTTTGTTAATATGTCTGGCAACTAGGTTTGGTGTATTTTGTATTTGAGTCATGTGTGCCATATTTTGTCAAATGGTTTTGTTATTTCTCGTAATATTACGTTACATCCGTGTTTGTGTCTTTGGCTTATAACTATTATTTCATTTGATATGACTATGGGTATGTTCCTCTTCCTCTGGTGAATCCGCGTTGGATGGTGTTGATTATGTCATTTTCGTGATAGGTGTTTGTGGAGTCTTTGTAGTGGCAGCATTTCGTGTATTTTGTCTGTGACTTTGAGTCATGAGTTTGATCTGTAGTTGTTTATGTCTTTTTTTCATGTCTGGCCATGGATATTAGTGTAGCTGTTTTGAATTTATCAGGGAAGTACCCCATGCTGAAACTTTCGTGAAGTGTTTCTGTGAGCTGTAGGATGGAGTTGAGGATGTTGTTCAATGTTATTTTGTTTATTTGTGAATGGCCGGGTGCTTTGTGTTTGAAGTTTTGTATCATATGTTTGTATGTTAGTGTAATGGGTTTTGTGAGTCTTAGTGTTGTCTAGGTCAAAGCGTCTCATGTATTGAAGTCTTGTACTTGTACTGTGATTCTTCTTCCATGTTCTCGGCCAAAAGTTGCAACTTTTGCTTGGGTGATACTTTTTTTTCAACGACGTCTGAATATGCGTTATTTGTCTTTATGGATTTTGTTGTTGTTTTTGTGTATGATGTATGTCCGTGATGGGGGAAATGTTAATTTTGATGGGAGAAATGTTAATGAGGCATTGAATGTCAATGAAGGACCAAATAACAATAAAGAGCAAGGTATAAATAAAAAACAAAATGATAATGTAAGACATGATATTGAAACTCAAAATGTGTCAAAAATAAATAATCACGAGTTTCTTAAAAACATGTACTTTAATGCTCGTAGTATTAAGAACAAATTTCAAGAAATACAGGCGTATGTCAAAAGCGAAAATCTCGATATGATAGGAATAACTGAGACATGGTTAAATGGTACAGAGTTCGAAGCTGAATTTAATATTGCGGGATTTAAACACTTTCATCAGGATAGAAACCACAAGAAAGGTGGGGGTGTTCTGTTGTACGTTAAAAACAATGTTCATGCTTGTGTTTTAGAGAAAGTGAAACAGGATGCATATGATAGTTTGTGGGTTGAGTTAACCCAAACAAATGAACAAAAAATGAATATAGGTGTAATATATAGGCCAAGGACATTATCATTAGCAGACGACAAACTGTTATTTCAAGAACTGTCTAGTTTCTGCAACCAGGATTTATTGACAATGGGTGATTTCAATTTTACTGACATTGATTGGATGACCCTTGAACATGGCCATATAAGTAGTCGCTTGATTGATTTTCTTGGTGACAATTACTTAATTCAGCATGTAAAAGAGCCCACAAGATATGGAAACTTACTCGATCTATTAATCACTAGCCGCGAAAGCATGGTAACTGATGTAGAAGTCGGTGAATCTGTTGCAAATAGCGATCACAACTTAGTTAGATTCAAACTCCTTAAAAAAATTTAGAATAGATACTTGTGTTTCTAAAATACCCGATTTCAGTAAAGCTCAGTTCATAGGACTACGTCAGGAGCTTCAGCTTACAGATTGGGAGGCAAAATTAAACGAAAGACCTGTAGATCAGATGTGGGAAATATTTCAAAATACGCTCACTAAAATGATTCAAACTTACATTCCTTTTAAGGACAGACGTCCCCCAAATCAGGCTCGCCCAAAGTGGCTCGACAAAGAAACCGAAAAAAGTATTGCTAAAAAGAGACAGGCTTATAAGAAATATAAGTGCTCGGGTGCATCTAATGACTATGAAAGTTATGTATCAATACAGAGAGATTTAAAAAAGACAATAAGAAAAAGAAAACGACAATACGAAATGAACATCGCTGATAAATCCAAAGAGAATCCCAAAGAAATCTATAGTTACATTAGAGATAAAAAGGTTTCTAGAAATCATATTGGTCCACAATTATTTGCTGATGGTCAACTTGAATATTCAAATGAAAGAATGTGTGATATTGTAAACAATTATTTTACCTCAGTATTCATAAACGAAACACCTCAAAGTGAATTCCAAACTGTCACCTGTGAAAAGTCCAGGGTAAACCTACTCACTATGGTAAATATAACAAAATTAATAATTAAAAGGTGTAT
>NC_134780.1:29936404-29993904 GCF_046742065.1 Oratosquilla oratoria | reverse complement strand
CCAATAACTCTGCTACCAACGCTATCCATCTCAACAAACTTACTGGTGAATATAAACCTGGTTACTGTTATGGTAATGTGAAGATACACAAACCAGGAAACAAATTACGGCCGATAATTGCACAAATCCCCACGCCTACCTACCATCTCAGTAAAAGACTTTGTGCCCTGCTCACCCCATACGTACCTGCTACCTATAGTCTTACTTCTGCGTGTGATTTCATAGACATCTTGAAACACAACAACGCTAACGGTTTTATTGCTTCGTTGGACGCTGAATCCTTATTTACACAAATTCCTGTAAATAGGACGATTGACTTCATTTGTGATAAAATATACAGGGACAACTCCACCCCTAAGCTAGAAATCCCTGAGAATATCTTAAGACGGCTATTAATATGCTGTACGAGCGAGGCACCTTTTACTTGCCCACAAGGTAACCTGTACTCCCAGGTCGATGGTGTTGCCATGGGCTCTCCCTTGGGGGTACTATTCGCAAATTTCTTCATGGGAAGTATAGAAGAACTAATATTTCGAAGTATGAAAAAACCGGAGATATACTGCAGGTATATAGATGACATTTTCATTAAAGTTAATGACTACCAAGAAGTGGAAAACCTCCGTCTTAAACTACAAGAAGCCATAGGACTTAAATTCACTACTGAACACAATGTGGGTAACACCATGCCCTTCCTTGATGTCCTTGTTACCCAAAGTGGACATAATTTCACCACCAATGTCTACACGAAGCCTTCCAATGGAGGCCAATGTCTCAACGGAAACAGTGAGTGCCCCAATCGATATAAGCAATCTACCATTGGAGCTTATGTCCGCCGAGCACTTACGCACTGTGATACCTGGTCAAAAGTCCACCAAGAACTCGAACGCACTACCCAGGTACTAGTAAATAACGGCTTCAGCAACAAAGAAATTAATAAAGTTACCGAAAATATCTTAAACAAATGGTACACCAACTCCAACAATACTCCAAACCAAGAAGAAATAAAACTTTTTTACAAGTCACACTTTTCTACAGCTTACAAAGAAGATGAAAAGGCCATCAAAGACATCGTCAAAAGAAACTTAAAGCCTATGAATGACAACACTTCTATCAAACTTATCATCTTTTATAAAAGTAAGAAAACCTCCAATCTGCTTCTCCAAAACAACACCCGCCAAGAGAGGAATGAGCTGAAAAAGTCTCATGTCATATACGAATATAAATGCACAAAAGGGAACTGCGAAGCCCTTCCTTCCTCGTACATAGGCATGACGACTGTGAAGCTGGAATCCAGACTGGTCGGACACAAATACACAGGAGCCCCCACGTGGATACCACATTACACGAGAAGTAGAAAAGAACACGAAAATCTTGGAAACCTGCATGGACCCGAGAAAGTTAAAGGTATTCGAGGCCTTTTATATCAAGGATAAAAACCCCAACTTGAATATACAGGCAATTGATTTACTATCGCTACCCAGTATGAGAACACAAGGGAGGCCAGAAGCATGAGGAGATAATTTATGCATAATTTTAATCTATCATGTAATCTCCCTAGTCAAATAATTTCGCGTGGTCAAATATCGTACTTTGATGACATTTGACACACTCCCTAAAGAAGGCTCAGATGAGCCGAAATCCTGATGGGAGAATATATCCACCTACGCACGAGTTCTACAGAGTGTAGACCCTGCTACACGGCGATTAGCGAGATCTTTAGAAAGTATCTCCAAGAAAATTATTAATGCAGAAAACAGCATCACCTTCAACAAAATTTGTATTATTATTATTATTATTATTCTCATTATTATTATTATTATTGTTATTATTATTATTATTATTATTATTATTATTATTATTATTATTATTATTATTATTATTATTATTATTATTATTATTATTATTATTATTATTATTATTATTATTATTATTATTATTATTATTATTATTATTATTATTATTATTATTATTATTATTATTATTATTATTATTATTATTATTATTATTATTATTATTATTATTATTATTATTATTATTATTATTATTATTATTATTTTTATTATTATTATTATTATTATTATTATTATTATTATTATTATTATTATTATTATTATTATTATTATTATCATTATTATCATTATTATTATTATTATTATTATTATTATTATTATTATTATTATTATTATTATTATTATCATTATTATTATTATAATTTTGTTATTATTATTATTATTATTATTATTATTATTATTATTATTATTATTATTATTATTATTATTATTATTATTATTATTATTATTATTATTATTATTATTATTATTATTATTATTATTATTATTATTATTATTATCATTATTATTATTATTATTATTATTATTATTATTATTATTATTATCATTATTATTGTTACTACCATTATTATTATTTTCATTATTGTTTTTATTATTGTAATTTTAGTTATCAATTGTGTTATCATCATTTTGATCCGTTATAAAAGGGCCAAATGGCAACATTCATCAACGCGACGGCATTCCAATAATGATAGACACTTTCACATATACATAAACAAAAGATTTTTAAAATAAATATTTATAATTTACTAATAGCTCTAAGAGTGATATTATATATTCCTTATTATATTACTATAAGTAATATTCAAGCCAATAACATTACATAAGCTCGTCATCTTGATGTTCATTCACGAAGGGGCTGTGTGCATGTGAGATTCTACCTACATACACAGAGTGGGGTGGATTTTCGACTCAGAGTGAACTGACATGTTTTTTTTTCTTTAAGTTTAGATATTGGTTGGTTGATTATTCTCACTCTTTCAGTACGGGAAGAGAAAAGGATCATTTCATGCTAACCATTTAATTTTTAAGACCGCCTTTCGACCCCCTATTAATCTACTGACCCCTTTCGACCCCCTAGCAATCTACTGACCCCCTTTCGACCTTTTGGCAATTTGTCGACCCCTTGGATGGTCTCATTGACCCCTGGGGGTCGATATCGACCACTTTGGGAACCCCTGATCTAAGTCATTCCTAGGATGTGTACAAAATATGTGTTTATCGCTAAAATGAATGTATGGAAATGGTAGACCTCACGCTATAGTGCTATAGTGCTAGCACCGATAAATAGATAGATAAATAGAATGATAGGTATTGTGATGGGTTTTGTTGCTAGTGTTTGTTGTATTGGTCTGAAGGAGTTAGTTCTTCTGGTGTGATTCTATAGTTTTGGTGGTGGTGTCTATTGTTCAGGAATATGTCTGGTGCTCCGTGTCCGTTTGGTCCAATAAAAGTAACTTTGGTCCCAGGTGTGTTAGATGTCTTCGTCGTATTAATTGTGCAACATGTCTACCTGTGTTGTTCGTGTTGGGTGCTTTGTGTTCAAGTTTCATGTTAGTTTTTTTCTAGCCGTTCTATGTCTTCTGTTTGGAGAGGTGGTCGTCTTGAAGGTAAGTAAGTAAAGCGTTGCTTCAATCATTGGTCCTTTGTTCGTGCCTATTTGAACTGCTAAATGCTCGTCTTACGAGTAGAAGTCGTCTAGTGTTTTGTGTTTTATGTTATGTACTCGTATAATGGCCATGTTGTTGGTTGGTGTCGTTTTGTTTATGTACTATGCCGTTGTGAATTTTTAGTCTGTCAAATGTGCTATCGCCAGAATTTATGATTGCCACAGCTGTATCAAGATCCCAGACCCGGCTCCGAAGAGTAATGTCTGGCGTTGGGAAGGTGGCATAGCTTGCAGGTGGTGGTGCAGTACAGTTTCTGCATCAGTGATTTGCCACAGCTGTCTGTAACCCAGGTGAAGCCGTGCATTTACTGTAACTTTCTCAGTATACAGAAAGGAAACAAACAAAGAGGATTTAGTACATTACTTCTCCGCACATGATGATAGGACAAAAAGTGGTATAGTAATAGGATTTTTTCTCAGGGCACTACGAATCTGTAGTAATGAATACCTAGAAGGCGAATTTGATTACATTATGAAAACCTTTGACAAACTTGGATATCCAGAGGGAATGTTGAAAAGAACAAAAAGAAAAGCAATAAATATTTACAATCGCGGAAAGAAAGAGAGAAATGATAAAAACAATACAAATTTTATATCAGTACCTGGCTCAGAAACGTCACCAATAATAGACAAATATTTACCAAAATCAGGTATGAACATAGCTAAAATAACTAACAAGAGGATAGGTGATTTAATAAAGACTTCTGAAAAGAGAACCAATTCCGAAAACAGCGTCGTATACAAAATCCTGTGCAATAGTTGCTCAATGGCTTATTTTGGCGAATCGTCAAGAGGATTAGAAAAAAGAATTTATGAACATAAAAACGACATAAAAGCACATAGGACATCTAATTCTTTAGTAGTTCATGCGGAAAAATTCGATCATTTACCAAACTGGAGAGAAGCTGAAGTGCTACATAAAGGTTTTGATAAATTCACTAGAAGAATTGTTGAATCAGCATATATTTCAACTAATAATTCATCGAATCATCGAGGAGGGTTTATCAATTTAGCTAAAGAAACTAGTATTTTAATTCTAAAGCACGCCAGAAAAACGACCTTTCCCAAGTGTCCGAAAAGATAATTAGATTTAGTACATAAACTTCAATTGCAGTTCTACATACACTCTCTGAAGAAGTTCTACGCGAACGAAACGTTAGAGTGTTTAGGGTTCCGAGCCTTCCCCTGTGTTTATGTTCTCCATCATCCAAATATATATATATATATATATATATATATATATATATATATTTATATTATATGTATATATATATATATGTATATATATACATATATATATATATACATATATATATACATATATATATATATATATATATATATATATATATACATATATATGTATATGTATATATATATATTTGAAAAAGGTGAAAAAAGAGTCCCGGGTCTCGTTCCGGATCTATTCCTGACCGGTTTCGCTTGTAGCTTCTTCAGAGAAAAGCCCTCAGCATGGCTAGAGCCAGCCACCTTAAAAATTCAGTTCCCACCACAACCCTCTTTCAAAGATGTTTTAAAAATCCCCTATTGTAACTCCATCAGTCCTTCTTTTAAATTAATTCCCAACAAGCGTCTCACAGTTGCCTACCATTACCCCAACACTGTACACAAACAAATTGTTAATGTTTATCAAAGGTTAAAGGGAAATGAGGCCCCAGGAGTGTATAGCCTTCCTTGTAAAGATTGTGATTTAGTGTACCTTGGTCAGACCGGAAGAGATCTTAACACCAAGTTAACAAAACATCCATTAGGTATGCTCAAGAAAATTCCACTGTGTTCGAACACGTCAGTACCAAAAATCACAGTCTTGACTGGGACAAGGCCAAAATTTTGTTTAAGTCCAACTGTAGCTTTAGAAAGAAATGTTTAATCAGCATTAATCAAAGAATTTTCAAATTTGAACATCTCCAAAGGTCAATGGTCCCCGGACATAATCTCACGGCTAGCTGTGAGCCGTTTGTTTAAGAATCATCACCCTCCTGACCCCGCTCCCAGCCAGCTTCCCTTCTGACCTCACACCTCCACCCACACATCCCCTCACCTCTGACTCCACCCTGCACGACGGATTGTCCTGTTTTAGCTCTGCGTGTTCCCCTTCTACTCACATCTCAATTGTACTTATGTCTTTGCAAATTCTTGTAATCTGTACTTTCCTGAAGAGGGTTATAGCTATTAGACTAAATATAGAAGTTATATTTTCTTCTAAGTTTCCTTTTATTCCGACTGTGGTTTCTTCGTGATTATTATTTACAAATGTGCTACTACATTTTGTCTATTATATATATATATATATATATATATATATATATATATATATATATATATATATATATACTGTATATACATACACACACACACACACACACACACACACACACACACACACACACACACACAAACACACACACACTTTCGTCGGATGGACAGCGAAGATTGGAGTTCCGAAGAAAAATGAAAATTTACGTGGATCTCAACGTCAAGGAAGTACCTTATTCTATTTATAGGGAAGGGGAAAGCTCGTGGTGTAGTGGGAAGGTGAGGAAAAAGGAGAAGGGGAGGGATTACTGAGGGAAATGGAAGGAAATGAGGAAGGAGGGGACTTGGTCCAGGCAGGCAGACGCCATATAAACAAACGTCAATTTAGTGACGATGAAGGGACTAACAAAAATGTAAAGATTAGAAATATAGATAAGAGCAGCACAATGGAAGGTGAGGATAATAATTTCCAGGGATTTAATGAGGTGGGGTACCAACCTCCCCCGATTAGCAAGACTAGAGAAAAAAAATTGAAAAAATGACCGAACATTGGGAGAGTTGGTTCGGTAAAATGGCAGAGATTAAGCAGAGTTGAAAAATTGGAAGAATTAGAGAAGGTGAACAAAAACCTAATTAAAGAAATAAAAGAATTAAAAAGACAGTTAAAAGAAGTAAAATACGAGAATGAGGAATTAAAGAAGAAGAACAAAGCGAATAAAGAGTCCATAGCAAAAGAAGCACAGGGTTGGAAAAAAAATCCAAGAGAACAGTAAAGTTGCATTTACTGACATAATTAAACAGCAAATGAAAGAACAAACTGAAGACTCAGTTATTAAAGTGATGAGACAGAAGGAGAATATAGTAAGAGACTTAACAGATAAAAAGAAATGTATAATTATATTAGGAATGGAAGAGAAGTATGATCTTAATAGAACCACAAGAATCAAAGAGGAAAACGAAAAAGTAAGCAGTTTACTACAATTAGTTCAGGAAGATAAACCTGAAATCATGAAACAAATTGAAGAGATGTACAGACTTGCAAAGTATAGTACAGATAAGACCAGACCAATTAAGATTAAATTCAGGTCACAAACGACAGCAGAGAATATCTTAGCAAAAACAGGGAAACTAGCAGCAAGTGAACAATATAAGAAGGTATGGATAAAAAGAGAAATGAATAAAGAGGAAAGAGAGGAGGAAAAAGTGAAAAGACAAAAAGCTAAGGGAAAAAACGAGAACAGAACAGTCAGAAAAAGAGAGATTCTATTGGAGAGTAGTGAATATGAAAGTAAGGAAATGGGACATACTAGAGAAAAACAAAAGGGAAACAGAAAATACCATGGAAGTAACAGAAAATTAAAAAGTTCTTACACAAATATAGATGGATTAATAACAGGATTGAATGAGCTGAATGATTATCTAAAGGAAAAAGAACCGGACATAATGGGAATTCTAGAGACAAAATTAAAAGGTCCACTACCACCCAACAGTGTAGGACATAATGCATATAATTATTAGATGAGAAACAGAGAGACAAAACAAGGGAGTGGAGTTATGTTCCTGACTAAGAAGGATATAAACGTGAGGTGTGTCACATATGGAAAGAATACAGTAGAGCTGATTATGATCGAAGTGGAAGACAGAGATAAGAAGAGCAGAAAGTTTGTAATAAACTATGTGCCTCCAAAAACAGCCTCGTGGGAAGAGAGTGAACATAAAAGTATGTTAGAAGACACAAGGATAACATTAAATAAGATAATGAAAGATGGAGGAAGAATAGTTATAATGGGCGATTTTAATTGCAAAGAAGTCTGCTGGGAAGAGATGACAGTAAAGGGTGGAGACGACTCACGGGGAAATGTTCTACTCGAGGTGATTATTGACCATACAATGACACAATGGATACAAGAGAACACTAGGTATAGAAATGAAGAAGAACCATCGAGACTAGACCTAATAATCACATATGAACCTAAAATTGTGGAAAAGATTGAATATAAGACACCAATAAGTAAAAGTGACCAAATATTGATTGAACTGGAACTAAATGAGGAGAAATACATACAAAAATGAACAATATAGAAAAGGAAGATTGATGTATGATTTTTTTTATAAAAATAAGAGAATTCTTTCAAAAAGAAAACTGGAAAAATATATACAAAGAGGAAACAACAGTGGAAGAGAAATGGAATATTTTGACAAAAACTTATAAAAAATGAGTGAAAAAGTATGTCCCAAGACAAAAACAAGAAAAAGAATATGTAAAGTGCTGGTACAACAAAAGTTGCAGGGAGTTAAAAGACAAAAGAGATAAAGCTTGGACCAAATGGAAGAGAGACAAAAGACCTGAAAAATGGAAAAGATATACTTGTTATAGAAATGAATATGTACAAGTGTGCAGAGACGAAAAAAGAAAATATGAAAAAGATGTCATAGAAAAATGTAAAGATTAACCAAAACTATTTTACAGATCTGTAAACAACAAACTGAAAAACAAACAAGATTTGAGAAATTAAGACAAGGAGGAGTTGAATACACAGAGGAAATAGAAATGGCGGAAATTATGAACAAGCATTTTAAATCAGTGTTTACAAGGGAGAACATACAACCTGAAGAGATCGAATGGAAAGAGAAAGTCCCCCCTATGAAAGAAATAGAAGTAACAAAGAATGAAATAATGAAACACTTGAGTAATCTTGATGTCAGAAAATCGCATCGATCAGATGAAATAGCAAACTGGATTTTGAAAGAATGCAGGAATGAACTGGCAGACAAAATACATAGCATAATAAACAGTTCCTTGAAAGAAGGAAAAGTTCCAGAAGATTGGGAAAAAGCAAATATAGTACCTATATATAAAGGGGGAAATAAAGAAGACCCTACCAACTATAGACCAGTCTCTCTAACAAGTACAATAGCAAAAATTTGTGAAAGAATTGTCAAAAGTAGATGGGTAAAATATTTAGAAAAAAACAACAACGTGCTAAATCCAAGGCAATTTGGATTCAGACAAGGACGACCATGCGTCACCAATTTAATATGTCTCTATTCAAGGCTAATAGATATAATACAAGAAAGAGATGGATGGGCTGATTGTGCATTTCTAGACCTAAAAAAAGCTTTTGACAAAGTACCACATAAGAAGTTGCTTAAGAAATTAGAAACTGAAGGAGGAATACAGGGCAAACTGCTTAAATGGATGGAAGACTTTTTGCAAGAAAGAAAAATGAGAGTAGTGATAAGAGACAAACACTCAAATTGGGATGAAGTAATAAGTGGTGTTCCACAAGGAACAGTTTTGGCCCCAATAATGTTTGCTATATATATTAATGATATGGATGAAGAAGTTGAAAGTTATATGAGCTTCTTTGCAGATGATGCAAAACTGTTAAAAAAGTGAACACAGAAGAAGATTGTGAATCACTACAGAGTGATCTAAATAAAGTCTGGGAATGGAGTAAGAAGTGGGAGATGGAGTTCAATACTAGAAAGTGTAGTATAATGGAATTTGGAAAAAGCAAAAACAGAATAACAGGATTATATAAATTGGGAGAAGAAAGTATAAAAAAGTAGAAAATGAGAAGGACCTGGGAGTCATTGTTATGAATAATATGTCACCTGAGAAACAAATATATAAGATTTTTGGTGAAACTTATAATTTAGTAAGAACAATCAAAGTGGCATTTACATACCTGGATGAAGAAATGGTGAAGAAAATACTGATCACTCTGATAAGACCGAGATTGGAATATGCAGCAACGATGTGGTCAAAAAGTACAAAAAAATGTATAAAAAAAAACTTGAAATAATACAAAGAGCAATTACAAAATTGGCACCAACACTCTCAAAACTATAATATGAAGAGAGACTAGCAAAACTTGAGCTACAGACACTAGAGCAAAGAAGAGAGAGAGGAGATTTGATAGCTATTTACAGAATCATGAAAGGCAGAGAAATTATTGATAGAGAGGATCTAATAAAATGGGATGATAGAAATACAAGAGGACACGGAAAGAAAATCAAGAAAGACAGCTATAGAAGAGATCTGAAAAGAACAGCTTTCCTCACAGAGTAATAGACATTTGGAACAAGTTAGATGAGAAAGTAGTGTGTGCAAAAACAATACATGAATTTAAAAATAGTTTAGATAAAATGAGATATGAAGACGGGACACCACGAGCATAGCTCCCCTTCCCGTAAAATACAACTAGGTAAATACAACTAGGTAAATACACACATATATGTATATATATATATATATATACATATATATATATATATATTATATATATATACATATATATATATACTCGTATATATGAATATGGGTATACATATTTACCTAGTTGTATTTACCTAGCTGTATTTTACGGGAAAGGGAGCTATGCTCGTGGTGTCCCGTCTTCATATCTCATTTTATCTAAACTATTTTTAAATTCATGTATTGTTTTTGCAGACATTACTCTCTCATTTAACTTGTTCCAACTGTCTATTACTCTGTGAGGAAAGCTGTTCTTTTTCAGATCTCTTCTATAGCTGTCTTTCTTGATTCTCTTTCCGTGTCCTCTTGTATTTCTATCATCCCATTTTATTAGATCCTCTCTATCAATAATTTCCCTGCCTTTCATGATTCTGTAAATAGCTATCAAATCTCCTCTCTCTCTTCTTTGCTCTAGTGTCTGTAGCTCAAGCTCATGTGTGTGTGTGTGTATACACACACACACACACACACACACACACACACACACACACACACACACACACACACACACACACACACACACACACACACACAGATATATATATATATATGTATACATGTATACATATATACATATGAATATTTGATTGAATACGACAGCATTCTGGAAGTTGTTAATTTTCTTTCTTGTGTTTTCTATTTTTCTAATTATATTCTTCCCTTGGATAGGCATGTAGTAGTTATTATTTTTGTTTTTGTTAAATTTAAAATGTAATTTTAATATGTTAAACTTAACTGTAATTCTAAGGTTTGATTTCTAAATATAATCTTGTATATGTCCAACCATTAATGTAATTCAAACTTGTAGTATCATAAATATTTATTGTATCTTTAAAAACAGAAATACCAGAAGATGTCTTTTTAGAGACGAAACGTCGTGTAATAAAATGGAGAATTATAAGGAATTGGTTTATGCCCACCCTATCCAAGGGAAGAATATAATTAGAAAAATAGAAAACACAAGAAAGAAAATTAACAACTTCCAGAATGCTGTCGTATTCAATCAAACATGTTTAAAAGAGAACCTGCTCCCAAAATACACTAATATATATATATATATATATATATATATATATATATATATATATATTTGAGAAATTCGCTAGTGAACAGCGACATCAATCAGACAATCTCCTTGACAGTAGCGCACGGGATTCGAACCCGCTGCATCTGGAAGTAAACTCCCAAGACACACTCGCCTTAGACCGCTCGACCACTTGACAGCATAAAACCATGAGAACTCATAGTCAACCTGACTATCGAGATTGGGGAGGGTGCTCACTACACCCATTAACCACCCATTTTCACCCCATGGCCGCTGCACCCAGTGGGAGTAGTAAGGACCGGAACGAATCCCTTCACGCTTGTCGCCAACGTAACTGTCTGATTGATGTCGCTGTTCACTAGCCAACGTAACTATTTGAGAAATTCGCTAGTGAACAGCGACATCAATCATACAAATAGTTACTTTGGCGACAAGCGTGAAGGGATTCGTTCCGGTCCTTACTACTCCCACTGGGTGCAGCGGCCATGGGGTGAAAATGGGTGGTTAATGGGTGTAGTGAGCGCCCTCCCCAATCTCGATAGTCAGGTTGACTATGAGTTCTCATGGTTTTATGCTGTCAAGTGGTCGAGCGGTCTAAGGCGAGTGTGTCTTGGGAGTTTACTTCCAGATGCAGCGGGTTCGAATCCCGTGCGCTACTGTCAAGGAGATTGTCTGATATATATATATATATATAAATATATGTATATATATATATATATATATATATATATGGTTGCCAACTCTGTTAAGCTACAATAAAGGACAAAATCTTTATTGATATTTATTTAAGTGGCTATAGATCATAATAGATACCTATATTAAAAGCAGTTCAAAATCACATTTCTCTTACCTAAATGAAAATATAAAAACAAGAATGAGAAGACATTTATTTTACCTTGATCAAAGGATTCTAATCTTTAGGACTATATTTGCCCTGGCTTTTTGCTGCCTTCAGAAAATTTGTATCATCTTTGCTGTTTTTAGCGAATTCCAAATAACTATTTTTTATGTTAAAATGTATGAGAAGTTCGTTCTTAATTCAACAGAGCATCAGTTCCTTTCATCTCGCCATTTAGATGACATTAAACTAAAAACTCTCTCACAATAAGATGATGTTCCAGGAATCGATTGTACAAAAGAAACTATTTTGAAAACATTGATACATTTAAAGTCCATAGATTTCAAAACAAAATACCACTTTCTGGTTATTGTTGAGCTTATGAAGAGTTCAGAGCTTTTGATAGTGTTGAAGTTTCTTTGAATAATACTACTTCATCAAAAAGAAGTTCATCCATCTTTAATCTAAGTTTTCCTTCTAGCTTCAAGTGTTCTACTACTACAAATTTCTGAAATTTTAGGAAATGAATGGCCTACGAAACTTATGTTTGATGATATACCGAATGTTGAATTTCATCGAAATCTTTTCTGTTTTTCCAAATATCTGTTAACATGAAATATTGGCACTGCTAATACAAGCTTTATCACATAGATTTCACTGCTCTTCTGGTATTCATAACACATTACGGCTCGATTTTGGTTCTTCGTGAGTTTAGTTGATAGGCGGAAGTATTGCCTTTCCAAACGTCCAACGGCACCTACTTTCTTTCTCTATTATTTTCCTTTTCTTTTTTCTTGGTGGTGGTTCTCATATTTAGTAACATACTTTACGATTTTCTGGTTTTCCCAAAATTGGTGTCTTTCTTTTTTATGAAAAATTGAGTTATACATAAAATGAGGTTAATTTTACACCCTGGACTGCGGTCTGCCGCTCTGTGCGTCTGGTATTGTGCAGAATGCGGAGTTGACAGTCTGCACTCTTACAAGAAGTAAACGATTTTGCAATCATCACATCTCAAGAGTAGGATTGAACTACCAGTCACACCGATTTCAAAATAAAGGACAACTAGTGTCATTTCAAATCTCAATAAAGGACAAGGACAAATAGTGCTGAATAAAGGACTGTCCTTTGAAATAAAGGACGGTTGGCAAGCCTATAGGGTAGACAGATAGGGTAGACAGAAAGGCACTGTGGGAGGTTATGCAGATTTATGGGATAGGAGGAAAGCTTTTGGGAGCTGTCAAGAGTTTTTATGTGAGTAGTAGAGCATGTGTTAGGATTGGAAATGGAGAGAGTGAGTGGTTTGAAGTAAAGGTGGGACTTCGTCAAGGATGCGTTATGTCGCCCTGGCTGTTCAACTTATACATGGATGGGGTGGTGCGAGAGGTGAATGCTAGGGTAGTGAGTCAGGGATTGGAGATGGTTAAAGAAAATGGAGAAAAATGGGAGGTGAGCCAGCTGTTGTTTGCGGACGACACTGCGCTTGTGGCAGGGTCAGAGGAGGGATTGAGGAAGCTGGTGGCAGAGTTTGGGAGAGTATGTGATAGAAGAAAGCTAAAGATAAATGTGGGTAAAAGTAAGGTGATGAGATGTACAAGGGGTGAAAGTGGCAGTAGACTGGAAGTGAACATTAAGGGAGAGCGACTGGAGGAAGTGGATAGTTTTAGATACTTGGGTGCAAGTGTAGCAGGAAAAGGTGGAGTGAAGGTGGAGGTAGAATGTAGATTGAGAGAAGCGAGTAAATGCCTTGGTGGTTTAAAGAGTGTAATGAGAAATAGACATTTGGGAATGGATGCGAAGAGGAGACTGTATGAAGGAGTGATTGTGCCAACAGCACTGTATGGGGCAGAAACGTGGAACATAAGAGAAGAAGAGAGAAGGAGTTTGAATGTGTTTGAGATGAGGTGTCTGAGAAGTATGGTGGGGGTTACTAGGCTAGATAGAGTGAGAAATGAGGAGGTGAGGAGGAGAACAGGGGTGAAAAAGGATTTGGGAGAGAGGGTTGATGAAAGAATATTAGGATGGTTTGGACACATGGAAAGAATGAGTGAAGAAAGACTAGTAAAAGAGGTATGGAAGGCAGATGTGGAGGGAGTGAACATGAGGGGACGTCCTAGGATGAGATGGATGGATGGGGTGAAGGGGGCTTTGGGGAAGAGGGAATGTCTGTTGAGGAAGGAAGGGAGAAGACGGAAGACAGAGGTGAGTGGAGAATGGTTGTATATGGATGATGTTGTGACTGCATGAGGAGGAATGGGCGGGGGGGTGGGGGGTGGGGTAGTATGTGTGAGTAAATTTTGACGCAGCCCGAAGGGATTTCTCCCCGTCCTCGCCTTATATGCAAAGGGGGACGGAGAGGGGGGGTCGCCGATTAAATGAAGCGGCCTTGCTGTGGATGTACTGTGTCTTGCGACACTGCTTCTGACCCAGGGCGGTGGGCAGGGTGCAGGGATGACCCGTCATCCAGGAGGTGCGCAGATGAGAGGAAGGGTGGGAGGGGTGTGGAGTGTATTTAGGGATGAAATGGGTGGGAGTGTTTTTATGCCTTTCCCTTTTTGGCTACCTCCCTTGGAAGGGGGAAAAAGCCTTGGTATATGTATGTGTATGTATGTATATATATATGTAAATATATATGCACACACACAAATATATATATATATATATATATATGCATATATATATATGTATATATATATATATATATAGATAGATAGATAGATAGATAGATAGATAGACTTTATTTGGCAATGAATCAATGTATATGAAGTGCAAATAATAACAAGAACATATAGTTCGGAATAATAGATGCAAATTGCCGAGGATAACACAAAAAGAATGTACGCTTATTTCCATTTATATATATATATATATATTTATTTATTCATTTATCTATATATACTTATAATGTCGGTATAATTGAGCCATGTTTAGACTTTAGAAGCTATCAGTCGCCAGAGCTCGATTGTAAACAAGACGTTCGACGGAACCACAAAAGGATGATGTATTTGTCCTGAGATGCTGTATTCGGGTAGTTAATAATGCCGGAGATTAAAGTAACGCCTTTAGGTGAGCTTAAGCTGTTCAAGCTTTATTTTTTCACGTATTGTCTTGTCACGTACTCAGTATTCAATCAATGCTAATGGTTAATGTCACTAAACTTTATTTGAATATTTTCAATATCATAATATGTGCATGGGTGAGTCAAGTATGTAATAATCATAATGTTAATATTGAAAAACCGTTTGCACACATAATACAGTGTCCTTATGTTAGTAGGTAAAATGAGGGTAGATTGTTTCTGGGATTAAACCAGTCATCTATGTAGATAAGGTAGAGAGGTGAGAGATCTTTGAGGTACCTGGTTCAGTGACAATTTGTTTTCAGGATTGGGGTCTTTTCCAGATTACCGAGATGCCATTGTGTGACAAAAAGCTGCTGATATTTTATCTAGGCCCATTCATTTTAGCTCCTCGTAGAGCTTCTGTACGATTATGTTTTTATTCATCCTCCATTTTTTTTTTTTTTTCTTATTCCCACAGGGGCTGGTCAAGATGTTGGCCGAAGCTGCATCTTGGTGACAATTGGGGGCAAGAATATAATGTTGGACTGTGGAATGCATATGGGGTTTGTAGTAACAAACTTTTGATATTTTATGAGAAAGAATGTATCAAGAAACTTAGGCATAACATTACATAGGCTCCTGTTTTTTTGTATCACCTTATTTATAATAAAGATGCAAGACACTTGTTTAATGTAGTTGTGGTCCTTTTTAAATGGGCTAATTGTTTTGCATATTTTGGTCAGAAAAGCAACACTTGGTTAAATGAATGTTAACTATTTCATAATTTTCTCTAGTACTATATGAATTTAAAGTCTGTTTTATTTCCACTTCAGTTACAATGATGAAAGAAGGTTTCCTGACTTTTCTTACATCACTGATGGACCACTGAATGATTATCTGGACTGTGTTATAATCAGCCACTTTCACCTAGATCACTGTGGAGCTCTACCGTATATGACTGAGATGGTTGGCTACAATGGCACCATCTACATGACTCAGCCCACTAAGGCTCTCTGTCCGATTCTTCTTGTAAGTTATTAGTTAAGGGGAATGTAACCTTTTATTGTCTTGTATGATATTTTATTCTACTTTATAAATGCCTTTTACTTTCAGAAAGATTTTTTTTTTCTTCTACTTAAATCTTTGTAAGGCATTATGTGTGTATATATATATATATATATATATATATATATATATATATATATATATATATAAATATAAATAAAAATAAATGAGCCCTGCCTAGTAAAGGATGGGGCACACTGCTGGGAGGGTAGTAAGAGAGATGCAGTTAGGTTAGGTCCTGGAATATGTACAGCTGAGTAAACAAGTTCCTCTGTTTTTTCTAGAGTGTAGTCTTGGTATCTGGCAATGAAGACCTAGAAAAATCTTGTAGTAATTCAACACAAATGATGAACCAAAGTTTCTTGTTTGCCTCTGTTATCATAACTAATCATATGGCATCCTCCTCCCCATCATTATTTTGAATGGATGAAGAAGGTATTGTCACATGATGAAACAGTGTTGTGCCCTGCTGTGAAAGCTGCCTTGCAGCATTGGTTCTGACACAAGCAGTGTGGTAGGGGAAAATGACATAAACACAGTCACACATATACACATTCATTGTGTCTTCCAGTAATTTAGAATGATATTGATCATTCTAAATTACTGGAAGACACAATGAATGTGCTAAATGAGTTACTGAAAGAGGGTGGTAACAGAGTAATTATGGGTGATTTTAATGCAAAGGATATAATCTGGGAAGAAATGATAGTAAAAGGGGAGAAGAACTTTGGAGCAACATTCTGCTGGATATGACCATCGAATATACCTTAACACAATGGGTTAAGGAAAACACTAGATATAGAAACAATGAGGAACCGTCGAAACTAGACTTGATATTAACTTCTGAACCAGATATCGTGAACAAAATGGAGTATAAAACGCCATTTGAAAAGAGTGACCATATACTAATAGAGTTTGAATTAAAAGAACAAAACAATGTAAGAAGGAATGATAAACATAGAGAAGGAAATTTAATGTACAACAAAACGAATTTTGTAAAACTAAGAAAAATTTCCAAAACACAAACTGGGATAAATTCTCCAAAGAGGAAACAAAGATGGAAGATAAATTGAACATATTCAAAGAAAAGTACAAGGAAGGAATTGATAAATATGTACCAAAGAAGAAGCAAAAAGATATTTATATATAGTGTTGGTGCAACAGAAGGTGCAGTGAGACAAAAGACAGAATAGACAAAGCCTGGAAAAAGAGACCAAAAAACATCCAAATGGTAAACATGTATAAAACTTAGGAACGAATATGTGAATATAAGCAGGAAAGAAAAAAGAAACTATAAAAAAGATATTATAGACAAATGTAAGGATCAACCTAAACTCTTACAGATATGTAAATGATAAAAGACAAACACGAAATTGAAAAACTGCGTGAAGGAGATAAAGAATATATAGACGACACAGAAATGGCAGAAGTTATGATCAGACATTTCAGGTCTGTTTTTACAATTGAGAGCTCACAAATTTGGGAAGATGGACAACGAGAAAGACCCCCTAAAATGAAAGAAATAAAGGTAACACAGAAAGAAATAAGAGACCAAATAAAAAAACATAGATGTTAGGAAATTGTATGGACTGGATGGAATTACAAATTGGATACTGAAAGAGTGTATGGATGAACTGACGGACAAATTATACAAAATAATATACTTTTCACTCAAGGAAAGGTACTGCAAGATTGGAAAGATGCCAGTATATAAAGGAGGAAACAAAAAGATCCTACAAACTTCAGACAGGTATCTCTTACAAGCACAGTAGCAAAAATATGCAAATAAAATGATCAGAAACAAATGGATCAAACACTTGGAAGAGAATGAAATATTAAACCCTAAACAATTTGGCTTCAGAAGTGGAAGATCGTGTACCACAAACTTAATATGCTTTTACTCGAGATTAATTGAAATAATACAAGGAAGAGATGGCTGGGCAGATTGTGCCTTCTTGGACTTGCAGAAGGCTTTTGACAAAGTACCACATAAAAAGCTAATAAGAAAAATTTAAATAATAGGAGGAATACAAGGTAAGCTACTGGAATGGATGAAGGATTTCTTAAGTGGGAGAAAAATGAGAGTGGTACTTACAGACAAAAATTTGAACTGGGAAGATGTGATAAGTGGCATTCCACAAGGCTTTGTATTGGATCCTTTAATATTTCCCATATATATAAATGATATGAATGAGGGAGTGAAGTATTACATGAACTTTGCTGATGATGCCAAATTACTAAAGAGAGTAAGCACAGAAGAAGATTGCAGATTGCTACAAAAAGACCTGGACAAAATGTGAAATGAACTTTAACATTAAGAAATGTATAATGGAATTTGGAAAAAGCAAAAATAGATTATCGGGTCAATATAAATTCGGTGACAAGGAAGTCAAAAAAGTCAACTTGGAAAGGGACCTAGGAGTGATTATCTCAAGTGACTTGACACCTGATAAACATGTCAATAAATTAGTTGGAGAAACTTTTAATTTATTAACCTCTTCACTCCGGGGCACATCGCACGTCTGGCAGCATTAGCTGTCCAACGTGCGATGTTGCGTCATAATAATCACATTATAAAAAATAAAGTCAATCCTCAGTCATTCGTTCTCTTTCACCCGTGTATTTTGATAACCATAGAAAATATGATGAAGCCAGTTTAGAGAGAATGAAAGTTACGTAGGTACGACTACAATAAATATAATCAAGATGGCGACGTCGGCATCATCGAGTACCCACTTGCTCCTCATGCCGCCTACGTAGGCGTCACCGTATGGAAGTGGTTAAGATCAATGAAAGTGGCCTTTGACTACATGGATGAAGATTAATGTACAACAAAACAACTTATTAAGATCAATGAAAGTAGCCTTCGACTACATGGATGAAGAAATGGCAAAGAAAATAGTGGTATGCTGTGACACTACAGGCACCTAGTACAAAAAAAAATAGAAAGAATTCAAAGAGCAACGACAAAAATGGCACCTCCACTCTCAAATTTGACTTGCAAACGAAGCTTGGATAAATGACATTTAGCAACACTTGAACAGAGAAGAAAAAGGGGTGATTTGCTGACCATTTACAAAATTATGAAAGGGATGGAAGTTCTTGATAAAGACGACTTATTAAAAATGTGACAGAAGAGAAACAAGAGGACATGAGAAGAAGCTAAAGGACAGTTACAGAAGAGATTTGAAAAAGAATACCTTCCCACACAGAGTAATTGATGTCTGGAACAAACTAAATGTGGAAACAGTGAGTGCCAAAACTATACACGATTTTAAGAACAAACTGGATGCGGAGAGATATGAAAACAGGTCACTATGAGCATAGCTCTTGTCCTGTAAAATACAACTAGGTAAATAAATACACACACAGTGGCATTCCATTATATGGATGAAGAGATAATAAAAAAAACAAAAAAAAAAACATTGAAACCTTGATAAGTCCAAGACTGGAATATGTCAGATATGAGCAAGATTGAAAGAATACAAAGGACAGTAACCAAACTGGTCCCCAGCCTGGCAAATAAACCATATGAGAAGAGACTAAAGGTACTGGGTCTGCCAACTTTGAAAGATCGAAGAGAAAGAAGTGACATGATTACAATGTTCAGGTCACCAAAGGGGATAGATTGCATTGATGGAAGAGATTGCCTGATTAAAGATGGGAGGGCTTTAAAAGGTCATGGAAGTAAATTAAGAAGGACCACATGTCAAGAGGATGTGAAGAAATACAGTTTTCCATATAGATGGATAAATATGTGGGATAGGTGAAATAGCCCAAGCTCAAACAACACATGAGTTCAAATCTAAATATAATTGGAAATCAAAGATGTAGATGAAATTAGAACTGTACATGAATTTGACTTGAGGTATGTTAGAAAATTAGAGAATAGGAGACAGGACCCAACGGGCGTTGCTGCTTTCCTGTATACTAAAGTTAAGTAAATACACACACATGTATACATACATTTGTACTTACATATGTACATACATATACCAAGGCTTTTTCCCATTTTCAAGGGAGGTAGCCAAAAAGAAAAGGCCATAAAATCATTCCCACCCATTCCATCCCTAAATACACTCCACTCCCCTCCACCCTCCCTCTTATCTTAGCACCTCCTGGATGACGGATCATCCCTGCACCTTGTCCACTGCCCTGGGTCAGAAGCAGTGTCGCAAGTCACAGTACATCCACAGGAAGGCCATTTCATTAAATTGGCGACCCCCCCCTCTCCGTCCCCCCCTGCATAAAAGGAGAAGACAGGGAGAAATCCCTTCAGGCTGCGTCAAATTTTGCTCACACATACTACCCCATCTCCCCACCCATTCCACCTCATGCATCACAACATCATACACAACCGTTCTCCATTCACCCCTATCTTCTGTCCTCTCCTGTCCTTCCTCAACAGACATTCCCCTCTTCCCCAAAGCCCCCTTCACCCCATCCATTTATCTCATCCTAGGACGTCCCCTCATGTTCACTCCCTCCACATCTGATTACCTCTTTTACTAGTCTTCACTCATTCTTTCCATGTGTCCAAACCATCCCAATACTCTTCCATCAACCCTATCTCCCAACTCCCTTTTCACCCTTGTTCTCCTCCTCACCTCCTCATTTCTCACTCTATCTAGCCTAGTAACCCCCATCATGCTTCTCAGACACCCCATCTCAAACACATTCAAACTCCTTCTCTCTTCCTCTCTTATGTTCCATGTTTCTGCCCCATACAGTGCTGTTGGCACAATCACTCCTTCATACAGTCTCCTCTTAGTATCTATTCCCAAATGTCTATTCCTCATTACACTTTTTAATCCACCAAGGCATTTACTCACTTCTCTCAATCTACATTCTACCTCCACCTCCACTCCACCTTCTCCAGCCACACTTGCACCCAAGAATCTAAAACTATCCACTTCCTCCAGTCTCTCTCCCTTAATGCTCACTTCCAGTCTGCTGCCACTTTCACCCCTTGTGCATCTCATCACCTTACTTTTACCCACATTTATCTTCAGCTTTCTTCTTTCACACACTCTCCCAAACTCTGTCACCAACTTCCTCAATCCCTCCTCCAATCCTGCCACAAGCACAGTGTCATTAGGAAACAACAGCTGGCTCGCCTCCCACTTTTCTTCATTTTCTTTAACCATCTCCAATCCCTGACCCACCACCCTTGCATTTACCTCTCACACCATCCCATCCATGTATAAGTTGAACAGCCAGGGCGACATAATGGGTAAAGGTTCCAGTAATATATTGGAAATGAAAAGGAGGATATTCAAGGAAAGAGAATAACAAGTATGGAAAAAAAATGGGTCAAAAGTGCACCATTTTGTAGAGCATATTTATTATATACCAAGTGTAGCTTGAGGAAATATAGTATTGAAAGAAGGAAATGATATCTACAGTGCCATGACAACATTTTTATTTAATGAAATTATCAACAGGATGACATGAGAAAGGTAGCAGTGGATCGAAAAGGAGAAACAGGATTCTTTACCTCAAACATGATCAAGGATTGTATGAAAAAAGTCATTACAGTAACTCTGCATGAAACTGTACAGGTAAGTGTAATGTTCACATTTTCATCACATTAATTTTTGTCATTATTTCTGTAAAAGAAGGATGTTGAAGATAAATGTGGGTAAAAGTAAGGTGATGTATGTACATGGGGAGAATGTGGCAGCAAATTTGAACCAAGTATTAAGGGAGAGAGACTGGAGGAAGTGGATAGCTTTAGATAATTGGATGCAAATGTGGTAGGAAAGGGAAGAGTGGAAGTGGAGGTAGAATGTAGATTGAGAGAAGCAAGTAAATCCCTTGGGGGATTAAAAAGTGTAATGAGAAATAGACATTTGGAAATGGATGCTAAGAGGAGATTGTATAAAGGAGTGATTGTGCCAACAGCACTATATGGGGCAGAAATATGGAACATAAGAGAGGAGGATTTTGAATGTGTTTGAGATGAAATGCCTGAGAAGTATGATAAGGATTACAAGGTTGAATAGAGCGAGAAACAAGGAGGAGATCAGGGATGAAGAGGGATTTGGGATGGTTTGGACACATGGAAGGAATAAGTGAAGAAAGATTAGTAAAAGAGGTATGGAAGGAATGAACATGAGGGGGTGACCAAGAAAGAGATGGATGGATGGGAGTAAAAGGAGTATTAGAAAAAAGGGAAATATCTGTTGAGGAAGGAAGGGAGAAGACAGAAGACAGGGATGAGCGGAGAATGGTTGTGTATGGATGATGTTGTAATGCATGGAAGGGAGTGTGGGGGTGAGGTAGGAAATGTGAATGATGTTTTGATGCGGCCTGAAGGGATTGCTCCCCGTCTTCTCTTTTTCTGCATGAAAGGACAGAGAGAGTGGTCACCAATTAAATAAAGTGGCCTTGCTGTGGATGTGCTGTCATGCTGCATTGCTTCTGACCCAGGGCAGTGGGCAAGATGCAGGGATGACCTGTCATCCAGGAGGAGCCAAGATAAGAGGGCGGGTGGTGAGTGGGAGTGGAGTATGTGGGGATGGAATGGTTGGGAGTGGATTTTATGCCTTTGTTTTTTGGCTGCCTCCCTTGTAAGGGAAAAAAAGCTGTTGATATATGTATGTATTTCTGCAATATGAATGACATCCATGTTTGAGTACCTTGTAAGATTTTAGATCTCAGTAATGGTGCCAAACCAAGGAGCTGCCCATTGCATTATCTCTATATCTTTTCTATCACTACTTTCTTGGTTACGGTTCTTTTGTGTGCCTCCCCATAGGTGATTGTATTACAGATTTTTTTTAATATCTTGTCCCATTGTACAGATATCTTATGGAAGTCAACCAGTATATTTTGTATCTGTCCAAGATCTCTATCTTTCTCTATCACCAGCTCAAAACACTGACCATTTCATATAACATAAATACCTACCTACCAAGGGCTTCTTCCCTCATATAAGGGAGGTAGCCAGCCATGGCACGCACCCACTCCCACCCATTTCACTCCCATCTACCACCCTTGTTTCCTTCACATTTTAGCTCCTCATGGATGAATGTTCATCCCTGTCTCCTGCCCACCGCCCAACACATACCAAAAAGCCTTTTCCTCTTGGAAGATAAGTGCCCAAATCAAAGCTTATACCCATCGTAAATGCATCCCACTCATCCAATATCCTTTCATTGCACCTCCTATCCCAGCATCTCTTATCCCATGACACACCACAGGAGTCAAAGTCCATGCAACAAGAAACAGTGTTTCCATAGCAGAGACCAATGGCTGGAACTTGTGTACCCCCCTCTCCCCCCCACTACTTCATTATATGGCAATCCCCCTCATCATCCACTTGAAATGGTTTATGGAGCATACAAGAAGAATATCTCTTTGGGCTGCATCTCTTCATCCATTTACAACCATTCATCACTCACCACTACTCTTTGTACACTCTTCTTTGCTTGACAGATATTTGTCTTCCATCTCATGCCCTTGTCGCCCAGTCCAACATTCTCATTTTTCTAAAGTTCACTCCATCCATATCTGCTTCCAACAATTTCTGCTAATCTTTACTCAATCTTTCCATATGCCTAAATCATCTCAGCAATCTTTGATCTACCCTATGCCTCACAGATAAACATAGAACTGCAACTGGTAAGTTTATTCATGAAGGCTTGTGTGTAATGCATATTTTTCTTTACTTGTTCTCCCACAGGTTGACAAAGATCTTGAAATTAAAGCATATTATGCTGGTCATGTGTTGGGGGCTGCCATGTTCCACATCAAAGTTGGCTCACAGTCCATTGTCTATACAGTAAGTGTTTCCGTTGTGTCTTTCATAGTGAACAGTAGGTGCTGCAGTGTTGAGCTTTTAAGCAGCTGAAGAAAAGGTGGAGGGAAGGGAGGAAGACTGATATCCCGGCCTTGCTAAAGATGCTAAATGGACACAAGACTCCCCACTTCCTCAAGGAGATGTGTGAGATGGCAGTTGCCAGTTATCTGATGGCTACAGATCTTCTGATAGAGAGATCATGGGCAACAGATTGAATGTTAATAGTAGACTTCATCAGGCAATTCACAAAATGCAGAAAACAACTTTAATATTGAGCTAAAGGGTCTGTTACATATGGGAAAATATTTTGTTGTACAATGTGTATATGGATGCGGAGGTGATGAAGGTAAACGTAGGTGCTAGGCAGGGGTTTGGAGCACCCAATGTTCCACCTGTCTTAGCACTTTGTGAATGAAGGGTCATCCATGGCCCCCCCCCATGCTGCTCAGTTCAGAGGCAATTTAACAAGATAGAACACTTCCACAGCAGTGCTCCAATGTTTCATTGTATTTATTTATTCATTTATTATATATATATGTATATATATATTTTTTTACATCTACTCATTTATTCTCTTTATTTATTATTAGACAGAAGATAAGGGTGAGTGGAGAGTGGTTGTGTATGGATGATGCTGTGAAGCATAGATGGGAGTGGGTGGGGGATGAGGGGTGAGGGAGCATGTGTGAATGATATTTTGATGCAGCCTGGAGGGGCTTCTCCCCATCTTCTCTTTTTCTGCATTAGGGAACAGAGAGGGGGGGGGGTCGCCGATCAAATGAAGTGGCCTTGCTGTAAATGTGTTGTGTCTTGCTGCATTGCCTCTGATCCAGACTAGTGGCTGAGATGCAGGGATGACCCATCATCCATGAGGAGCCAAGAAAAGAGGGAGATAGTGATGGTGAATGGGAGTGGAGTATGAGGGGATGAAATGGGTGGGAGTGGATTTATGCCTTTGACTTTGGCTACCTCCCTTGTAAGGGGGTAAAAGCCCTTGGTGTGTGTATATATATATATATATATATATATATGTATATGTATGTATGTGGGCAAGATGCAGGGATGATCTGTCATCCAGGAGGTGCCAAGATAAGAGGGTGGAGGGGAGTGGCGTATGATAGGGATGGAATGGGTGGAAGTGGTTTTTAGGCCTTTGTTTTTTGGCTACCTCCCTTATAAGGGGGAAAAAGCCTTGGTATATGTATATATGCATTATTGATTTTTTCAGGGCGATTACAACATGACCCCTGACAGACATTTAGGAGCTGCATGGATTGATAAATGCAGACCAGATCTGCTCATCACCGAGTCAACATATGCCACTACAATACGAGACTCGAAACGTTGCAGGTATGGAATCACTATAATGTAGATGGTAATGGTGACTTCTAATTACATATGTTTAGAGTATAAGTTTTATGGATTAAAGCAGAATGTAATGCTGTTGAATTGATGATATTTGATGAATGATATGAGGGAGTATACTTTGTTTTGGGTAATTAAACTGCTGGATGTTAAGTTATCTGTCTGTTCTGTCTATATACCAAGGGCCTCTTCCCATATATAAGGAAGGTAGCCAGTCTAGGCATGCATCCACTCACCCATTCCACTTCCATTTGTTTCTTTCTCATATTAGCTCCTTGTGGGTGAAGGTTCATCCCTGTCCCCTGCCATGCTGCTGAGGTCAGAAGCAGTGCATCAGTGGGCAGGATACAGAGAAGACCCTCCATCCATGAGGAGCTAAGATGAAAGGGAAACAAATGGGTGGTGGGTGAGAGTGGAATAAGTCGGGGTTCATGCGTGCCCTAGCTGGCTACCTCCCTTACAAGTAGGCAGAGTCCCTTTGTATATACATACGTACATATACCAACGGCCTTTCCCACCGATTCCATCCCTAAATACACTCCACTCCCTTCCACCCTCTCTTATCTTGGCACCTCCTGGATGAAGGGTTATCCCTGCATCTCGCCCACTACCCTGGGTCAGAAGAAGTGTTGCAAGACACAGCACATCCACAGCAAGGCTACTTCATTAAATCAGCGACCTCCCCCTCTCAGTCCCCATGTGCAGAAAAGGAGAAGACGGGGAGAAATCCCTTCGGGCTGCGTCAAATTTTGCTCACACATACTACCTCACCCCCCCATCCCCCCACCCATTCCACCTCATGCATCACATCATCCATATACAACCATTCTCCATTCACCCCTGTCTTCTGTCCTCTCCCGTCCTTCCTCAACAGACATTCCCCTCTTCCCCAAAGCCCCCCTCACCCCATCCATCCATCTCATCCTAGGACGTCCCCTCATGTTCACTCCCTCCACATCTGCCTTCCATACCTCTTTTACTCGTCTTTCTTCATTCATTCTTTCCATGTGTCCAAACCATCCTAATACTCTTTCATCAACCCTATCTCCCAACTTCCTTTCCACCCCTGTTTTCCTCCTCACCTCCTCATTTCTCACTCTGTCCAGCCTAGTAACCCCTATCATACTTCTCAGACACCTCATCTCAAACACATTCAAACTCCTTCTCTCTTCCTCTCTTATGTTCCACAGTGGTAACGTACAGAAAATCTCGTAGGCACAAGTTCAAATCCCAATGGAGCAGCATTGTATATAGATAGAATAAATAGATAACATCCAGTAATTTAACTACTCAAAACAAAGAATACTCCTTCATATCATCCATCAGTTCGACTACATTATATTCTGTTTCAATCCATAAAACACATCAGTTGTTGTTTGCTGATGACTGCTTGTAGCTGAGTCTGAAGAGTCTAAGGCAGTTATTGACACAGTTTAGGAAGATGTGTGATAGGAGGAAGTTGAAAGTAAATGTGGGTAAAAGCAAGGAAATGAGATGTACGAGGGTTGAAGGTGGAAGTAAGTTGGAGATAAGTCTTAAAGGAGAGAGGTTAAAGGAAGTGGATAGTTTTAAATATTTAGGGCCACATGTAGCAGGGACTGGAGGAGTGGGGGTGGAGGTAAATTGTTGAGTTTGAGAAGCAAGTAGATGTTATGGGGGGAATAAGTATCTGGGGATGGATGCAAAGAGACATGAAAGGTTGATTGTGTTTATGTTAATGTACGAGGTGGAGACTTGGAATTTAAGGAAGGCAGAAAGGAGCAATTTGAATGTGTTTTGGGATTAAGTGTATGAGAAGTATGTTACAAGGATGGATAGAGATAGAAATGAGGAGGAGAGTGGAGATGGAAAGGGAGCAGGTAGATATGGCTAATGAAAGAATACTGGGATGGTTTGGGCCCATAGAAAGAATGAGTGAGGAAAGACTAGCAAAACGAGTGTGGAAGACTGAGGTGGATGGAGTGAACTTGAGTGGAAAACAAAGAATGAGATGGGTGGATGGGGTGAAGGGGGACTCGAGTAAAGGTAATGTCTGTTGAGCAGTTAAGAAGGCAAGAGATAAGCGTGAGTGAGTGGTTGTGAATGAATGATAAATTGACTTGGCACAAAGGTTTTTTTCTTTGTCTTCTCTATTTACAAAAGAAAGGATGAGGGGGTAGGGTTGCCATGTAAATGAAGAAATAGAGAGAAATCAGCTTTGGCTGTCAGGCCATGCTGTGGATATGCTGTGTCTTGCTGTATTTCATCTGACATGGGCAGGAGGGAAAGATGGCCTATCATCCACAAGTAGCTAAGATAAAGGGGCAACAAATGGGTGGGGCAGGCTGCATGCCTTGGCTGGCTGCCTATCTTATAAGGGGGTATAAGGGCCTTTTGGTAAATGGGTAGATTTTGTATAACTGGCCTTGAAAAAGCTATACACACATATCCACTGCCTACATCGAACATCGATTATATTAGAAAGGGTGCATTCACCGAGATGTGCATGCGTGTATTTCATACGTGTGCACATCTTGTGAATGTATGAGTGTGTGTGGTTAAACCCACACACATTCATAATTTAAAATCACCCTACAAACGGGCTCACCCTAAAAGCCCGTAGGAATTTAATTCCCAAATTACACACACATGGTCTTGAAAATCATTAGTCTTCAGTTGTTATCTGTGTAATGAAATAGGTTCCTCAAAGTCAGTCGCATTGTTTAGAATTATGTCTGGACTTTCCCTAATTATTTGATCTTCCATTCTGCTCCTCATTGAAACTCCTTATCTTAAGAAGTGTGTATAACATATTACAATATTTTCCATTATTTTTTCCCCAGAGAACGAGACTTCCTGAAGAAGGTGCATGACTCTGTTGACCGTGGGGGCAAAGTTCTTATCCCAGTGTTTGCTTTAGGAAGAGCCCAGGAGCTATGTATTCTTTTAGAAACATACTGGGATCGCATGAATCTTAAAGTGCCCATCTATTTCACCATGGGTTTAGCAGAATCGGTGAGTCACATTTATGTCTTGTAGTTTGTAGACAAGCGTTGCTCCTAATTTAAGAAAGAGTAAGGAATTCCCTGGGAATCCTGATGATGAAGGGTGTAATAAAGATAATATCACTAGAGAAATGTATATTTTTATGAATGCAAAATAGTTTTATCCACTCCAGTGTCATGTGAAGGCAGTCTTTTGGCTAGGATCAACAATAGATACCTAGAAGCAATGGTCCTGTAAGATGGATTGTTACCTTCCAATGTCCTCACCTCCATCTGGGCCCAAAATCTTTGTCTATCAAATTTCACTATAACCTTCACCGTTTCATGTAAGGAGAGCTGACAGCTGGTGACTGCTCCATACCAATGACAGCAACAGTGTCATATCTGAAGTAGATCTATGGGAGGACCCAAGAGCATTACCATCTTCTGTGGAGCCATGGTCAGAATTATTTTATTTAATGTCATGAACTCTCCTTCTCAGAGTAGGCTAGGATGGTGTCTTCTTACAGAGAACTTTTTGAAGCAGAGAATTGAATGTGCTATGCCCTCATGTTGAACTCATTTGTTAGACAAGGTTTGAAATGCCTACACTCCTGATCTGTTCCTTTGCATCAATGGTATGGTCAGAATGATAATGATTATTGGCTGGAAACCCAGAGACCCACATTGGCTGTCTACAGCCCTCAGGCCCTCCTATAGATCTCTCTGGGAAGAAATGTTGAACTTTTGTCTATATTGTTTTATTGTGAGACAAGACCAATGACATGTACCTGCAGAAAGTAATCTTGTGAGATGGATGTCAGAGAGGATCATCTCCCTGTTGCTCATCTATAAAAGCTGGCAACATCATGACCCTCCCATGGAAGTGCAGTCAGGTTGACACATGGTCTCCTTATCTATCAACCTAGACTACATTTCCTTCACCTTTACACTTAAAGAGAGCTGACAACCAATGACTGCTCCCCTCTTCCTGCTGCTACAAGCTGATGACATGAGAATAGTCGCACACTAATACAACACAGACATCACTCCAGAGCTTCTTCCCAAAGAGGTCTGTGGGAGAGCCTGAGGACCATTGCCAGCTGTTGTGGGACTCTTTGCTTCCATTCAATGAGGAGGAAGGTATACATCTATACATACCAACAGAACTGGGTGTGTTCCTCGATGCGTTCCGCTTTAGTTTGGCCGTGGTTAGCGCTCCCAAACTATTAAAGCAATATAGGTGCTGGTATAGAATGTGGGCTACAAAATTTTTCCTTGGTATAGTATGTGGTCTACTGGAATTTTATTTTGGTATGAACGTGTCTCTTAAGTTTTAATAGTTTGGGAGTGCTAAACGTGGCCAAACTAAAGTGGAACACATATAGGAACACACCCAGCTCTGCATACCAAATGGTCTTTTCCATCTTATAAGGAGGGTAATTTTGTCAAACATACACCCATATCATGCATAATTAAAGGCCATTAACAACACCCTTCCTATTTTAGCACCTTTGGGATGAAGGGTTGATTGCCCTTCTGTCACCCTGCCAAATCCCATACTTCATTAAGCCCCCAGAAAGCAATCCAGCAAAGAAATCACTCAAAACTAGCATGGGTTGCACTGGCATGCCTGTTTTTAAATTGTCACCCAGAAGCAGTATTTATATTGAGAGCCTGGCAGTGGACTTTGTCTTGGATATGACTACCACAAAGAAGACACAGAGCACATTATACTACACTAGTCTACACTTACTCTTTCCAGTCAACAAATGAAAATCTCATTACTGAATGACAGGAGTTGAACCAGTGGCCATGACCAACTTCTTAGGGGCATCAGGTCTCCTACAAGAGAGAACTGAGGCATTGAATTGATCATTTGCTTTGAGTTTTCATGGCCAATGTACATTATAATTGAAGTTGTGCTTTGTATTGAATTAATTGAATTTTAATGTGTTATTTGTTACTTTCAAACAGGTTTTCATTTTATCCTATATCAGTAACTACCTATGCAACCTCATTTTCTATCATGAAAATGATTTTCTTTTTACAACTACACAGGCCAACAAATATTACCGAATGTTCATCACCTGGACAAACCAGAAGATCCGACGAACATTTGTGCAGCGAAATATGTTTGATTTCAAACACATTAAACCCTTTGATAAAGCACTCATGGAACAGCCAGGACCCATGGTTGTATTTGCAACACCTGGTATGTTGCATGCTGGGTTGTCACTTGCTATCTTCAAGAAGTGGGCACCCAATGAAAATAACATGGTAAGTATTGCATTCTACTTTGGTTGTAATGTTCATTTGTTTCTGTTTTTTCATTCCTTTCTCCTCCCCCTGTTGTTTTTTTTTTTTTTTTTTTTTCTCTTTTCTTTCTCCTCCTTCTCCACCACCACCTCCACCTCCTCCTCTTCCTCACTTTCCTCCCTGTTTTCCTCCTCTTATTGAGAGAAGAGTGGGAGGGATTGAAGGATAGAGTAGAACGAACTAGGAGTGGAGGATGAATGGGGATGTTTCAATGAAGAAGTCACATGGTGTACAAAGATGGTGTGTGAAACAAGGAGGACAGGAGGAAATAGAAGAAAGGGCAGTGAGTGGTGGGATGATGAAGCAAAAGGTTGTAGAAGAGAAGAAATGAGTATTCACAGATTGATTACAAAATAGGATGAGAGAATCATATGAGAGGTACAAAGAAAAGATAAGAGAAGTAAAGCATAAGATAAAAGAGGCAAAGAGGGGAGCAATGTGAAATGGGGAAAGAGTATGACAAAAGATTTTGAAAGAAATAAAAAGATATTTTGGAAGGAAATTGAGAGAGGAAAGGGAGGCGAATCAAGTAGAGAAGGAAAGGTAAAATGTGCAGATGGAGTGATGATAATGGAAGAGATGTCAGTAAGAGTAAGATGGGCAGAGTATTTTAGGGAGTTGCAAAATGTGAAGAAGGATAAGTAAGGAAAGATAGCTGCAGTGGGAAGCACTAAGAAAATAACAGTGATGAATGAGGAAAATGGAGGAAAAATAAGGAAAGATGATGTGAAAGCAGTTATCAAGATGATGAGAGTAGGTAAAGCACCTGGGTTAGATGGGTGTCATGCAAAGTATCTAATAAAAATGGAGGTACAGCAATGGTGGGCTGGCTGATAAGAAAATGGAGAAAAATGGGAGGAAAGCCAGTTGTTGTTTGCTGACAACACTGCACTTGTTGGAGGATCAGAGGAGTGATTAGGAAAGTGACAGAGTTTGGGAAGGTGTGTGAAAGAAGGAAGTTGATGATAAATGCAGGTAAAATCAGGTGAGGAGAAGTACAAGAGGAGAGGATGACAGCAAATTGGAAGTGAGTATGAAGGAAGACTAGAGGAAGTGGATAGCTTTAGATACTGGGGTGCAAATATGGCTGGAAAGGGAGGAGTGGAGGTGGAGGTAGAATGTAAATTGAGAGAAGCAATTAAATGACTTGGGGGATTAAAAAGGGTAATGAGAAATAGACATTTGGGAATGGATGGTAAGAGGAGATTGCATGAAGGGGTGATTGTGCCGACAGCACTGTATGGGGCAGAAGCAAGGAAGGTAAGAGAGGAAGAGATGAAGGGTCTAAATGTGTTCAAGATGAAATGCCTGAGAAGTATGGTAGGGGTTACTAGGCTGGATAGAATGAGAAACAACAACGTGAAGAGGAGAGCAGGGTGGAAAGGGAGTTGGGAGATAGGGTTGATGAAAGAGTATTGGGATGGTTTGGACACAGAAAAAATGAGTGAAGAGAGATTAGTAAAAGAGGTGTGGAAGGAGTAAACATGAGGGGTCAACCAAGGATGAGATGGATGGATGGGGTAAAAGGTGCATTGGGAAAGAGTGTAACGTCTGTTGAGGAAGGAAGGGAGAAGACAGAAGATAGGAGTGAATGGAGAATGGTTGTGTATGGATGATGCTGTGATGCATGGATGGGAGTGGGAGGGTGAGGGAGTATGTGTGAATGATATTTTAATGCAGCCCAAAGGGATTTCTCCCCATGTTTTCTTTTTCTACATGAGGGGACGGAGAGGGGGGGTCGCCGATTAATGAAACGGCCTTGCTATTAATGTGCTGTGTCTTGATGCATTGCCTCTGACCCAGGACAGTGGGCAAGGTGCAGGGATGACCTGTCATCCAGGAGGAGCTAAGAAAAGAAGGAGGTAGTGATGGTGAATGGTAGCGGAATATGTGGGGATAAAATGGGTGGGAGTGGAATTGTGCCTTTGACTTTGGCTACCTCCCTAGTACGGGGGAAAAAGCCTCTGGTATACGTATGTATGTACATTGTTTATGTAATTAATACATTTTATTTTCACATTAATTTCATTGGTGTCATTACAGGTGATCATGCCAGGGTATTGTGTTCAAGGAACTGTTGGACACAAAATCCTCAATGGAGCCAAGAAAGTCGACTTCGAAAACAGGCAGAGCATTGATGTTAGGCTAACAGTTGAGGTACAGTTTTCTCATGTGTTTCTGCTTGTTTATACATACATACATACATATACCAAGGCTTTTTCCCCCTTCCAAGGGAGGTAGCCAAAAAGGGAAAGGCATAAAAACACTCCCACCCATTTCATCCCTAAATACACTCCACACCCCTCCCACCCTTCCTCTCATCTGAGCACCTCCTGGATGACGGGTCATCCCTGCACCCCGCCCACCGCCCTGGGTCAGAAGCAGTGTCGCAAGACACAGTACATTAACCCCTTTCCTATGATGAGTGACTTGTTAGACTATTTTTCTAATCTGAAATCTTGAATATCATGTCTCCAAGAGTTGCATCACACAAAAGAACAGATCATAACTATCTTACAGTTCCCCCATCTGAAGTATTGGCTGCATGTTATTGTGTGGTTTAAAGCTGCTCAGTAGAATGCAGCTGATACTTTAGGGTCTGTATGGGGGCACCCCAGCAGACCAGAGCCACACACCATTTTTCTGTGATAGAGGTAATCTTTACTCATAGAAAAAATATGGTACTTTATTATACTGCGACTGTCCCTCTGTTATGCTGTCCCCCGTACTCTTAATACTGTCCTGTACCACTTCTCTGAATATTCATTTCCTTTTTTTTTTTTTTTTTTTTTTTTTTTTTCAAACCCTGTGGTAGGGGAGAAAGAATGCTGCCACCAAATGTTCACAGTCAAGTCATAAAAGGCAAAAAACAGGGGGCGGAGATAGGAATAGGCATCCTACTCACTGTAGCCCTAAATAAAAAAAAATAAAAAAAAAGTCTCGGAGGAGTTTTCCAACCCAAACCCTAAGGTTTGGGTCTTTTAACATGCATGAATGTAGTACAGATGAGAGTAAAAGGTAAGAAATAGGCAGTATGTTTGTGAGAAGAAAGATGGATTTGTTGGCATTGAGTGAGACTAAGTTGAAAGGGGGCAAGTTTGAGTTTGGAAGTGTAGTTGAGAAGGTGTCAGGAGTTAAGAGAGGATGAGGGAGAGATGGGGTGGCTATACTAGTAAGTGAAGAGATAGGTAAGCATGTGAAGAAGTGGAAGGAGGCTTCTTTAAGGTTAATGTGGATGAAGGTGAAACTGGGAAGGGAGATGGGTCTTTGTAAATGCATATGGCCCAGGTAGTGAGAAGAGTGTAGAGGAAAGAGGGCCTTTTTGGATAGATTTAAGTAAGTGCATAGAGGGTTTAGGGAAAAGGGTCAATGTAGTGGTATTGAGAGATCTCAGTGCTAGGATAGGAGACCAACCAATAGATGAGATTGAGGAGTGTGGAGTTCCAGGAAAAAATTGTAGTGGAGAGATAATGGTGGAAATATGTCTAGAGAGTTGATGATAGCAAATACAGTGTTTAGGAAGAAAGTCAAGCATAAGTACACATAGGAGAGGGTGGTGGATGGAAGGGTGGTAGATAGGGCTTTAATGGACTATATAGTGGTAACCAGGAGAAGAGTAGAAAGAGTTTTGGATGTACATGTTCCAAGGGGAGAGAGTGGGGGAATACCAGATAATTTTTTGGTGGAAGGTAAGTTGAGGATGAAGGATAGATGGAAAAAGAGGAAAAGGACAGAAGGTAGGGAGGTGCTTAGAGTAAACTGCTTAAATGAGAAAGAAAAGGAGGTGTACAAGAAAAAGCAGAGTGAAGAGTGAGAAGGAATGAAGGATAAGAGTAGAACTAGGAGTGGAGGAGGAATGGGGATGTTTCAGTGAGAGATTCGTAAGGCTGTATAAAGATGGTGTGTGGAACAAGGAGGACAGGAGGAAATAGAAGAAAGGGTAATGAGTGGTAGAATGAAGGTTGTAGAAGAGAAGAAACAAGCATTCACAGATTAGTTACAAAATAGGACAAGAGAATCATATGAGAATTACAGAAAAAAGAGAAATAAAGCCTAAGATAAAGGAGAGCAGATGTGAAATGGGGAAAGAATATGACAGAAGATTTTGAAAGTAACAAAAAGACTTTTGGAAGGAAATTAAGAGAGGAAGTGGAGGCAAATCAAATAGAGAAGAAAAGGTAAAAGGTACAGATGGAAAAATAATAATGGAATAGAAGGCAGTAAGAGGAAGCTGGGCAGAGTATTTTAGGGAGTTGCTAAATGCGAAGTAGGACAGGGAGGGAATTATAGTTGCATTGGGAAGTGTTAAGAGAATGACAGTGACAAATGAAGAAAATGGAGAGTAAATAAAAAAATATGAGGTAAAAAGAGAGCAGGTAAGGCACCTGGATTAGATGGGTGTCATGCAGTGTTTAAAAAAAGGGAGGTATAGTGATGGTGGACTGGCTAGTGAGGTTGTTTAATGTTTGTCTAAAAGAAAGTAGAGTGCTGGAGGAGTGCCTGTATAGTTCTGCTTTACAAGGGAAAAGGGGACAAGTGTGAATGTATTAGTTTCAGAGGGATCAGTTTGTTAATTGTAGTTGGGGAAAACTTATGGGAAGGTTTTGATTGAGATGATTAGGAGAGGAACAGAGGAAGTAATTGGTGAAGAAAAGTGCCCGTCATTCGAATAAAATAGTCTGGTATTAGCCAGAACAAAAGTCTAAAATCTTTGTCATTGTAGTGAAGGGGTTAAGATAGGATCAAAACTGTGTTTTAGGTAAGTTTTTTAACTGATGAATGTGTTTCTGCTTTTGTATTTGGGGTAAAAAATAAAGGGGAGATGGTGCATGAGGAACAACATTGTTTCCTGAAAATGATAAGAATGAGAAAGAATGCATTTTGGCCTCTGATAGTGGTCTGTGGTGTCTTTTATCCATGTTATGTGTTGGTGGTTCTTGCCATTACCTTAACTGTTTGGCATTCATCGTAACAAAGAATATAAAGAGCATCACTTGTGAAGAGGGTTATGGATTCATGTTCTGCAGTTTATTATCTTCTTTTGCAGTATATGTCCTTCAGTGCACATGCAGATGCAAAGGGCATCATGCAGCTTATACGCCATTGTGAACCACGTAATGTTATGCTGGTCCATGGAGAGAATGTAAAGATGGATTTCCTCAAACACAAGATTATGCAGGTGAGACTAAGCTAGTGTAAAGGATGATTAATGGAGATATTAGCAAACTAGGATGACTGATTGATTAGAGAAGATAATAACTAAGCTACAGAATGGCATGTTAGACATACATACATACATATACCAAGGCTTTTTCCCCCTTACAAGAAATGCTATATAATGAGGGAGCTGCATGTTTTGGGGATGGCTTTACAAAATGTTGAGATATAATTTGCAGGATGAATAGATTCCTTCCTTAACAACAAATCAATCAGGCTGCTGTTCTAGGTCTGTAGACAAAAATCCTGACTAAATAAAGAACATGTAAATGTAAGTTAAGGATGGGCATATGCCAAGAGGCATATAGCTGTGGGTGAAGCCATCACCTTTTCATGCCCTTGGACTGTTGTGGTAGGTAACAGTCCCTGCTGGGAATCACAGAGGAATGCCGGATTTGAACATACGGCAAGGAAGGTACAAATTCAAACTGCCTCAGATACAGTAACCACACAGAGGACACGGAACACTTTATATTACAATGTCCCACACTAACAGTCTCTAGAAACAATATATCTTCCCTAAATGATTTATGGACCCACATGGAGGCTGTTGCTGGTTACCTGAAGGCCAAAAGTCTTCTGTAAGAGAGACTAGGAGCAATGGATTGATCGATTTATCATTGTTTTCATTGTCATCATTATCTCCTCCTCCTCCTCTATTTTCTTTCATTCATTCATTCTTAAGGGGGGACTGAACACCTTAACAAAAAAAAATCATATAAAAAAGTTTATAATCTTTCAACTTGAAACTCTCAGGTTTTGTTTAAAATATAGGTAGAGATATATTATGAACCTGAGAACTTGCTATGTTATGATGTCATATTTTTTTTTTTTTTTTTTTTTTTTTATAATAAAATACATACGTCGTATTTTTTGTACTACAGACTTCTGCTTTTTCATGGTAATACTTAAAGATCATATAAACACTTTCATGCCTGCTTTTTTAAAAATTTGCTATATGGTGTGAGATATAAGTGTCATAAGTATAGTCACTTACATCACCCCTTTTTTCTGCATTTTTTTCCCACTTAGATGGAGCCCGTTGCTATGTTTTTCAAGATATCAGAAAAAACAGGTGTGGAAATACAGATATAACTATTATACAATACCAGAAGCATTTTCAGGCTGCTACAATTGATTAAAATTTGTTGGCATATTTTTAAATGCAAATATTTGTGGTTTTGAGATATGAGCGTTTAAAGATTTCAGCATTGTATATCTCAGTTATTTATTGTCAGATTTTTATTATATTCACACACATTATTATACAATGTATAGTGAATAAGTTAACAGTAAATATTTTCATATATATACATATGTACTATATATATAACATTAAAATGTATTTGTTACTTGCCAAGCGGTCCTTTTCATAATTGAAGATTTTGCGCTTTTACTGGTTTAAAACCTCTCTGCTGGGATGTCATCACTTTGTCAAATCATTGTAGACTGGTTTATATTTACTAGAAATGAATGCCTCTCCTCTGCTCAATGACAAAGTTTACCAAAAAGGTGTTTGATCCTACACAGGCGCGATCCCAGCCCCGAATGTTTCTCCTTCGCCAGCTATTTTCTCTTCCTCCCCCTGAATTTCACTCTTCTTCTCTTCATTTGGAAGAAAGCACTTTGTCAGCTGTGTTGTCAGGTGTGGTGGTATTTGGTGGTCGAGATGGTGTTGGCAGTGGAGGTGGTGGTGGTAGTGACACGCAAGGCCCTCCTCCAAGCCTCTCACGCCTTGCCCACCTTCTAGCACAACTTTCATTCCACTTTTGGCTCAAATTTTTCATCTTTTCCTTGGTTTTCCTCTTCATCGTGATGCCGTTGATGATTGGACATCTAGTAAGTTTAGTAACGTCCAAGAAATAAGGCAAACAGCGGCACAGGAACACAATATTGCCACAGTCAGTTAAGTGTTTATGCATCAATCTACTCTGATGTTTGATGGGTAACTTAGGCCTGAAGAGTGCTGTGCACACCACACAGAAGAGGAAGTCACGCTGATGTCAGATGTACAAAAAATATAGCCATTTCATGGAATTAGACAAGCAAAAACAAGACATATTTATAGATATTTAGGGCCTATTCTTGCGTGAGCCATTTAAATTGACACGCCTCCTGGGCCCTTTAAACTCCCTCCATTATGCTGGGGAGGAAAAAGTCATTCATATTTTGCTTTTAGGATGTTTATATTATTCAAATATGCCCATATCTAAAATTCGAATTTTGGATGAAAATTTCATGATTCAAAGTGTTCAGTCCCCCCTTAACTTACTTCCTACTTTCTATCTTTCTGTCTCTGTTTATCTTTCTTTTCTAAACTTTGCCCATTGTATTCATACAAGGTGATGCTAATCTTGGCCTTTGATTTGTTTCAGGAATTCAACATCAATTGCTACAAACCTGCCAATGGTGAAACAGCCATGATACCTGTGATGTCCACTTTAAATGTCGATGTCTCTTTGCCACTTTTAAAACGCACACTGGCCCATGCACATATGTTTGGTCCTGTTCTGTCTGGTAAGGGACAACCTGGTCAAGAGGAACAGCCTTCACAGAAAAGACCAAAAATTCTTCATGGAGTTGTGATAATGAAAAATAGTGTAAGTTTGAGATACATGTATACATACATGTGTATGCACAAATTTCACAGGTCATACATGAATCACAAATATGCAGAGTCCACTAGAAAGAGGAAAAACACATGTGTTTTTCCTCTTCTTAGTGGACTCTGCATATATGCATATGTATATATAGAACTCGTAATTTCCAACAGTCGCCCTAGAAATTGGACACCTTTGAAAATGTCTTAAATAGACGAAAACATTTAAATCTGTTTGAGATGAAATGCCTGAGAAGTATGGTAAGGGTTACTAGGCTGGATAAAGTGAGAAACAAGGAGGTGAGGAGGAGAGCGGGGATGGAAAGGAAGTTGGGAGATGGAGTTGATGAAAGAGTATTGAGATGGTTTGGACACATGTAAAGAATGAGTGAAGAAAGATTAGTAAAAGAGGTATGGAGGGAGTGAACATGATGGAGCAACCAAAGATGAGATGGATGGATGGGGTAAAAGGGACATTGGGAAAGAGGGTAATGTCAGTTGAGGAAGGAAGAAGACAGGAGATAAGGGTGAGTGGAGAATGGTTGTGTATGGATGATGCTGTGATGCATGGAAATGGGAGTGAGAAAGTATGTGTGAATGATATTTTGATGCAGCCCAAAGGGATTTCTTCCTGTCTTCTCTTTTTCTGCATGAGGGGGTGGATAGGAGTGGTCACTGATTAAACGAAGTGGCCTTGATGTAGATGTGCTGTATCTTGTGGCATTGCTTCTGACCCAGGGCAATGGGCAAGATGCAGGGATGACCCATCCAGGAGGAGCCAAGAAAAGGGTGATGGAGGGATGGGTGGTGAATTGGAGTGGAGTATGTGGGAATGAAAGGGGTGGGAGTGGATTTATGCCTTTTGACTTTGGTTACCTCCCTTGTAAGGGAGAAAAAGCCAATGATATATGTATGTATGTATTTACTTACTTCTTTCAATCTACATTGTACCTCTAACCCTGCTACAACTACAAAATAGATATAATAATCAAGACACTGACACCAGCATCCTTGCATACCCACTCGCACTGTGTAGGCATCATTGTATGGAGGAGGTTATAAGTGAGGTATCAAGTCAAAAGTCAAGACACTGTATTGAGGAGAGACTTGGAATTCAAGAGAAGCAGAGAGAAGTTTAAATGTGTTTCAGATGAAATGTGTAAGATATGGTAGGGGTTACACTCATCCCTTGTTAAAATTTCAGTTAAAATTTCAGAGTTACAGAAAAAAAAAATGATAAATGAAATTTTAAATTTGAAGTTACGCAAACACTGTTCATAAATTTATGAAAATTAAAATTTGAAAAATAAATAAATATATTTAGAACCAGCAAATAACATTAATTCATGAATACAGTTAATAAAAGAACCAACTAAAAAGTTCTGGTGTATGCGTGGCAGCTATGTGGCAGTTTGTTTATGTTTTGCTCAGCAACACTCAAACACTGGATTACATCGCTTCACAAATTTTCATGTGTTTTAGAGTGAAAAGACTGCCTAATGTTGACTTAACATATTGCTTTAGAAAAACTAGAAATTTTGAAGAAAAGTGATGCATGTGATTAAAGGACATCACAAATTTGTTCAACCTTGTTTCATTGCGCTGTGGTGACAATTAAAAAGGACGAAAACAAAATTAAATCAAGTACAAAGAGTACTACCCCTTTGACAGCAAAGTTAGTTACAAGGCATCGTCCACCTGTTATGGAAGAGATGGAAAGATTGTTGGCATTATGAGTGGATAACATGTGCAGCTGTGATGACTCACCAATGACTAACATGGTGATGTAGTTCTCATAATTTATGAGGACTTAGTGGCTGCTCCTTCACCATTCACCGCAAGCAAAGGCTGGATGGAAAGGCTCTAGAACATATCTTGACTTATGTAATGGGAGTCGATGGGAAAATGGAATTTATTTAACACATTTTTGCTTAACAAAATGATTTTCCAGGAACATAAATCATTTGTTAAATGAGGGATGAGTGTATAAGGTTGGATAGAATGAGAAACAAGATGAGGAGGAGAGTGGGGTTGGAAAAGATGGTAGGTAGGGCTGATGAAAGAGTATTGGGATAGTTTGAATACATGGAAAGAATGAGTGAAGAAAGATCAGTAAAAGGGGTGTAGAAGAAGGCAGAGGTGGGTGGAGTGAACTTAAGCGAATGACTGAGGATAAGATGGATGGATAGGGTGGAAGGGGCTTTGAGCTAAGAAAGGAGAAGGCAGGAGATAGGGGAGAGTAGAGAATGGCTGTGCATAGACGATATTTTGATGCAAGGATAGGAGGGTGGGATAGAGAGTGGTTAAGTGTGAATGATATTTTGATGCAGTCCAAAGGGATTTCTCCCTGTCTTTATTTTTCACATGTGGAGACAAAGAGGGAGGGTTTGCCAATTAAGTGAAGTAGCCTTGCTGTGGATGTACTATGTCTTACTGTAGTGTTTCTGACCCAGGTTAGTGGACAAAAGAGACAGGGATGACCCTTTATCCATGAGGAGCTAAAATGAGAGGGAGGTAAGGGTGGTGAATGGGGGTGGATACTTGCCTTTTGACTTGGCTACCTCCCTTGTCTTGCAGCAAATTATAGGATATAATGTTTTCAGAAAGCAGCCAGTAATTATTTTTCTTTCAGGGCCTGAAAGTTACGAGCATTGATGAAGCATGGAAGGAATTAGGGGTAGCAGCTCATCAGTTGCGTTTTACTGAACGTTTGGAGGTGCATGACCCAAGTCCTGTGCCTGCACTCACCACTTCTATACATAGTCTTTTAACACAGTAAGTTATATGTAAGGCCAAGTTTTCTTTTCATATGTCTCCAACTCAAGAACCTGATCTCATGTTTTGCCTCTTATTTATATAGTGATTTCTTTATTCATTTGTTAACATGTATGGCATATTGACTGGATGAGTTCTATGCATTTATACTTTAGGTACTGTAGTGATACCCCAGAATACCAGTGTCTTGCAATATTCTTTTATGATATACTAATCTGTACATGAAGAAAAATTATGATATTTTTTAGTGATACCCCAGAATACCAGTGTCTTGCAATATTCTTTTATGATATACTAATCTGTACATGAAGAAAAATTATGATATTTTTTAACTTCTGCTATCCCTCATTTATGCTACCATCTCCATGACTCTACCTGGGACTAGTGATGGTTCCATGTTAGTGGTGATCCTGTAAGATTTATGGCAAAGTGAATAATTTTCCTACTACCCATTTTCAACCCCATCACCTCTTTGTAGAGTGATAGGGGTTGGCACCAAATCTTTGGACCAGGCCTGAGATCTCTATGTTAGTTTCAGTTGCATTTCTTTCACCTTTTCACGTAAGGAGAATTGACATCTGGGAACTGCTTCTTTCTTGCTACTTTCAGCCAGTGACAAAGATGACTATCGAGTTCAGAGTCCATGTGTGATCCATGGGACCTGGGAGTGATCATCTCAGGTGACCTGACACCTGATAAACCTGTCAATAAATTATTTGGAGAGACTTTTAACTTATTAAGATCAATGAAAGTGGCCTTCGATTACATGGATGAAGAAATGGTAAAGAAAATAGTGGTTACACTAATAAGACCTAAACTAGAGTATGCTGCAACACTATGGGCACCTAGCACAAAAAAGAACATAAGAGAATTAGAAAGAATCCAAAGAGCAGTGACAAAAATGGCACCTACACTATCAGATTTGACATACAAACAAAGATTGGAGAAATTACATCTATCAACACTGGAACAAAGAAGAGAAAGAGGTGATTTGTTGACCATTTACAGAATTATGAAAGGGATGGAAATTCTCGATAGAGATGACTTATTAAAATGGGACAGAAGAGAAACAAGAGGACACAAAAAGAAGCTAAAGAAAGACAGTTACAGAAGAGACCTGAAAAAGAATAGCTTCCCACATAGAGTGGTTGATGTCTGGAACAAACTAAACGGAGAAACAGTGAGTGCCAAAACTATACATGATTTTAAGAATAAACTGGATGCGGAGAGATATGAAAATGGGTCACTATGAGCATAGCTCTTGTCCCATAAAATACAACTAGGTAAATACATTAATACAACACAAACAGCAGTCCAAAGTTACTTCCAAGATAGATCTGTGGGAGGACCTAAGGACCATTGCCAGCCACTGTGGGGCTGTGGGTTTCCAGTCAGTGGAACTTGAGGCAACAATTGTTATTATTATTATGTGGTCAGTATTTGAGCAGCACAAGTGATATCCCTCCAGACCCATTGATCACATTTAGGTGAATGGTGAGTGTAGAATGGGAGAATGGCTGTGTATAAATGATACGATGGTGCAAGGAAGGGAGGGGGAAGGGTTTGGGAACAGTTATGTGTGAATGATATTTTGACGCATCGCGAAGGGATTTCTCCGTCTTCTCTTTTTATGCACGAGGGACGGAGAGGGGGAGTCGCAGATTGAGTGAAGTGGCATTGTTGTGGATGTGCTGTATCCTGCTACATTGCTTCTGACTCAGGGCAGTGGGTGGGATACAGGGATGACCTGTCACCCATGAAGAGCTAAGTGCATATAAAATTAGAACAATATATGATGATGATGATGATATGATTTAATGTCATACTCCCCCCTATCGGGAGGCTAGGACGGTGCCCCTTGCAGAGGTTTTTGTAGCTTGGAATTTAATGAACCATGCCCTTGGTCCAACTTCACCGGTGGCAGGGTTTGAACCGCCATCCCCTCAACCTTCGCCACAAGTAACGACACCCTAACCATACAGACCAATAAATAAACACACACAAACACTGGTGTCGTCTCCTAGGAGAATGATATTTGTATCTTGAAGGAATACCTTTAGAAGGCAAGATAGGAGACCACTGAATGTAGTATGGCTCTCATCTCCACAGGAATTAGCTGCTGATCAACAGCTACACACATGACCCTGACTCACACACATCTACAAAAAATGGAAATATGAGTATTTACATAAAAAGGAGGAAGCTCGCTGGCTGAGCGGGTTAGGGCATCGTTACTTCGGCGAAGGTCGAGGGGATGGCGGTTCGAATCCTGCCACCAGCAAAGTTGAACCAAGGGCATGGTTCATTAAATTCCACGCTACAAAGCCCTCTGTGAGGGGCACCGTCCTAGCCTTCCGATGGGGGGAGTTTGTGACATTAAACCATATCACATGAAAAGGACACTATTGTTTAAGTGAAATTAGTCTCTCATAGCATATGAAGACTAATTAAAAACTTACTTAATGGAAGGGGTAACTGTAATAAACATACAGACAATATGGCAATCTCACAACACACCAGTTAATGGATCACACATGGACTGAACTCGATACTCATCTGACAGCATCCACATGCACAATGCTGTGAAGGGTAGAAAAATTGTAGCAATACATTTAGAAATCTCATAGCATCTGATGATAACAGTCTGGGCTGACAAAAAGGTAGCTAGTATGGAGATGTTCAAAAATTGGAGGAAAAAATGGCTTGAACAATGTTCATCAAAATAATATTTGGTCCACAGTTTCACTTTTTGCACTTCTGTAATATTGGTAGTCCCAACCTAGCTCTAAAAAAGAGTGGAGGAAAAGGGAAAAAAACATACACATGGAAATACCAGGGAATAACACAGTTCACTTGCACACAAGTTTTTGATTGTCACTCAGAATGTCACTAAAATGGCTCGCAAAGTTTTTGACCACAGCCTACCATCTTGTAATGGTAGGTTAAATTAAACTGACAGCATTTGTAAAGATATTATTTAAATATAAAATATTTCACAACACCGAAAAATTGTGTGCTAGCTCATGACTGACAAGAGACTGATGTCACACACAGCATCAGTATGCACATTTGGTGGGAAATACAAATCTGCTAGGAGGTATATATTTACATATATCGACATAGAGCTACATATGCAACACATTAATGATATTACAATTTTAATACACGCTCCCACTACAACACTCAGATCTGGTGGTCAGCAAACGAATAATTCTATTAAAATCAATTTGAAGCTTTGGACAGCTAGGAGTGCTCTGGTTACTGTCTGGAAGCAGTTAATGGAAACCAATTGGCTGTACTTCCATGACATGGTTCCCAACAATAAGCAAAGCATACACTTTGTAAACTGAACAAAAACATTTGGGGTAGTAGCAGGATGCACCAGGATCACTGCAGTGGGACATCTGCTCACAAAAGCAGGAATCCTCCTCATAGAATATCACATGGGAGCGACAGGTGCAGACATCTGTGCTAGAGCCCTCAACACCACTTACTGGCTCGATGGTGCAGTGTGTTCCTGACCTCTAATTCAGCAGTCTTCTCTTTGTGTCTATCCCTTGATACCTATTTCTCGTGACATTTTTCATTCTCCCTAGACAATGACTTACTTTCCTCACTCTACAGTTCACCTCAACCCCTCCTTCATTCCCTGCTACATGTGCCCCAAAATAAACTATCCACTTCCTCTAACCTCTCTCCTTAAAGACTTGCCTCTGATGCATTGCCACCCTCTCCCTTTGTACACCTCATAACCTTGCTTTTACCCACATTTACTTTCAACTTCTCTGATCACATACCTTCCAAACTCTATCATCAACTGCCTTAGACCCTCTTTTGACTCGGCCACAATTACAATCTAACTATTTCCAATCCCCTGCCCATCACCCTCATTCACTTTCTATACCACTCCAGCTGTGGCAACATAACACAGCACTGGTGCAGCCCCACTTTCACATCAAACCATTCATTCTCACCATCCCCTACCCTAACACAAACTCTCCTACTCGCATAAAAGCTTTTGACTGCCTTTAACCTCTTCAATACAAGTCAAATATTCACACACATCAGATTGCCTAAATTAAGATGATGCATCACAATACGTGCATTACAAAATATGAAGTTACTGCTGTTATACTTGTTCTCTTTCACCCTAAATAGATATAACATCACAGAAAATGTGATCAAGCCTGTTCACAGAATAATGGGGTCACTCAGCTACAACTACAAAAGAAATGTAATCAGGAAGCTGACACTGACATCCTCATATACCCCACTTGCGTCTCATGATGCATACATAGGGGTCATCATATTCAAGAGGTTAACTGCTTTCCCCCTATCCCATATATTTGCAGTTCCTCCTCAATGCCTTCTGGTCTACTTTGTTATATGCTTTCTCCAAATCCAGAAAGGCCCCAAAAATATCCCTTCATTCCAAAAGCTCACAAATCTGCCTTTTCACAAAAATTTTATCAGTGCACACACTGCCTTTCCTAATTTCATACTATATCTCATCATCTACTCCCTCTATTCCTTTCCTAATATTTTTAATAAACACCTTCCCATATGCTTTTCCAACTGCACTTGGCAAACTGATCCCTCTAAGATTACTACATATTTGTCCCTTTTTCCTTTTGTAAAGTAGAACTATGCAAGCACTCTTCCAGTTTTCTGACACACCTTCCCCACCCTTAGGCACACATTAAACAATCTCGTCAGCCAACCCAATATAACTATTCCTCCCTTTGTCAGATACTACATGACACCCATCCAACCCAGGTGCCTTCCCAGCTTTCATTATTTTCACTGCTCCTTCTACCTTATCTTTTCCTATATATATATATGTCATTTTCTTTTCCCATCTGTCATTTTCCTAGTTCCTCCCACTGCCTCAGTCAATCCCTCTACTCTTATCCACGTCCAACAACTCTCAAATACTCTACCCATCTTCCCCTGACCACCATCACTTCCATGAACATCTGTCTGTCTGTATCTTTTACCTTTTCCTATGCCAGATTCATCCCCCCTCTTTTCACTTCCTTCCAAGACATCTTTTTATTCTTTCATAAATTTTCTGTCATATTCAAAACAAAATATGAGTATGTATACCAAAACTATTTTTGTTACATTTACCTTTCTTAGTAACTACAATTTTGTCATTTGTATAATGGATAGCTTGGGCTGAAATATTATACAAAACAATTTTGTTTATGGTATGTGGTATCTGTGACATTCTGGGTTCATTCCTATTTTACCAGCTAATTACAAAAGAAAGGGAGCAGTTGCCAACTTGCCCCCATTCATATATGAGGAAACGGGAAAGTAAAATAGATGTTGTAAGAAATAGTGATTTTGGGCCTAGTCTGGAGACTAAGTACTGGCCCCATGAGGCTGCACCTCTAGGTAGGGGTGAAGTAGTTGATGAGGTTTTAATTACCATGTCTTAAATATAGGTCTTCTGCATTAGAGTACATTAAATTAATCCTTATTGTGACATCATGTAACTTCTGTGTATAGGCATTTACCTCTGGCATCTTTTATTCTGTTTACATATGAGAGTAACACAAACCTTTTCTCTGCCAATGATCATAAAAGTGAAAATTTACATGAACTTTATTCATTGTGTATCTTTTCATTTCATTGTAAATATTTTTGACAGAAAACTAGGATGGTGTGAAGTTCATGTGGTTAGTGAGTGGCAGTTGTGTGTAGCGGACACCGTTGTCATCAGCGTACAGGATGATGAGCCAATGAAAACTGTTCTTTTGTCATGGGCACATCAGGTATGGTCATCAACTTTAGCAATAAATTGTGACATTTTATATGGTTTTGTTAAAGAAATAAATGGAACTGTTGATATTATAATTTGTAATATTTAATTATTTAAGTGATAATGTGTATATTATTATGTCATTGTATTTAGTGTAATCTATTTGCTGTGCATGCACGCATCCATAGCAGCACTTTATAAACATAAGGGAGCACTAGATACTACAGGGTGACAAGAAAGGTATTCACAATCTTTGGAATACTGGAATTAGATACATGAAAACCAGTAATGAAGTTTAAGACAATTCCAGGTTGCATATTTATCTACTTTCCATTGATATCTGAAAATCACTCGGTACAATACTAAATTTGTCATCGTCCACATTTGCACAGAAGTATGGCCCAATGGTACATAGGCTGTGCAGCCTACAGTTAATTAGTTGATATAGAGAAGGACAAAACTAGTTTCCTCACCTCACTTAAAAGGATACTTTGACTGAGGGATGAAAATATTTTTCAGTGCTGCAGGTCCCATGCAAGAAAGATCCAGGGCAGCAGATTGATTGATTGATCGATTTATGTTTTTATTTTGGGGGTTAACATAACAAGAGTTAGAGTTCATAGATTGATTTTCAGTTGACCATTTTCAGCGTCTATATACTGTAGGGATATTGGATAGAATAGTATTGACTCATCACTGTTGTTTTTCTGTTTACAGGATGAAGCCCTCGGAAGTAAACTTCTTGAAATTATCAAAGCAGCATTTTCCAAATAGAATATGTTAAAACTGTGATGAAATGATGAGAAGTAATTGTAGGAAAACAAAAATGTTTTTCAAATCTACTTTTATATGGATAGAAGATAAAATTGTTTTGTTTCTTTTATGTCATGGTTCACTACCATTTGTAAGTGAATTGTGTACAATACAAAGAACAGAATTTTTTTAACTTGTTTTATAATCCTAAAGAGATGATGGGAAACTAGTAAGATGCCGTCAACTATATTTTTGCAATATCAGCCAGCATGAAGTACTCTGGTAGCATAATAAAAAATGTAATGGTCTCACATTTTCTTAGTTGTGGGTTTAAGTCTCATACTCCTCTAACAATTCCCAGCGGTGACTGATACCTGCCCTAACAGTCCAAGCACATAGGGCTATGGTGGCAGTGTAGTGATTTGTTACCACCACATAGTGAAGGAAATCTTCCGTGAGAGAAGGATTAAAGAAACTCCAGCACTCTTTGGACTTGTTTATTTGAAATACCATGTGACTGTAGCCTACCCAAGCAGCTGTCTTGACGGCTATACATAGGAAAATGCATATTTCATATTTAGGAGTAATATACACAAATTATTTCATGAAATGTACAGGGCAGAAACATGGAACATGAGAGAGAAGGAGTTTGAATGTGTTTGAGATGAAATGTCTGAGAAGTATGATAGGGGTTACTAGGCTAGAGTGAGAAATGAGGAGGTGAGGAGAAGAACAGTGGTGGAAAGGGAGCTGGGAGATAGGGTTGATGTAAGAGTATTAGGATGGTTTGGACACATGGAAAGAATGAGTGAAGAAAGATTAGTAAAAGAAGTGTGGAAGGAGTGAATATGAGGGGGTCATCCTAGGATGAGATGGATGGATGGGGTGAAAGGGGCTTTACAAAAGAGGAATGTCTGTAGAGGAAGGACTGGAGAGGACAGAAGATAGGGGTGAATGGAGAAGGGTTGTGTATAGATGAGGCTGTGATGCATGAGGGGGAGTGGGTGGGGGATGGTGGGTGAAGAAGTATGTATGAGAAAAAATATGACGCAGCCCGAAGGGATTTCTCCCCGTCTTCTCCTTTCCTGCATGAGGGGACGGGGGGTGTCGCCAAATTTATGGAGCGGCCTTGCTGTGGATGTGCTGTGTCTTGCGACACTGCTTCTGACCCAGGGCAGTGGACAGGATGCAGGGATGACCCGTCATCCAGGAGATGCCAAGATAGGAGGGTGGAGGGGAGTGGAATATATGGGAAATGAAATGGGTGGGAGTGATTTCTATGCCTTTTTCTTTTTGGCTACCCCCCATGTAAGGGGGAAAAAGCCTTTGGTGTATGTATGTATGTATAAATTTAACTACAAAATATTACTACAGACATTTATATAAATTTATATATTGATATGAGAAACATAAAACTGCTAATCACAATATATTTACATAACTACTAGTCTTAATGGGTAACCATTAATTGATAAAGGAAATCTTAATTATGGTACATGTATATCCATGGAAAATGATTTTTTGCAGGCATGACCTTGCTCCAACAGCTTAGCCTATGGACCTCTTGTCGTAAGCCCTTCACTTTAGCCACATTGAACGTAAAAGGGAAGTCAATATTTCTTTTCAAAGTGATCTTTGGGCCAACTTGGGAACCATTATGGGATACCTTGGGGTTGGTTTTCTTGTGAGAGATCAGAGGCAAGACAGAGTGTCATGCTGGGATTGACAGATTCTGAAGACAGGCTGATGATGTGGTTTGATATTACAAACTCCCTCCTATCAGGTGGATATAACTGTAGCTTGCAATTTAATGAACCATACCCTTAGTTCAACTCGCTGGTGGGAAGGTTCAAACCACCATCACCTCAACCTTCACTGCAAGTAATGATGCCCTAACCTGCTCAACCAGCAAGCATCCGAGCTAGGCTGCTGGTAATTAATTTTCTCAGATGTCAGTCTCCCAGAGTTGCCACATACTGATACCTGTTTTTGCCCATTAGTTAGCAAGAAATAATGAAAAGAACTGCTCTTTATGACTATTAAAACTGAAGAAATTTTAAGTTTATAGTGATGACAGGTAAAGAAAATATGGATTTATCGGCAATAACCACCACTTATCCTCGTGGACACTAATGTGCTGAAAAGAGGTAAAAGAAAGATTTAAGGAGAGGCAGCAAGAATGAGGGAGATTAACCTCATCACTAGTCCATAGAGATGTCACAGAAGTCCCTGAAACTTTAACTGCATATTAGCTTATACAGTGGAAAAAGATGATGGGGGAGAAAGAAATATGTTAGTAAATGGTGATAAACATAAGGAAAATACAGCAGAGGATCATTGGTCCCCTCACTTTGTCCCATTTAGTCACCTTTTATGACATAACAAGTTAGAGATTTTAAGAATACAAAAATGGTTTGTGTATCCAAATTAATTTGATGGAACTCAATGAAAGACCAACAAAGGGTCTGCATAAGGTGGTCCTGTAAGAAAGACTTTTAGAATCCTTTACCTGTTTACCATCTTCTGCCCCCTTCAACTTCATCATTTCCATGTAGAGTTGCAGTCCCAAAGCACTAACACTCAGTCTTTGCTCTGGAACCAGAATCTCTGTATCAACCTCACCTATATTTTATACACCTTTAAACAGGAGGGAGGGTTACCATGCAATGAAGCAGTGGGGGTAAACCTGCTTCATCTGTCAATCCCTACCATGGAGGTGTTGTCTTGCTGCATTAGGCCCTGCTGTGAAAACATTTTATATTTCTGTATGACGGGACAGGGATGATCCTTCATCTATGAAATGCTAAAATATTTGGAGGGGACAGTGACAGATGGAGTTTGGATAGGTGCAAAGAGGATATGACTTCACTTTGTCACCTTCCTTATAAGGAGGAAAAGTCCTTTTAGTAAGTATGTACTAAGATCATTAGCTTAACCAAGAAGTATCTCCTGCATCAAGTAAAAACCACATTAGCATGACTGTAGTAAGGCCAACCCAGCACTGAAACCATACCAACAAATAGACCTAGCCCTAGACTCTGATTGCCCTAGATGCAATTACCACACAGATGACAAAGAACACTTCATCCTAGACTGTCCTACTCACCTCACCCAGACAACACAATATTTTATTCTTGAGTGTCATGTGATCCAATCTGTTGGCCATTGCTGATTACCTAGGCGTGGGTTTCCTACAAGAGAGATGCTAATTGATTGATATATACTAAAAATTAAATCTATGAAGTAAACCAGCATATAACTTTTCAGGCTAAGGCTAAGTAGATCTTTAGCTGCATCGGAGAAAGGGAAGTAATTTTAATCTGTGTTTTGTGGATCTAGAGAAATTATGATAGAAGTGTAGGGTACTATGAGAATATGGAGTGAAGGAGGAAGAAATTTGGATAGAGTTTACAGCTTTTTGTAAAGCTTTTATGAAGCTTATGTCAGATTGGAAAATAAGAAAATAAAAAAAAAATAAAAAAAAAATAAAAATAGGTACATATGGGTTATGGGCAAAGGTATGAAATATCACCATGGTTATATAATTTGTAAATGAATGGAGTGATGAGAGAAATACATTCACTTTCCATAAAGCAAGAGTTAAAGAGTACTAAAATTAAATTTGAGGAAAGTGGGTAAGAGTAGATTGTGAACAGGATATCCAGATGACACAAACCAGAAGAAAAAGATGACTGACAGAGGAAGGTCCATAATTTTGGTGTGGTTTGTTGGGGAGAAAATTAAAAACTAATTCATCACCAAGAGTAAAATTATGGTGGCATCCAAGAATGGATGGCAATAGATTAAACTCTACAGTTGAATAGAGAGAAAGTGGAACAGGGAGAAAAATATAGATATCTGTGAACTGATACACTTGAAAGTGATTGACTAGAAGAGAATAATTGTTACCTCCAAGTTTCACAGATTGGAAACCTGCTGTAGTCAGTGACAGTCTACAGGCCATACATCTCTACAGGAATAAATACTAAACTGCTGTCTGTGTTGTTTAAGCCTAGGAAAGCTTCTTTACCATCAGTTAGTAAGAAAATGGGAATATTCATCAGTTGTCAGGTCTTTTTATATGAAAAGGTGGAGGAAGGATAGTCAGACCTGATAGAGGGATCTTAGGCCTGGTCAAGAGACCAAGTACCAACCTCTTAAAACTGTATCTCAAGATAGAGGAGAGGATGTTGATAGGGTATGAAAATGAGCAGCAAGGAGAGGGTTTTCCATATTGTCTGTCTTGCAAAACCACTACATGCAGGCTCCTATCTTTGGTCACAGGAGAAAGAGATTGGCCATAGAGTGAGAGAGGAAGAGAAGGAACTATTGACAAGAGGCACAGAGCTCTAGCCAGAACTGCAACCTCTGGATTGTATGCTCAGAAAGCCAAGCAAATAGCAGCTCCTTGGGAGGAGGGAGCTTTAAACCATTTTGTTTTGTCCCATCTGAAACACTAATCCCCTGGCTGTAATACAGTAAGTAGATTGGATAAGAAGTGTCCAAATTTGTACCAGGTTGTAATCACAGGTACATGCAAAATGCAAAAACCAGACCAATGACTTTTCAAACTGTGTGGTTACTCAGGCTTGAAATAGGGACCTTTGACAGCATACAGGCACTTTCTGCATTTCCACTGTATGAACTCCAAATCTCAGACTTAGTCTGTATGTGATAGGGAGCATTATTGTGAAGTTGGCACTGCCTGGGAAATGAACCCAGGACCTCCCGCTGTCCAAGCAGGTGTGCTTATTGATTATATCAGGGTCATTTCTAGTGATCATTTGCACATCTTCCTTCCCAGGACCTCCACTACTGCAGGGATCCTATTATTATTATTATCATTATCATAATTATTATTATCATCATTATTATCATTATCATCATCCACAGCAGCCTTGCTGTGGATGTGCTGTGTCTTGCAACACTGCTTCTGACCCAGGGCAGTGGACAAGGTGCAGGGATGACCCGTCATCCAGGAGGTGCTAAGATGAGAGGGAGGGTGGAGGGGTGTGGAGTGTATTCAGGGATGGAATGGGTGGGAATGATTTTATGCCTTTTCCTTTTTGGCTACCTCCCTTGTAAGGGGGAAAAAGCCTTGGTATATGTATGTATGTATTATTATTTTCATTAGTAGTAGTAGTAATAGTAGTAGTGGTATTGGGAGATCTCAATGCTAGAGTAGGGGATGAACCAATAGATGGAGTTGTTGGGAAGTGTGGAGTGCCAGGTAAAAATCATAGTGGAGAGTTAATGGTGGAGATGTGTTTAGAAAGAGAGTTGATGATAGCTAACACAGTGTTTAGGAAGAAAGTCAAGCATAAGTACACATGGAAGAAGGTGGTGGCTGGAAAAGTGATTAAAAATGCATTAGTGGACTATGTAATGGTATCCAGGAAAAGAGTAGGAAGAGTTCTGGATGTCCATGTTCTTAGGGGAGAGAGTGGAGAAATTTCAGATAATTTTTCGGTGGAAGATAAGTTGTGAGTGGAGGATAGGTGTAGAAAGAGGAAAAGGGCAGATAGTAGAGAGGTGCTTAGAGCAAACTGTTCAAATGGGAAGGAAAAGGAGAAGCTGAGAAAAATGTAAGAAGTAGTGAGAGTTAGAGTAGAAGTAGGTGTGGAAGAGGAATGGGGGGGGATGTATCAAGGAAAGAAATGACAAGGTGTGTAAAGATGGTATGTGGAACAAGGAGGATGGGAGGGAATAGAAGAAAGGTTAGTGAGTGATGGGAAGATGAAGTGAAGAAGGTAGTAGAAGAAAAGAAGGGAGCAATCAGGTACTGGTTGCAAAGTAGGATGAAAGAAATGTATGAGAGAGGTCTCATGAGAAAAAAACAAAACAAAAGATAAAGAAAGCAAAAAAGAGATCAGATGTTAAATGGGGAGGAGTATGACAGAAAATTTTTGAAAGCAATAAAAAGATGTTTTAGAAGGAAATCAAGAGAGGAAGGGGAGGTGAGTCAAGTAGAGAAGAAAAGGTGAAAGTCACAGGTGGACAGATCTTAACAGAAGCAGAGGCAGTAAGAGGAAGATGGGTGGAGTATTTTAGATAGCTGTTGAATATGGAGGAAAAAAGGAAGGGATTGGTGGTAGCAGTGGGAGGTGCTAAGAAAATGACATTGATAGAAGAGAAAAATGGAGGAGAAATAAGGAAAGATGAGGTGCAAGTAGCTCTGAAAATGATGAAAATTTAAGTCACCTGGGTTGGATGGGTGTCATGCAGAAGGGAAGTAGAGTAATAGTGGACTGAGTAGTGAGGTTGTTTAATATGTGTCTGGGGGAGGGTAGAGTGCCAGAGGACTGGAGGAGTGCCTGTATAGTTCCATTTTACAAGGGAAAAGGGGACAAGTGTGAGTGTAGTATCAGAGGGATCAGTTTGATGAGTATAACTGGGAAGGCTTGTGGGAGGGCTTTAATCAAAAGGGTTAGGAGAGGAACAGAGGGAATTATAATTGATGAGGTGCAAGTAGTATGGGTTTAGGAAAGGTAGGGGTTGTGTGGATCAGATTTTTGTGATTTGGCAGATATGTGAGAAAGCTTTAGGAAAAGGTAAGGATTTTTTTTTTTTATCTTTTATGGATTTGGAAAAGGCTTATGGCAGGGTAGACAGGAAGGCACTGTGGGAGGTACTGCAAACATATGGGATTGGGGGAAAGCTGTTAAGAGCAGTCAAGATTTGTTATGAGAGTAGTAGAGCCTGTGTTAGAATGAAAAATGGAGAGAGTGAGTGATTTAAGGTAAAGGTGGGACTACATCATGGACGTGTCATATCACCATGGCTGTTCAATGTGTACATGGATTGGGTGATGCAGGAGGTAAAGAAGAGGGTAATGGGCCAGGGATTGGAGAGGGTTAAAGAAAATGCAAAACATGGGAGGTGAGTATGTTGTTTGCTGATATCGTGGGTTTGGTTCGGTATGGACAAGCCAGGGAAAATGAGACTCGCAATAACACCAAAACTAAGGTTTAATGGTTAATATGCTCGGAGGTAACAGACAAAGTCTCATTAGGAGTGAAGGCCTCATCAAGCATCGTGGCTGTGGGCGGAGGGCCACAGGGGGAAATGAGGCAACTTGTTGGATGAAACTGGTCTTGAGGCATCTTGCTGGGGAGAACTGGTCCTGAGGCGTCTTACTGGAGAGAACTGCTGCTTGGAGTTGAGCCCGGGAGAGAAGTCAGGAGACAAGTCTGCTCGTCTTGGCAAAATGCCAACCTTTTACAGGAGGCTGGCGAGAACGTGGGGAGCTTTCCAAGTTCCTGATTGGCTGACCGCTGGCTGGCCGGGACATCTTTGTGAACTATGCTTGCCAACTACAGCTAGTATAGAAGCCAAGCTTGAGTTGTGTGATGGTCAGTCTGGTTTTGACCAGTGGTGCATCACCTCACTGACAACACTGTACTTGTAGTAGGATCAGAGGAGGAATTAAGAGAGTTAGTGATGGAGTTCAGGAAGATATCCAATGGGAAAAAATTGAAGGTAAATGAGGGTAAAAGTACGGTAATGAGCTGTACAAGGGTAGAGGATGGCAGTGAGTTAGAAGTAAGTCTAAAAGGAGAGAGGCTGGTGAAAGAATATTGGGATGGTTTGGACACATGCAAAGAATGAGTGATGAAAGATTAGTTAAAGAGGTGTGGAGTGCAGAGGTGGAGGGAATGAACTTCATGGGATGACTGAGGATGAGATGCATGAATGGGGTGTTGGGCAAGGAAGGGAGGAGGCAGGAGATAGGGGTGAGTGGAGAGTGACTGTGTATAGATGATACTGTTATGCTAGAAAGGGAGGGGCAGGGGATTGGGGGATAGGGGTTGCTTATAGGTGAATGATATTTTGATGCAGCCTGAAGGGATTTCTTCCCGTCTTCTCTTTTTCCACATAAGGGAACAGAGAGTGGGGGCCACTAATTAAGTGAAGCAGCCTTGCTGTGGATGTACTGTGTCTTGCTATATTGTTTGTAACCTAGGGCAGTGGGCAGGATAAAGGAATGACCTGTCATCCATCAAGAGCTAAGATGAGAGTGGGGAAAGGGTGGTGCATGGGAGTGAAATAGGTTTCACCATGGCCTTGGATCACGTGTTGGATTCGTGATAGACAGTTATTAACCTCCCGAATGAGAGCTCAGAGCTCATATGACCGATGTATGGGTAATACTGTGACCTTACACGCACAGGCACACCCATCTCACTGCCCACAAGAGATGGAGTAACACCCTGCAGTGCAGCGATACTGAAATTATTTCAGCCCTGGGCGGGAGTCGAACCTGGACCGCCATAGTGGCAGGCGAGAACTCTAACCACAGCGCCACAGGGTGTGTGTGAGTAGGTACATGCCCTTGATTTGGCTACCTTCCTTCTAAGGGTGAAAAAGCTCTTAGTATATACATATTTATATATTATTATTATTATTATTACTATTATTATCATTATTATTATTATTACTATTATCATTATTATTATTATTATTATTATTGTTATTATTATTATTATTATTATTATTATTATTATTATTATTATTATTATTATTATTATTATTATTATTATTATCATTATTATTATTATTATTATTATTATTATTATTATTATCATTATTATTATTATTATTATTATTATTATCACTATCATTATTATTATTATTATCATCCCTGTCTGGGGTATTGGCTGCATGCTATTGAGGGGTTTAAAGCTGCTAATTAGCATGCAGCTGATACTTTAAGGTCTATATGGGGCACCCCGCCCCTAAGGAACCAGAGCCACACATCATTTTGTCTGTGGTAGAGGAAATCTCTATTCATAGAGAAATTATGATACTTTATTATACTGCAACTGTCCCTCCATTATGCTGTCCCCCCACTCTTGTTACTGCCCTGTACCATTTCTCTGAATATCTATTTTTTTAATTTCATTGAACCCTGTGGTGGGGGAAAAGAGTACTGCCACCAAGTCCTTTCATTTGAGTCGTATGAGGCAACAAGAATGGGATGGGGATATGACTAGGCATCCTTCTCCCCGCAGCCACACAAGGGATATTCCTAAAAAAAGGTAAAGGCATAAGAGGGTCTGGAAGAAATTTTCCAACCAGTACCAAAACACTTGGGTAATTTTCTTAGCGCTTCCTACTGCAAGTACCTTTCCCTCCCTATCCTCCTTCACATTTAGCAACTCCCTAAAATACTCTGCCTATCTTCCTCTTACCACTTTCTCTTTCATCATCATCTCTCCATCTGTACCTTTTACCTTGTCTTTACTTGATTCACTTCCTCTTCCTCTTTTAATTTCTTTCCAAAACATCTTTTTATTACTTTGAAAATTTTCTGTCATACTCTTACCACATTTCACATCTGCTCTCCTCTTTGCCTCCTTTATCTTATGCCTTCCCTTTTCTTTCTACCTCTCATATGATTTTCTCATCCCATTTTGTAACCAATCTATTAAAGCTTGCTTCTTCTCTTCTACAACTTTCTTTGCTTCCTCATCCCACCAATCACTACCCAACTTTCTATTTCCTCCCATCCTCCTTGTTCCGCACAGCATCTTTGCATACTTTGTGACTCCCTCCTTGAACAACATCCCTGTTTCTCCTCCACTCCTGGCTCCACTCTATCCTTCACTCCATCCCACTCCTCTCACAGCTTCTTCTTGTACTCCTTCTCCTTTTCTTTCTCATGTAAGCAGTTCACTTTAAGCACCTCCCTACTTTCTGTCCTTTTCCTCTTTCTCCATCTATCTTCCACTCTCAACTTAGCTTCCACCAAAAAATGATCTGATATTCCCCCACTCTCTCCCCTTAGCACATGTACATCCTTAATTCTTCCTAATCACCACTATATAGTCCATTAATGCTCTATCTACCACCCTCCCATCCACCACCCTCTC
>NC_134780.1:29838904-29923904 GCF_046742065.1 Oratosquilla oratoria | reverse complement strand
ATTACTTCAGAAATATCTGTGGAAGAACCTGAGGACTTGGTGGTTATTTTTGGAGTAAAGGTAGAGAAATCTGAATGAACAGAGCAAGCATAAATGCCGAGTATCCTACAGGCACAGTGACATGATTGTTTTTCATAGAGTATACATTTTGTGCTCTTAATGGTAAAATGAAAGTAGACATTTTCTTTGTGTAAAATGATTCAGCAAGGAGGCAAATAGAGCAGGATGCAAGCTTATTTACAAGTTGAATCAGGCTTCCTAGAACCATAGCTAATATAGCTAGTGTTGGTAATATTAAGGTTTGAAAAAGTAGATTTGAATTTATAACTTAAGTTTTCTCACCTTACACCTGAAAAAAAGTTTAGGGGTGATATGATGTTAACCAGTTGATAGCAAATAAACTTATTATTATTAAGGAATTGGGTTACTGTGCAAGAGTTAAAGGTGTTCAAGTGGATAACATTAGTAAGAATCAAAATGTAGACAGTGGTGAACAAGTTCAGAAGAAGTGCCTCAAAATCAGAATAACTCAACATTTAAAGCATTACAAAGCCAGCTAAGGCAGTAACACAGTTGTATCAGGTCTAACAAGTGTCAGCAATCATGAACAGTCAGTGTGAAATAGATATAAATTCATAACAAATGCAACAAGTGTGGTACAGTGTGAAACAAATGCTTCAAGGGCTGCAACAAGTGTTCATAGTAGAAGAAAGCTATGAAGCAAGTGAAAATCATATAAATCTATCTTTTTTTTTTTTTTTTTGCATATGTGAAATAGAAGCTACAAATAAAAATGGAATCATCTAGGAAGTGATATTTGAAGTAGATGTACATAGAGAATGACAATTGTAAACTGCATATCTGAAGCAACAAGTATGAATTGTTTATCATGGGGCAGGTGCAATTTTGTAAAACAGGTGTAAGTTGTTTCATGGAAATACCCCCAATGGTTAACAAAGGAAATTTTGTTTGAAGTGGATGCATAAAGATAAACATGTGGCAAGTAAGTTTTAATATTGTATTTGTGATATTGTTTTATGATATTACAAGATTCTGGCAGTAGGAGAGACACTAGGTATATTGAAAGTGAAATTTATATAAAGTTGATGATAATTGGAACCTCAGTTTGTGTTGAATGGAAACCTATGGCTCATAGTAAATGATCAATAATATGAAGAAGATAGTAGGCATGCCATGTTTATGGACTGCTTGAAGTCAAGAATATTTATAGTAAATGTGTTAAGTGTGAACATTGTGCAACAAGTGTGGAACAAATGCAACTTGTATGAAACATGCAACAAGTGTGCAACTGCTGTTGCAAATGTGAACCTTGTGTAGTTTAATCAAATGTATATACAAAAAGTAGTCAAAAGGAGTAGCTCTTGTGAAGCTGTAGGAGGTTTATTAAAGTATGCATGCAACATGAAGAGTGTGAGGGTGCGGGGTAAGAGTATGTATGCAACATGAAAGTTTAAGTGGAAGTATTTTTATGCCAAAATGGCTTATCAATAGCATTGGAAGACAAGAAATGAGACTAGGAAATACATAGTAGAATTGAGACACACAAGGTTGAAATGTCCAAAGGAGCTAATGCTAGATATACAGAGAAAGATAGAAGGAATAATGTAGTATCAAAATTATTATTACCCGAAGCCTCACAGTGGCTGGCAATGGCCCCATAGATCTCTGTGTTATATTATATGTGGGACTTTTCTGTGTCACCAGCTGAAAGTAATAGGAAGGGATAGATAGAAGGAAGCTCTGTATGTGAACATGATGCACAGTCAGTGTGGAAAAAATACATTTTGAATTGATAGAGAGCTTGGGCCTCATCTAGAGACTGTGTCAGTTCCTCAGGGCTATATCTCCAGATGGAGGTGTGGGGGTTGACAAGTTTTGAAAATGAGCATGTAGATAATTCTTTGTGTTCTATCTTACAGGGCTACCACAAGGAGGTACCCACTGTTGGCCCTTGTAGCATTGATAATTAACAAAGTTTATAGAAAAGCTAACTTAAAAAGATAGCTCAGCGAATCATAATACGAGGTACACTTGCAAGGTCAAAGGCAGCAGACCAGTTAAGAAATATCAGTAGCAGAATGTCTTCCACACCAAAGATTTTTACTTAATAAATCTCAATCCTCAATCTTACCAAATTCCTTATGTGATTTGTTACCTAGCCAACGATATTTAAAATATAAAGAAATAGTATCTTCATCTGCACCCTTTGTTTTCTGCACTGACTGGTGTTTTTGTGACTTCAATTGGATTTAGAAAAAAAAAAAGTCTACCTGGGATTATTCCATTGTGGTTCCTCCTGCTACTGGTCCTCCAGGCTTACTCCTGTCTTCCATCTAAATTCCTCCCAAGGATGTTTTTTCTACCATAGCTGGCCGTGGCACTAAAAACACTTAAGATCCAGACGGAGTACTCCCTGCCATCCTCGAAAATTTGCTTTCTTGCTGACTTCCTGCATAAGTAAATTGTTCCATATCTGTCAACTTGTTCCAAACCTTATGTTGGAAGTATGCCTACATTCAACCTGTCCCAAAGTAGGATGACAGCTCTTGGACCTCTAACTGCTGATCTATATAGCTTTTGTAAAGGGCACTATTGAAGATTTCTAGCAATTTCAATAGACTTTTGGTCGTCTTTATTGTAGGATTTTTGTAAGTCATGCTGCAGTTGGTGACAAAATTTTGAGAGTTATGAGAGGAGAAAATTCAGTGTAAATGTGGGCAAAAGTAAAACTATTCCTTTATTTAATTTTTTTTTAAGTTATGATGGGTTGTGGTAGGTAAAACCCCCTTAGATTTTTAATGTTTTGCTAAATATGGGTGCTTAACCACTTCGGTACAATGACGAGGCTATGCAGGTGTCATGAGGTGTGAGCGGGTACATGAGGAGAGGATGCCAGCGTTGGAATCTTGATTATATATATATATTTTTTCTGTAGTTGTACATGAGTTACCCCTGGATTCTGTGAACTTGTTTGATCACATTTTCTATGTTTATTATTACTCAGAGTAAATGAGAACAAGTAATACAACAGTGACTTTATATTTTATAATGCAAGTAGTGTGATGCAAATTGCATACGACAGCCGATGCTGTGTGCGAGAACTTGAGTCATACTGAAGTGGTTAAGAAAGATTAGGCTCATTTATGATGGTTGCTGTATTGTGTTGTATTTGCAGTGCAGCCACCATCCCGGTCAATGCCCCCCTCTTTTCAACTTATAGTTTTTTCGACTTTAATGGGTTTCTCAGAACTGAAGGTTATCACCTCCTATAATATCCAGTGTGCACACACACACATATAGAGCAACCAGAACTCCAATTGTCTTCAAACTAACTCTCCAGAGACCATCTAATATTGTCCTCCAGATCCTCCCAAGGGACAGTCTATTGTTTTCTTAGTGACCTGAGGATCAGACTTTCCAGCCTGAACCAAACAATAGGCCTTGCTGAATTTCAGGTCAGTCAGCTTGAACAAAAGAAGCTGCCAGTGTGTTGCTGAGATGCCCATGACACCTGTGTTGGACAAAAGAGACCATGGCGCCTCCTCTGTCGCTCAACCCGACGTGACCAACCTTTCTTATATTTTTTTCCCAATGTAATTATGGCAACAGCCTACTTGTACATATTTAAAATCTGGCAACCCCCCAAGTCTCCCTTGGAGGTTGCATTGTATATGTAAACCAGAGAGCAGTTTGGAAGTTTAAAGACAACTCCTGGACTTTAATTCACCAATGTAGAAGTAAACAACAACTCTACATTCTGGTGGGCCATCGTGGGATATGAAGCAACAACTCTACCATTCTTCCGAAACAACACTTCTACAACAGCGGCTCCATTTGAACAGGGCCGTCTCCCAACGCTACCAATCTTTGCCAAAATCCAACATCACCACAAGGCACAGACCACTGTCCCATGCATCACCAAGCATCATTACAAGACAACCTCTCTTAGTGGCATTGCCCACCATCTTACTACAAAGTGAAGAGCCCTACTTCTATATTGTGTATCCTCCAGCATCTATGATGAGGAAATCCCCCTCCAAGGCATTCCTCCAGCATCTATAACAAGGAAATCCCCCCCCCCCATTAGGCACTCTCCAGCATCCACAATGCCTGCTGCCTCCGCCATGTCAGCACCGAGACATTGGATGACCCCCTACTCCGCCATCACACAAGTTGGATGACCTCTCTTCTCCAACATCAAATAGTGCTTTGCACATCGTCTATGAGCCAACACTACAACGCTCCAACAATCATCTTCTATGAGTCAACACTACAACACTCCAATGATCATCCTCTATGTGCCAGCGATCATCGCGGCATCAACAGCCATTTGTTCCTGCACAACTTAAGGCCATCAGCAAATTTGGAGACATTAGATTTAACTGAAAAGTCAATGTCATTGATATATATTATAAACAGAGCCCTGAAAAATACTACTCGTAACATTTTCCCAGCTTGAAGGTTTGCCATTCAGAAAGAAAATGATTGTATATGATTGTTTAACCAGTTTCTAATCCAAACCTAGAAAGTGACATCATATTCAATGCAGTTTTCAAGTATTTAGTGTCATTGGTGGCAATGAATGGAGGAATTTGAGTTATAGAGTAATAGAAGAAAGTAAATGTCAAGGGATGAATGAAAAGTATTGTGAGAAGGATGAATGTTAAGAAAAGGTATGAAGGAGTGCTTATACCCATGGCACTGTATTGAGCAGTGTCTTGGAATTTAATGAATCAAATTTTATTGCAGGAGACCCACATGTCATCATGTTCTTCTTTCAATTGTAGTTCAACCAGAATCTGAAGTACTGAAATATTTCCTCCAGCCATACAGAATTTACGGAACCTAGAAGAACTAGACTGAGTGTCAGTGGTTGGTGGCAAAGTGTACTGACTTGAGCTAACATACCATTTTCAATTTATTTATATTTCTATATACAGTAAACTCGCGCTTATCCGAACGCGTTTTAACCGAATAATCGCATTAACCGAACATTTTCTCAATACGGTAGCCATCGCTTCAACTGAACGTATTTGGATCTCAACCGAACATTCAAACATCCCGCCACCTCTTCCGCCACCCCTGCGCCACCCGCAAGCTTCACCAAGTGCTCACACGGTGGCAGCACACTCCATGTTTACACCTGATCGGCTGTTTGGCGGTACATACTTTCGTGAGTCCTCTCGGTGACGATACAGTATCACAAGCTCTCCTTAAACATTTTCTCTTTATACTCTATAGAATATGTTTATGAACTATTATAAGCATTTCCATGTGTATGTTAAGTTTACAGGTACGAATATGGCAGCTGACATTACCGCATAAAACTCTACGGGAACGAAACATACACAGTCAGATTAACCGAACATTTCCATTAATCGGACATTTCTAATCCCCCTTGGAGTTCGGATATGTGGAAGTTTACTGTAAGAAGGAAGGCTAGCTGGCTGAGCGGGTTAATGTGTCGTTACTTGTGGCAGAGGTCAAGGGGATGGCGGTTCAAACCCTGCCACCGGCGAAGTTGAACCAAGAGCATGGCTCATTAAATTCCATGCTATGAAGTCCTCTGTAAGGGGCACTGTCTTAGCCCTCCAATAGGGGGAGTTTGTGACGTTAAACCATATATAAGAATGGGGGTTCGCTGATTAAATGAAGCAGCCTTACTATGTGTATTCATTGTTGTCATTTGACTGAGGACAGCCATATTGGACTTGTGTGGTTCAGTGAACCTACACCAGTTAGCAGTGTTGTTGAGCCACTATGTGGAGTGCTGGGTCCCCAGTATAAAGGAAGTGTGAATTGAGCAATTTTGGTGTAATACTGGTTGGCAAAGCATAGATATGGCCTCTTTTTAGTGACACCCTAAGTTTGATAATGAATCTAAATATTAAAATTGGAAAAAGGATATAACCATATGGTGTCAGTTAACTTAATTAACAAAAGATAAGCAGGCACTAGCCATATACTTATCTTTAACTGGCCAAGTTATAACGGCATCTTCTGAAATTGAATTAACAGTTCTGAAGAGTGAAAATGGTGTAAAGAGCATTATTGAGAAACTGGACACGTTCTTGCCTGATAAAGGTTGATGTCAATTTGCAGCATTTCATAATTCATATAATTTCAGAAAAAATAACAAGAATATTAATGAATGTGTTAATGAGTTTGAACATATATTCTTTACACAGGAAGGAATGACACAACCAGACTCTGTGAAGGCTTTTATGCTTCTTGCTTCAAGCAACTTGTCTGAGTGTGAGACTCAAATTGTGATGTCAGCAATCTCTGAAATCAACTAGACTAATATGAAATCTACTTTAAAATGTGTCCTTGGTCAGTAATTGAGTGTGCACTCAACTCGGAGTCAGACGTAGATATAAGTGCAGAATGTCCCTCAAGCATTAAAGCTGAGCCTGTCTGTTATGGCAATAATAAAGAGGTCTATTATGCCACCTATGGAAAATGACCACAGGTCATCACAGAGATACAGATTTGGAAGAAGTGATAAAAGCAAAGGAGCTGGAAGTACAAAATTGTCAACAAAAAAAATTATGTTTACGAGGAGATGGAGGACAGGAATTTATATCTGTGCGGTGGGTTATCACGTAAAAGGTGAAAGATGGAAGCCCCATAATTAAGGCACACCTTGTAGCAAGTGGTTTTCAGGATACATCTGGCTTTAGGAAGGACTCCCCAGCTTTTTCCAAAGAATCTATCTGATTGGCTCTGGCAATGGCTTCTGCATTTGGTTTGGAGTGTCACAACCTGAATGTCAAGTCAGCTTACCTTCAGGGCAGCTACATAGAGTGGGAGGTTTACTTGCATCCTCCCCCAGAATATTATAGTGGTCAGCTTTGGAGACTGAAAAAGACGGTGTATGGTCTATGTGACACAGCAAGAGGTACTTGCATGTCAAGAGTCAGCTACTGTCTCTGACAGCTGAGATGTGTCCACTTGAACCATCCTTCTTTTCTTGATATTATGGTGGTGGACTTTGTGGTATCATATGTGTACATGTGGGTGATTTTCTCTGGATGGTCACTGGGGTGTTCCAGAAGGTTATTGATGTTCTTCAAGGAGAGTTCTGTATTGGGAGCATGGCATCATCTACCTTCAAGTACATAAGTTTGGAAGTGGGCACTACAGCTGAAGGTACAACAGTTGGCCAGTATAGCTATGCCAGTCTGCTCACACCACTGAGTTTGGGATGTCGCAGGTTGGCAGCTAAGTCCAGTGAGTTGTCAGACAATGACAAGAAAGAATTCAGTGCTCTGATTGGTCAGCTGAGTTGGATAACTACACAAACGAGACCTGACATTGCCTTTGATGTGTGTGAACTGAGCAGACATTGTAAAAATGCCACTGTGGCTAATGCTGTGAGACTCAGTAAGATTATCAATTGAGTTGTGGATGACCATTTTTGCTTGCTGTTTAGAAAGCTGTCAGCTGTAGAGGACTGTATAAATGAGTGCTTCTCAGACACTTCCTCTGGGAACCTATCTGATGGTGGCTTCCAAGGAGGATTTATGATTGGAAGAAGATGTCCAATTTATTGGCAATCGAGAAAATTGCACTGAGGCTGCTTCCTATCTTAAATGGATTATCAGAGACATTGTCAAATGCTAGACCTTAGATGTACACTGCTTGGTTGACTACAAGAGTTTGGTGGAGGCCTTGAATTCTTCTCATAGTGTGGAGGATCGTTGTCTTCACATCGACATTGCACTGCTGAAGGATATGTTGTTAAGTGGTGGGATTAACTCTGTTTCTTGGGTTGGGACCTTAGAGCAACTTGTCGACTGCCTTACTAAGGGGGGGGCCTCAGCCCAGTGTTTGCGAGCTGTCCTCTGTGGTCAGTAGGTTACCTTGGTTTATAAATACTTTGAAAAAAGAAAAAGAGAAAAGACCGAGCATTGTTGGAGTGTTAATTGTTGTCATTTGGCTGAGGGCAGCCATATTGGATATGTGTGGTTCAGTGAACAGACACCAGGTGGCAGTGTTGTTGTTGTTGTTGTTGTTGTCGTTCCCTAGACTGTCTGTCCGAGCAGTCCCGTCTCCCCAAGGAATGCTACTGCCGAAACTGGGTTTTCCCACAAATCCTTTATAGAGTGTATGTTGTGTTGTTTGCGTGCATGATTGTGTATAATGCAGTCTTCCATTATGTGTTGTATGGTATGGGGTGAAGTGTTACATCCTGGGCAGCTGTTCACAATGCGGTCATCCAGCCTCTTCTGGTAGCTTAGAAGTGCTGGTGGTGGCCACACCGCAGTCTGGCCAAGTGGACTCTGTCCTTTCGTGGGAGAGAGGATTCAGAAGGGTGGATATCAGGGGGTCTGGCATGCAGCAGTGTGTTGTCTTTCAGTGTGTTAATGGAGCGGTGTGTGATATGATTATGAATATGTTTCCGGAGGCTGGTATTTGGTGGTTGTGGAGGAAGAGAAGAGAGTATTTGTGCGTAATAAAGGTCTTTGGGTGTTGTGTTAATGTTGAGCTACTATGTGGAGTCCTGGGTCCCCAGTGTAAAGAAAGTGTGGATGGAGCAAGTTTGGTCCAATTAAATGAAGTGGCCTTGCTGTGGATGTGCTGTGTCTTGCTGCATTGCTTCTAACCCAGGGTGATGGGCGAGATGTAGGGATGACCCATCTTCCAGGAGGAGCCAAGATGAGAGGGAGGGAGGGAGAATGGGAATGAAATGGGTGGGAGTGGAATTATGCCTTTTGACTTTGGCTACCTCTCTTGTAAGGGGAAAAAAGTCCTTGGTATATGTATGTGTGTATTATATTTTTATTTTATTATTTTTTTATGCCTTCTCTTTTTTTTCTCCTCTAGAAGGAGGTTAGATAATGATGGGTTTTTGAAGGTGGTCCTACTGACCATCTTGCAGGACCATCAGTGGCACTTGTCATAGGTTCCGGATGAACTAGATGTATTTTATTTTATTATTATTATTTTTTTTTCTTTCTTTCTAATTTTAATAACAGTGATTAAGTATAAATTTATCTTTTCAGACACCATGGCATCCTCTTGGGAAAGCTTTGTGGCCTCCACATCATCCAACAACAATGTTGGGGGTGGAGGCGGTGTTGGTGGAGTAAGTGGTGGCAATGGTTCCTCAGCAGTTAGCAGTGGCAGTTCAGTTGGTGGTGGGAGTCAAACTTCAACTGGCTCTCCTGGCACACAGCAGCAGCAACCGCAACAACAAGCACAGCAGCAACAGACCCAACAACAGCTACAGCAGCAGCAACAACCACAGCATCAGCAACAGCAGCAGCAAGCCCCATCACTGCCGGCTGGCAATGCAACACATTCCCCGTCCAGCTCCGGCTATGGTAGTGATTCCCCAGTGTCCACCTACCCTCAGCACCCAGCACCACCTCAGACTCCACACCCAAACATCAGGCTTACTGTACCTCAACAGGTATGGTTATTCCAAGTCTTTTTTTTTTTTTTTTTTTTTTTTTTTTGTAGAACTACATACTTTATTATGATCTGCACCTCTTGAACATAGGGTCATCTGTGTCCTAAGCCATATTGCTTGACAGGGTTGGGTCTAAGTGCAGGTGACTACAGAAGTCCAAGTCCTAATACCTGGATATTTTACAAGTACAAGTACAGTCATTTTGCTATGTACTTAAGTCCAAGTACATGTTATTGTACTTAAGCAGAAGTACTTTATATAATAAAAGAATCCTGTCACAGATTTGTATATCTTCATAACATCTCAACACTCAGTGTATGTATGTACCTAGTAGTATCATTGCAAAGTTTGCTAGAATCTATATACAGTATATAACTATCGATTACATACAATTTACTTGTTTGTACATGGGGGGAGGGGTCGCTGATTAAATGAAGTGGCCTTGCTTTGGATGTGCTGTGTGTCGCTACACTGCTTCTGACTCAGGGCAGTGGGTGAGATGCAGGGATGACCCGTCATCCAGAAGGAGCCAAGATAGGGAGGGAGGGAGGTGGGTGAATGGGAGCAGAATATGTGTGGATGGAATGGGTGGGAATGGATTTTATGCCTTTGTTATTTGGCTACCTCCCTTGTAAGGGGGAAATAACCATTGATGTTTGTATGTGTGTATGTAATGTAGATGTTTTTTCATCAAAAACTAAAGTAAAATGGTTTAGAAGGCATCCAGTTATTAAAGAATATTATATATTATGTAATCATAATAGTGTCTTGCTGCATTGCTTCTCACTCAGGGCAGTGTGCAGGATACAGGGGTGACCCGTTATCCATGAGGAGCAAAGATGAGAGGGAGGATGGGAGTAAAATGGGTGGGAGTGGGTATATGCTATTTGACTTTGCTACCTCCCTTGTAAAGGGGAAAAAGCCCTTTGTATATAGATAAAATCATAACTTTGTAAGATAAAACATTTAAGCAGCATTTCACATGAGATATAAAAGTACACCAATATATATTGTATTAGATGTGTATTTGTGGGTCTTGCAAGAGGGAACTGTTACAACAAATTGATTGAATGTAATTATCATATTTTGAGGTGAAATATTTTGAGACATTATAACATTAGTTCTAATAAATAGTTCAAATGTTTTGTAATTTCATTGTTGCAGGGGCCTGGGAGTTCTGGTGCAGGACCACCTTCTACAGGTCCACAGACGCCTTTAAGTCCTCCAGGTCCAGTAATAGAAACAGACTTGCCTGCGGAGCTTCTTGCTGCTGGGTGGCGGAAATTTTGGAGCAAACGAGAGCACAGAATCTACTTCTGGAACCGGCTATCAGGAGAGTCTCTGTGGGACATGCCTCCCATGCCAGGGCAGAGTGGACAGCAGCAGCAGCAGCAGACACCTGGAGTCTGCAGCAAAGTAAGAAAACATATCTCTATGAAAACATATATACATATAACACAAGGCCTTTTCCCCATAAAAGTGGGTTGGCCAAATCAAAGTATAAACCTGCCTTACACCCATCCCACACCCATTCAGAAATCCATTTGTTATCTCTAATCTGAGCATCTTCTAAATAAAAGGTCATCCTTGTCATGTAACAAACTGCTGGGATCACTGGTAATCCACTAAGACACCAGACTTCCACAACAGGACCTGACAATTGGCACTGGTTTACATCCATCTTTTCATTATGTGGCAACCTCTACCCCCCCCCCTCATCATCCACTCAAGAAATATAAACAGACAAAAAGAATGACATCCCTTTAGGCTGCATCCTTTCCTCATCCATTTACAACCACTCTCCATTCACTCCTATCTTTTGTACTCGCTTCTTTGCTCTCAACAGACATTCTTCTTGTATCTAGTGCCCCCTTCTCTTTATACACCTCGTTTTTTGTGTTTCCTTCAAGTTCCCTGTAACCATTTCTGTTCACATTTCTTTTGTTAGTGTTTTTCACTTGGTCCTTCCATATGCCCAGACCATCTCAGCATTCCTTTATCAACCCTATCAGCCAGTTCTCCAACTCCACTTTGTCTCACTTCCACATTTCTCACCTTACCCATCCTCATAAACCTCAGGGACAGATTTGTGGCAATGGATTGATTCCATCATATACGTGGTGGGGGAAAAGAATGCTACCACCAAGTATTCCCACTTGGATCGTAAGAGGCGAGAAAAATGGGACGGGGATTGGGACCAGGTATCCTTCTCCCTGTAGCCCCACAGGGGACATTCCTAAAAAAAGTAAAGGCATAAGAGAGTCTAGGAGTTTTCCAACCAGCACCCTAAGGTTTGGGTCTTTTAATGTGCATGGATGTGTACAGATGAGAGTAAAAGGGAAGAGATAGGTAGTATGTTTGTGAGTAGAAAGATGGATGTGTTGGCTTTGAGTGAAACTAAGTTGAGAGGGAAGGGCGAGTGTGAATTTGGGAGTGTAATTGGGAGGCGTTCAGGAGTGAAGAGAGGAAGAGAAGGGGTGGTTATACTAGTAAGTGAAGAGATAGGTAAGTGAGTAGTGGAGTGGAAGGAGGTTTCCTCAAGGATAATATGGATGAAGGTGAAACTGGGAAAGGAGATGTAGGTTTTTGTAAGTGCATATGGGCCTGGTAGTGAGAAGAGTGTAGAAGAAAGGGAGGCCTTTTGGATAGATTTAAATGAGTGCATAGAGGGATTAAGGAGAAACGTCAATGTAGTAGTACTGGGAGACCTTAATGTTAGAGTAGGAAATGAACCAATTGATGGAGTGGTTGGGAAATGTGGAGTTCCAGAAAGAATCGTAGTGGAGAGTTGATGGTGGAGATGTGTCTAGAAAGAGAGTTGTTGTTAGCAAATACAGTGTTTCGGAAGAAAGTCAAATATAAGTACACATGGGAGAGGGTGGTGGATGGAAGGGTGGTAGATAGAGCGTTAATGGAGTATGTAGTGGTAGATAGGAGTATAATAGGAAGAGTTAACCATTTCCATACGGTGATGCCTATGTAGGCGGCATGAGAGGCAAGTGGGTACTCGATGATGCCGACGTCGCCATCTTGATTATATTTATTGTAGTCGTACCTACGTAATTTCCATTCTCTCTAAACTGGCTTCATCAATTTTCTATGGTTATCAAAATACACGGGTGAAAGAGAATGAATGATTGAGCTCTGACTTTATTTTTTATAATGTGATTATTATGACGCAACATCGCACGTCGGGCAGCTAATGCTGCCAGGCGTGCGATGTGCCCCGGAGTGAAGAGGTTAAGGATGTACATGCGCCAAGGGGAGAGAGTGGGGGAATATCAGATAAATAGAAGATAAGTTGAGAGTGGAGGATAGATGGAGAAAGAGGAAAAGGACAAAAGGTAGGGAGGTGCTTAGAGTGAACTCTTTAAATGGAAAGGAAAAGGAGAAGGAGTACAAGAAGAAGCTGAGAGAGGAATGGGATGGAGTGAAGGATAGAGTAGATCTAGGAGTGGAGGAGGAATGGGGATGGTTCAAGGAGGGAGTCACAAAGTGTGCAAAGATGGTGTGTGGAACAAGAAGGATGGGAGGAAATAGAAGGAAGGGTAGTGAATAGTAGGATGAGGAAACAAAGAAGGTTGTAGAGGAGAAGTAGCGAGCTTTCACAGATTGGTTACAAAATAGGACGAGAGAGTCATACGAGAGGTACAAAGAAAAGAAAAGAGAAGTAAAGCACAAGGTAAAGGAGGCAAAGAGGAGAGCAGATGTGAAATTGGGTAAGAGTATGACAGAAAATTTTGAAAGTAATAAAAAGATGTTTTGGAAAGAAATTAAGAGAGGAAGAGGAGGTGAATCAAGTAGAGAAGAAAAGGTAAAAGGTGCAGATGGAGAGATGATAATGGAAGAGAAGGCAGTAAGAGGAAGATGGGCAGAGTATTTTAGGGAGTTACTAAATGTGAAGGAGGATAGGTAGGGAAAGATAGTTGCAGTGGAAAGTGCTAAGGAAATGACAGATGAGTGTGGAAAATGGAGGAGAAATAAGGAAGGATGAAATGAAGGTAGTTGTTAAGATGATGAAAGCAGGTAAGGCACCTGGTCTGGATGGATGCCATGCAGAATGTCTAAAAAAAAGGAAGTACAGTGATGATGGACTGGTTGGTGAGGTTATTTAATGTTTGCTGGAGAGAGGGTAGAGTGCCGGAGGACTGGAGGAGTGCTTGTATAGTTCCACTCTACAAGGGAAAAGGGGACAAGTGTGAGTGTAGGAGTTCAAGAGGGATTAGCTTGTTAAGTGTAGTAGGGAAGGCTTATGGGAAGATCTTGATTGAGAGGATTAGGAGAGGAACAGAGGGAGTAATTGGTGAGGAACAGTGTGGATTTAGGACAGGTAGAGGTTGTGTAGATCAGATTTTTGTGGTAAGACGGATATGTGAGAAAGCTATAGGAAAAGGTAATGATATTTTTTGTTTTTTTATAGATCTGGAAAAGGCTTATGACAGGGTAGACAGGAAGGCACTGTGGGAGGTTTTGCGGATATATGGGATAGGAAGAAAGCCTCTAGGAGCTGTCAAGAGTTTTTATGAGAGTAGTAGAGCATGTGTCAGGATTAGAAATGGAGAGAGTGAGTGGTTCGAGGTAAAGGTGGGACTTCGTCAGAGATGTGTTATGTTGCCCTGGCTGTTCAACTTATACATGGATGGGGTGGTGTGAGAGGTAAATGGAAGGGTGGTGGGTCAGGGATTGGAGATGGTTAAAGAAAATAGAGAAAAGTGGGAGGTGAGCCAGCTGTTGTTTGTGGACGACACTGCGCTTGTGGCAGGATCAGAGGAGGGATTGTGGAAGTTTGTGACAGAGTTTGGGAGAGTGTGTGAAAGAAGAAAGTTGAAGATAAATGTGGGTAAAAGTGAGGTGATGAGATGTACAAGGGTTGAAAGTGGCAGCAGACTGGAAGTGAGCATTAGGGGAGAACGACTGGAGGAAGTGATAGTTTTAGATACTTAGGTGCAAATGTGGCAGGAAAGGGTGGAGTGGAGGTAGAATGTAGATAGAAAGAAGTGAGTAAATGCCTTGGTGGATTAAAAAGTGTAATGAGAAATAGACATTTGGGAATGGATGCTAAGAGGAGACTGTATGAAGGAGTGATTGTCCCAACAGCACTGTATGGGGCAGAAACATGGAACATAAGAGAAGAAGAGAGAAGGAGTTTGAATGTGTTTGAGATGAGGTGTCTGAGAAGTATGATGGGGGTTACTAGGCTGGATAGAGTGAAAAATGAGGAGGTAAGGAGGAGAATAGGGGTGGTAAGGGGGTTGGGAGATAGGGTTGATGAAAGAGTATTAGGATGGTTTGGACACATGGAAAGAATGAGTGAAGAAAGACTAGTAAAAGAGGTATGGAAGGCAGATGTGGAGGGAGTGAACATGAGGGGACTTCCTAGGATGAGATGGATGGATGGGGTGAAGAGGGCTTTGGGGAAGAGGGGAATGTCTGTTGAGGAAGGACGGGAGAGGACAGAAGATGGGTGAATGAAGAATGGTTGTATATGGATGATGCTGTGATGCATGAGGTGGAATGGTGGGGGGATGTGGTGTGATGTAGTATGTGTGAGAAAAATTTGATGCAGTCTGAAGGGATTTCTCCCTGTCTCCTCCATTTCTGCGTGGGGGGGGACAGGGAGGGGGGGTCGCCGATTTAATGAAGCGGCCTTGCTGTGGATGTACTGTGTGTTGCAACACTGCCTCTGACCCAGGGCAGTGGACAAAGTGCAGGGATGACCCGTCATCCAGGAGAGGTGCTAAGATAAGAGGGAGGGTGGAGGGGGGTGGAGTGTATTTAGGGATGGAATGGGTGGGAATGGTTTTATGCCTTTTTCTTCTTGGCTACCTCCCTTGTAAGGGGGAAAAAGCCTTGGTATATATATGTATGTGTGTACAGTATATATGTATATATATATATATATATATATATATATAATATATATATGTATATATATATATATATATATTTATAATATATATACATATACATACATTATATATATATATATATATATATATATATATATATATATACATATATATATATATATATATATATATATATATATATATATATATACTTAGACATAATAGTAATTTTGTGTTTAGCCAATTGTGCTCTAAACAAGTTAATTGTATTACAGTATGACCCGATCAGTGACCCCCTTGGGATTCAGAGTCCAGCCAATGGGAACACTGCCCCCCAAGCAGTAGTGGGCCAGGGAGTTAAGCGTCGAGCATCAGAGGAAGCTAGTGGTACACCTGTTACGAAAAAGTTTATTCTAGCGTAAGTATCCATTAAGTGTCTATTAGTACCTGTTTCTATTGTGACAGTGTAGGATCATAACATACTTGTGATCATTATTAGTGGAAGCAGCTTTATATTATTTTTGTTGTAAGATGAGTTTATAAAATACTCTTGGTAGCTAGGTGAAAAACATATTTTTGATAATATACTTAGCATGCATTCCTTTTACAGCGGGCCATGGGACCTTGAGATTCCAACCAATGTCATCATGTTTGAACGTCCTCCTATCATCCTTCCCCAGCCTCACCCTGATGTGGAGGTACTAAGGGGTACTCTTGTTGCCAAACTCCGTCAGTGTTATCAGGAAATGTGTCAGGCTAGAGAAGGTAAGATTTTGTGTTGTTAAATAAGGAGTGGAGTGAGTAGGAATGGGAATGTTTCAAGGAGGGAGTCACAAGGTGTGCAAAGATGGTGTGTGGAACAAGGAGGATGGGAGGAAATAGAATGAAGGGTAGTGAGTGGTGGGATGATGAAGCAAAGAAACGTTGTAGAGAAGAAATGGATATTCACAGATTGGTTACAAAATAGGTACAAGGGAAATGTCTGTTGTACAAGGAAGGGAGAGGGTAAGAGTTAGATGTGAGTGAAGAGAGGTTGTAAATGAATGAGAAATTGCTTGAAAGTATTTCTTTTTAGACTATGGTCAATTTTTGAGTGGATGAGGAGGTAGTTGTTCCGAAGAATACAAACTCTTCGGTACTCCTTACACTAGGATACTCTCGCGTAGCGCGAATATTTCTACTGCGAAATTAAAATCCTCACTCTGTGGGTCTGGGCAACGCTTATCCTCAGTAAGGGGCCCCATTGGGGCAAGGGGGGGGCCCTTGCCCTCCACCACAAGTCTCGCACACTATAACCATTCTCTTCGCAGTAGTGACCGCGTTAACATCTCTCTACTGCATGTTTAGTTTTTATCGGTTTCCCCCTTAATGGGCCGATTCTCAGTCAAATTCCTTTATTGGCGCGGCAGCGAACCGTTACTTACTCAGCGGTTCTATGTTTACGTCGGTGCCGAAAATCAAGCAATCCGCTTCGATTGTCGCCAGCTCACTCTAAGGACGCTAAGGAGTTCGTCGTCCTTCAATTTCATCGGGGTTTTCCCTACGCCATCCTGTGTCCTGGAATTATTAAGTGCTTCTCCATTCCCTGTATTATTCCCTTAACCGCCACCGGGTATCCTACCCTTCACTGTAAGTATGGAATCTGGTTCCAGTATTGTTGTGGTTTCGCCGAAGGGAGATAAGGGGAAAGGTGCGCACGCATAGAAAATGGCTTCCCTCTTCACCCCCCCAAAAACAAGGGAAGGCGGCCTACGGCTTCGGAGGAGACGAGCAATTCTCTCCCTCCTCCACGGCGTAGTAGACAGGAAGCCAAGTTGTCCTTTATTCCTTTAAACCTGGACGGTTAGCGTAGATGGACATGCGCCTCAGGCCACCTCTAGCTACCGTTCCTGTACGAGCTTTTCCCGGATGAGGTCGCTTGCGGCTTGCCCTCGCCCATCCCAGAACCTCAACAGTCGCCAGGAAGGTGGTACAACGCCACTTCGAGTCATTCTCAGGCCAAGTTGTCCTCTTCCTTCAACAAAGGACGGTTAGCGTAGTCGGACATGCGCGTCAAGCCACCGCTAGCTACCGTTCCTGTATGACATTTTTCCCGGATGTGGTCGCTTGCGGCTGCCCCCGAAACTCGACGCCGGCACGGACAAAGGGGGGGGGGCAAAGAGCCCCTTAGTCTCTTCTACTCAGGAATCCCGCAGTACGCACAACACCCACCGTAGGAAGAGCCGGGTGATCAACGGTGCCCTTCCCATGCCCTTTGCTCACAGGGACAGAGATCAGGGACGAGGTTGCAGACGCGGTGTTTCTAGATGGCTTCCCCCCTCACCCGACACCAGGAGAAGGCATGCTACGTCGGCGGAGGACGAGGGCAGTTGTCTCCCCCCTTCTCCTGTTCCTGCCCACAGGGTGGTTAGCTCCGACGGGCACGCGCTAGCCCCCGCGAACCCCCCCGGGTACGAGATTTTTCCCGGATGCGTCCGCCGGCCCCGTTCCGCGCTTCTCAAGCGCGGTTCGTGCACCGCACGGAAGCTCGTGAGGAGTCACCGCCCCCAAGGGCCCCCCTCGACCATCTTCCACTTGCTCGGCCCCCCTCTGTACCCATCAGTGACCGGGATGGTAGCGTGAGGTTCCTCTCTGCCCGTGCCGACCCCTCCTACGCCGACGACGATGTCCACAGCTCCGTAGGGGGGGGGGCCACGCTCCCTTTCCCCTCCCGTTTCCCAGTCGGAATCCTCGATGGTGGTCCCACCTTCCTTCTCGGACGTCCTCGCGAGGGTTCGGAGGGCGAATCGACTGGGCCACCCGAAAGAAGAGGAAGCCACATTCGAGTCTGACATCTTCATGACGGCCAACTCTCAGAAAGCCCAGCCTCCTCCCCTCCCCCTTCCATGGAGTACGCAGACGGCGAGAGCCATGGCCCAGGCCTCCGACGCTCTCGCAACAAGGACGACCGAGAAGACGCGTTGGCTTCCGGTCCCATTGGAACACCAGAAGCGCTTCTACACCCCATCGGGGTCAACCCTCGGAGCAGCCTCGATCCCGGCGAGGTTACCAGAGCTGGTTAGGCGGACGCCGAGTCGCTGCGCAGGCGAAACGTCCTCCTCTCTGGCAGGGAAGTCAGCGACCACCTTCAATCACTGGCTCTGTCCCTGGCGGTGAACTCCTGGCTAGAACGCCTCCTTGCCTCGGCGTGGGAGTTCTTACCCGCACTACAACCCCAGGAAGAATGCGACCTCCAGGCTTTTTGGCAAGCGCGAGCAGAGCCCTGAAGCATCAGGTTTCCTGTCTCTCAACGTCCTGGGCCAACTTCGAGTCCCGCAGGAGAGACACCATCCTCGGGGACCCCAGTGACCCCCTCCTCAGGGAGATTTATGCTCACCCACACGCTGATTCCCCCGGATATGGTGGACTCCGAGATCCTAGACGCAAACATTATAGAGGCTCTGGACTCCCCCACAGGACTCCTAGGAATTCGCCAGCCCCTCCGCACAAGATAGGGGGTTGCCTCTCCCTCTACTGGAGAGCATGGGAAGAGGCCAGGGCGGAAGACTGGACCTACTGAGTCATTAAGACGGGCTATTGTCTTCCCTTTTCCACTGTCCCAAACCTCTCCCTCTATCCCATCCAAGTCAGCAGCTTCCACCCGGACTCGGCTCGCAGGCGGGCCCTAGCGGAGGAATCCTCCGTTCTGCTCCAGACAGGAACTTTAGTGGAAGTCTCGACTCCGGACCCAGGGTTCTTCTTACGGCTATTCCTAGTAGAAAAGACAACAGGGGTGTGGAGACCAGTCATCTATTTGTCTCCACTCAACAAGTTCCTTTTCCTTGACGAAGTTCCGAATGGCCACCCCAGAGTCCGTAAGGGCGTCTATCAGGGAAGGGAACTTCATGGTGTCGCTGGACCTCCAAGATGCATTCCGCCCAGCTATGCCAGAATACCTCAGAATGGTCCTAACCTTTGTCCTGAAATTGGGCACAGTAGTCAACCCGGGAAAAGTCAGATTTCTTACCAGAACAGAGAGTCACGTACCTGGGTATGGTCCTGGACTCCTCCCTAATGGAATCCTTCCTAGTAGGAAAGGGGATCCCGAATCTCGCTTCTCTAGTTGCACAGGCACTATCGACCAGGTTCCTGATGGCTACACAATGCCAAATCCTCCTGGGCCATATGGCCTCCATAGAGAAATTAATCCCCTGGAGTAGACAAAGAATGCGACCACTACAGTGGCTCCTCAAGTCTCAGTGGGCCCCGCAAGAGGGAGAACCCCCACAACACATCTCCCTCACCGAAGAAGTCAAGGATTCTCTTCTCTGGTGGAAGGCCCATGCAACCTTCTCATGGGGATGCCCCTCGGCCCATCTCCCCCCGAAGTCCTCCTGTTCTCCGATGCCTCCAAGGAGGGCTGGGGAGCCCACCTCAACGACGATCACATCAGCGGTTCCTGGTCCACAGTCGAGCGGACAGCCCATATCAATTGGCTTGAGTTGAAAGCAGTACTCCTGGCTCTCCGTCACTTCAAGGATCAAGTCTCAGGAAAAGTAGTGGGCATAATGTCGGACAATTCCTCGGTAGTAGCCTACCTGAACGAGCAAGGGGGGCACAGTCTCCCAGGAACTATGCCTTCTGATGATGGACATCCTCAACCTAGCCAAGAATCTCCAGGTGTCACTCAAAGCCCGTTACATCCCGGGGAAGAGGAATGTCTGGGCGGACCACCTCGGCAGGAAGAATCAGATAATCAACACAGAATGGTCCCTCTATCGAGAGGTAGTGAACTTCATCCTCAGCAAATGGGGCTCCCCTCTAGTGGACCTTTTTGCAATGAGATGGAATCACCAACTCCCAATATTTCAGCCCTTTCCTGGATCCTCTGACAGCAGGAGAAGACGCTCTTCTGCACAGTTGGGACAACCTGGACTCCTACGCTTTCCCACCATTTCCCTTGCTCCAGAAGGTACCTCAGAGCAAGACACGCATCCTACCTTCGGATGACTTTGATCGCTCCTTGGTGGCCCGAAGCCCCATGGTTTCCGGACGCCCTCGAGCTAGCAGTAGAAGAGCCTCTGGCCCTTCAGGGAAGACCAGATCTTCTGTATCCACCCATCAACGGGCCTTGACACAAGAACCCTTCAGCACTCGATCTTCACGCGTTCAGACTATGGTCCAGATCCTCCTAAAGAAGGGTTTTCCCAGAGAAGTGGTTGAGGACATGTCCGCTCCTATTTGCTCTTCCTCAGCTAACCTTTATCAAGGGAAATGCGCCTTTGCAAATGGTGCCACTCCAGGAAGTTAGTCCCAGTTCGAGCCACCATTCCTGAGATCGCCTCCTTCCACGTCCTCAGGAAGTCCAGGAAGATCTCCCTCTCGGCAGTACAAAGCTATAGGGCAGCTCTAAATCAGGTGTTTTCTCTGAAGGGCATGGTCCTAGCCCTTTCACAGGAAATTTCCATGCTCTTCAGGCACTTCAAAGATCATGCCCCCCCCAGGGAAATCAGTTCTCCTCCGCGGGATGTGGCATTAGTCCTGAACTCTCTGAGGGGTCCCCCTTACGAACCTCTCCGAGAGGCACATCTGAAGGACCACTCCTAGAGGACAGTTTTTTCTGCTAGCCCTGGCATCTTCCAAGAGAGTAGGGGAGTTACATGCCATCTCTTATAGAGTCGCCCATTCCAAAGGATGGAAAGAGGTCTCCTTCACTTTCATGCCTCAATTCATTGCCAAAACAAAGATCCTGCCAAATCCGACCCTAGATTCTGGTCCTTTAGTGTTCCATCCTTAGACGAATTTGCAGGGGGAGAATAGACTGAAACAGTTCTATGCCCGGTACAAGCCATCCGGACCTACCTCAAGAGAACCGAACATCTTCGACCAGAATTAAAGTGGTTGTTCATCTCTACTAAAGGTAGCCCATCACTAAGAATTCCTTTTCTTACTGGACAATGGAAGTCATCCGCAGAGCCTGCGACATGGACCACACAGATTGCCCATGACCTGAGGGCAGTAGGGACCTCCCTAGTCATCAGAAAGAATCGGTCAGTCAACCAGGTTCTTCAAGCAGGTATATGGAAAAGCCAGAATACGTTCACTTCCTTTTACCTCAAAGAAGTTATGCGGGAATCTTTAGGGAACTTATCTTTGGGCCCCATAGTGGCCACCCAAGAAGTCCTGAAAATGATATACCCCTCCTCAAGAGCACACAGCCGACCCTGACAACTCATCCAGGTTCTGGCTCGGCAACTGCAGGGATAACTTTCTAAAGTCCTTCTCATACTCTTACATTCCCTTACCTCACCTGCGGGCTCTCTAGCATTCCAAGGGAATCAATTCAAGCCCTTCAGTGGTACAAAGTGATTATAACCTTTCTGTCTCCACTCCAGGGAACAGAAAGGGGTGCACTTCAAAGTGAGGGGAATGTATAGGGGTCTGGTCAACATAGTCTTAGCACACTAGATTTTCCTTACAGCGGTTTCCCAGGCTAGATAACAACTTCCTTCCCTCCTAAGTCCGAGTCTCCTAGTGTAAGGAGTACCGAAGAGTTTGTATTCTTCGGAACAAATGTAATTTTCGCAGGAAAATTAATTTTTCCCTGATACAAACCTGAGGTACTCCTTACCTTTAATGGCCCTCCTCAACCACCCCTCTAAACAGTTCCTTCTCCTTGCCTGACAACCTTGTGCTTAAATCATACCTGGCTCAGAGAATGGTTATAGTGTGCGAGACTTGTGGTGGAGGGCAAGGGCCCCCCCCTTGCCCCAATGGGGCCCCTTACTGAGGATAAGCGTTGCCCAGACCCACAGAGTGAGGATTTTAATTTCGCAGTAGAAATATTCGCGCTACGCGAGAGTATCCTAGTGTAAGGAGTACCTCAGGTTTGTATCAGGGAAAAATTAATTTTCCTGCGAAAATTACATGTTTGCCTTGTAACAAAGTGGTGGGGGTAAACCAGCTTCAGGTGTTGGGTCTTGTTATAGAGATGCTGTGTCTTGCTGCATTGCTTCTGATCCAAACAGTGGGTGAGGGACAGGGATGACCTTTCATCCTTGAGGAGCCAAGATAGAAGGGACACCAAATGGGTTTTGGATAGGTGAAGGGCAGATGTATGCCTTGACTGCCCCCCCCCCTCCCTTTAAGGAAAACAAGGGCCATTAAGTGTGTGTGTATATAATTACCCACAGTATTCTGGAGTTATCTGTATAGCACATTTATGGAAAACAGAAAGATTGTAAGAATAAGTGGCAGACAGATTCTTAGCAAGAGGTATTAGGAACAGTGACTGCCTTGTAAATAGACGATTCTCACCCATGTCTCTTTTCTCAAGGTATTGATGCTCCCAGAGATTCGTTTAATCGGTGGTTGATGGAGCGCAAAGTGGTGGATCAGGGATCAGACCCACTGCTACCAAGTCAGTGCTTTCCTGAAGTGTCACAGTCCATGTATAGGGAGATAATGAACGACATTCCCATCAAGCTCCAGAGGCCAAAGTTCACGGGGGAAGCCAGGAAACAGCTCTCCAAGTATGCAGAAGCAGCCAAAAGAAGAATTGAAGCCAGGTGCGTGATTAAGGTTTTTACCTTTCATCGTACAAATAAACCTCCTTGTTGCTGTTGTTGTTGTTCTTCTTCTTCTTTCTCTTCTTTTTCCTCTTTTTTTTCTTCTCTTTTTCTCTTCTGCCCCTCCTATTCCTCCTCCTCCACCATTATTACCACCACCTAAATCTTCCTCGTCTTCCTTTTCCTCCTCCTTTACCTTCTCCTCTTCATTCTCAGCTTCCTCTTTATTTTCCTCTTCCTCATCCTCTTCCTCATCTCTGTCTCTGTCTGTCTCCCATTCTCTCTCCCTCCCTCCCTCTTTCTCCCTTTTCTCCTTGTCTCTCTTTCCCCCCATTTGAAAATATGTACTACTGCACAGCAGAAACTTGTCATTCAGGAAATACAACATTCACAGGGGTAAGATGAATATTAAAGCTGGAACTCCAAATAGATTTTTACAGAAATATGTGCTGAATTCTTTCTTCTTTGTTGACAGTCGTAATGCAAGTCAAGAAAGTCGAAAGATTGTCAAATGGAATGTAGAAGACACGTTCCAATGGCTACGGAGAACTGTGGGAGCAACCTTCGATGACTACATGGATCGGCTTGCACATCTCAAGGTAATGGACAAGGACAGAGTGGCGGTTGCATGTAAGATTATAATGTTCTTTTCCTTCTTATAGGACCAGTAGTGGCTTTTAACAGACTGTTACTTTTTCATTTTACCACATTCCTCCATTTGAGTAATTAACCCCCAAGAGGAACAAGAATTGTACTAATTCACCTTAGCATTCACCTCATCCTCTTGTTTTGAAACAGTACCCATACAGAATCAGCCTGATAACAGACTCCACATGTCATAGCTGCGGTCATCACACAGAAGATATAGATCACCTTATGCTATATTGTTCTACACTCACTGTTTTTCAGCCGTAACTCTAGGTCTCAGCAAGTGATTTCTGGGATGAACCAATATCTTTTACCAGTTTCCCAGGGGCTACAAATCTCCTACAAGAGACTGCCCTGTATTCCCTTCACTTTCCAAAACATCTTACATATACCAATGGCTTTTACAAGGGAGGTAGCCAAAAAACAAAGGCATGAAATCCACTCCCACCCATTCTATCCCCACATACTCCACTCCCATCCACCCGTCTCCCTCCCTTTTATCTTGGTTCCTCTTGGATGACAGGTCATCCCTGCAACTTGTCAGAAGCAGTATCGCAAGACATAGCACGTCCACAGTAAGGCTGCTTCATTAACCTCTTCACTCCGGGGCACATCACACGTCTGGCAGCATTAGCTGCCCGACGTGAGATGTTGCATCATAATAAGCGCATTATAAAAAATAAAGTCAGTGCTCAATCGTTTGTTCTCTTTCACCCATGTATTTTGATAACCATAGAAAATTGATGAAGCCAGTTTAGAGAGAATGGAGATTACGTAGGTATGACTACAATAAATATAATCGAGATGCCGACGTCGGCATCATCGAGTACCCACTTGCTCCTCATGCCGCCTACGTAGGCGTCACCGTATGGAAGTGGTTAAATTTGGCAATTCCCACTCTCTGTCCCCTTATTCAGAAATGTAGAAGATGGAGAGAAATCCCTTCAGGCTGCATAAATCAATTTTTCACACATATTCCCTCACCCTCCATCCCCACCCACTCCCTTTCATGCATCACAGCATCATCCATACACAACCATTCTTCATTCACCCCATCTTTTGTCTTCTCCCTTTCTTCCTCAACAGACACTCCCCTCTTCCCCAATGCCTCTTTTACCCCATCTGTCCATTGCATCCTTGGTCACCCCCTTGTGTTTACACCTACCTCTGCCTTTCATACCTCTTTTACTAATCTTTCTTCACTCATTCTTCCCATGTGTTCAAATGATCCTAATACTCTTTCATCAACCCTATCTCCCAACTCCCTTTCCACCCCTGTTCTCCTCCTCATCTCCTCATTTCTCACTCTATCTAGCCAAGTAACCCCTATCATACTTCTCAGATATTTCATCTTAAACACATTCAGACTCCTTCTCTCTTCCTCTCTTATGTTCCATGTTTCTGCCCCATACAGTGCTGTCGGCACAATTACTACTTCATATAACCTCCTCTTAGCATCCTCATTACACTTTTTATTCCACCAAGGCATTTACTCACTTCTCTCAATCTACATTCTACCTCCAACCCCACTTCTCCCTTTCCTGCCACATTTGCACCCAAATATCTAAAACTATCCACTTCCTCCAGTCTCTCTCCCTTAATACTCACTTCCAGCCTGCTGTTACTCTCTCCCCTTGTACATCTCATCACCTTACTTTTACCCACATTTATCTTCAGCTTCCTGCTGTCACACACCTTCTCAAACTCTGTCACTAACTTCCTCAGTCCCTCCTCTGATCCTGCTACAAGTGCAGTGTCGTCAGCAAACAACAACTGGCTTATTTCCCACTTTTCTCCATTTTCTTTAACCATCTCCAACCCCTGACCCACTACCCTTGCATTCACCTCTTGCACCACCCCATCCATGTATAGATTGAACAACCAGGGCAACATAACACATCCCTGATGAAGTCCCACCTTTACCTCAAACCATTCACTCTCTCCATTTCTAATCCTAACACAAGCTCTACTACATACATACATATACATATACCAAAGGTTTTTTTCCCCCTTACATGGGAGGTAGCCAAAAAGAAAAAGGCATAAAAACCATTTCCACTCATTCCATCCCTAATACATTCCACTCCCCTCCACCCTGCCTCTTATCTTGGCACCTCCTGGATGACGGGACATCCCTGTATCTTGTCCACTGCCCTGGGTCAGAGGCAGTATCACAAAACACAGCACATCCACAGGAAGGCCGCTTCATTAAATCAGCAACCCCCCCCACTCTCTGTTCCTTCATGCAGAAAAGGAGAAGACGGGGAGAAATCTCTTTGGGCTGCATCAAATTTTTCTCACACATACTACCTCATCCCTCATCTCCCCACCCGTTCCACCTCATGCATCACATCATCCATATACAACCATTCTCCATTCACCCCTGTCTTCTGTCCTCTCTCGTCCTTCCTCAACAGACATTTCCTTTCACCCCATCCATCCATCTCATCCTAGGTTGCCCCCTCATGTTCACTCCCTCCACATCTGCCTTCCATACCTCTTTTACTAGTCTTTTTTCACTCTCGTAAAAACTCTTGACTGCTCTTAACAACTTTCCTCCTATCCCATATATCTGCAATACCTCCCACAGTGCCTTCCTGTCTACCCTGTCGTAAGCCTTTTCCAAATCCATAAAAGCCCAAAAAAACATCATTACTTTTTCCTATAGCCTTCTCACATATCTGTTTTGCCACAAAAATCTGATCTACACAACATCTACCAGTCCTAAAACCATACTGTTCCTCACCAATTACTCCCTCTGTTCCTCTCCTAATCCTCTCAATCAAGACCCTCCCTTAAGCCTTCCCAACTACACTTAACAAGCTGATCCCTCTGAAACTACTACACTCACACTTGTCCCCCTTTCCCTTGTAAAGCGGAACTATACAGGCACTCCTCCAGTCCTCCGGCACTCTTCCCTCTCTCCAACAAACATTAAACCTCACCAGCCAGTCCACCATAACTGTACCTCCTTTCTTCAGACATTCTGCATGGCATCCATCCAGACCAGGTGCCTTACCTGCTCTCATCATCTTAACAGCTGCTTTCACTTCATCTTTCCCTATTTCTCCTCCATTTTCCTCACTCATGACTCTCATTTTCTTAGCACTTCCCACTGCAACTACCTTTCCCTCCCTATCCTCCTTCACATTTAGCAACTCCCTAAAATACTCTGCCCACCTTCCTCTCACTGCCTTCTCTTCCATTATCATCACTCCATCTGCATCTTTTACTTTTCTTCTCTACTTGATTCGCCTCCTCTTTCTCTTTTAATTTCTTTCCAAAACATCTTTTTATTACTTAATTTTCTGTCATACTCTTACCCCATTTCACATCTGCTCTCCTCTTTGCTTCCTTTATCTTATGCTTAACTTCCCTTCTCTTTACTTTGTACCTCTCATACAATTCCCTCGTCCTAATTTGTAGCCAATCTATGAAGGCCTGCTTCTCTTCTACACCCTTTTTTGTTTCCTCATCCCACCACTCACTCCCCTTCCTTCTATTTCCTTCCACCCTCCTTGTTCCACACACCATCCTTGCACACTTTGTGACTCCCTCCTTGAACCATTCCCATTCCTCCTCCACTCCTAGTTCTACTCTATCCTTCACTCCCTCCCACTCCTCTCTCAGCTTCTTATACTCCTTATCCTTTTCTTTCTCATTTGAGCAGTTTACTCTGAAGTATCTCCCTACCTTCTGCCCTTTTCCTCTTTCTCCACCTATTTTCCCTTCTCAATTTACCTTCCACCAGAAAATGATCTGATATTCCCCCACTCTCTCCCCTTAGAACATGTACATCCTTAACTCTTCCTACCATACTCCTGGTCACCACTATATAGTCCATTAATGCTCTGTCTGCCACTCTTCCATCCACCACCCTCTCCCATGTGTACTTATGTTTGACCTTCTTCCTAAACACTTGCTTTCAAGACCTATCTCTACCATCAATTCTCCACTACAAGTTTTACCTGGAACTCCATACTTCCCAATCACTCCATCTATTGGATTGTTTCATACCCTAGCATTAAGGTCTCCCAATACAACTACATTGATATTTCTCCCTAATCCCTCTATGCACTCATTTAAATCTGTCCAAAAAGAATCCCTTTCCTCTACGCTCTTCTCACTCTCAAGCCCATACACACTTACAAATACCCACATCTCCCTTCCCAGCTTCACCTTCATCCACATCAGCCTTGAAGAAACCTCCTTCTACTCCACTACACACTTACCTATCTCTTCACTTACTAGTATAGCCACCCCTTCTCTCCCTCGTCCCCTCTTCACTCCTGAGAACCTCTCAGCTACACTCCCAAACTCACACTCTTCCCCTCCCTCTCAACTTAGTTTCACTCAAAGCCAGTACATCCATCTTCTTTCTCACAAACATAATGCCTATCTCTTCCCTTTTACTCTGATCTGTACCACATCCACACACATTAAAAGACCCAAACCTTAGGGTACTGGTTGGAAAACTCCTAGACCCTCTTATGCCTTTACTTTTCTTTTAGGAATGTCCCCTTTGGGGCTACAGGTAGCAGGATTCCTAATCCTATCCCCCCTCCTGTTTTTTGTCGCCTCTTACAACTCAAGCAGGAAGACTTGGTGGTAGCATTCTTTCCCCCCACCACATGGTAGGCAAAAAAAGGAAATGAATATTCAGAGAAATGGTACAGGACAGTAAGAAGGGGTTGGGGGACAGCATAACGGAGGGACAGTCGTAGTATAATAAAAGTGTCATCATTTCTCTATGAGCAGTCTTCCTCTATCACAGACAAAATGATGTGTGGATCTGGTCCATAGGGGCACCCCATATAGACCCTAAAGTATCAACTGCATGCTACTTTGCCACAATAACATGCAGCCAATACCCCAGATGGGGTACTGGCTGCAGTTAAACACTCATAACTCAAAAGTAAGAAATTGGTGAATTTGCCACTTGTCTGTGAGACACCTTATATACTTCCTTGTTTTATTTTTTACAACCATTCTTCATTTGCAAATATCTTTTCTGCCACCATAGCCGTCACCTCTTCATTCCAACATTCTATTGGAATGGGATCACTGATGAGTACTTGTATGTGGTGTTCCTAGAAGATTGACAGCATTGCTACCCATTTTCAAAACATGTGATCCCCTCTTGCCTCCATCAGGAGATGCAGCCCTTAGGGGATGACACTCAAATTGGGTCCAGGATATCTCTGTATCACCTTTAACAGGTTATACCATTTCACACATATGAAGCTGACAGCTGATGACTTCTCCCCTCCTACTACAGTTTCCAGGCAGTGGTATAAAAAAGATCCCACACCAATACAACACAGACATCAGTCCAAAATTTCTTCCGAAGTGGGAGAACCCAGGGACTGTTGCCTGGGGCTGCAGGTTTTCTCATTCATTAAAACTTGAGGTAGCAGCTGTTATAATTATTATTCCACTGTTGTGATCCCCCAAACTTCATCACGATGTAATTTAGATTTCATTTAAATAAACATCATCCCAAAGCAACTTAGTACACTTTACCTAACCTCACACCACTTCATATTTCACTTTATCTATCTATATATCAAGGGCTTTCTCCCCCCCTTACCAGGGGGTTAATCAAAGTCAAAAGGTATATACCTTTCCCCACCCATTTCATCCCCACCCATTCCCCTCCCCTCCACAACCCTTTCCCTCCTCTCATATTAGCTCTTCATGGATGATGGGTCATCCCTGTATCCTGCCCACTGCCGTTGGAGGTCAGAAGCAATACAGCAAGACAGAGCATGTGTTTGGGTATTGGCTACATGTTATTGTACGGTAGGAATCTGCTCTGTAACATGCAGCTACTTTAGAGTCTATATGGGGTGCCCTATGGACCAGAGTCACACATCAGTTTGTATGTGTTAGAGTAGATATCTGCTCATAGAGAAATTATGCTACTTTATTGTGCTGCGACAGTCCCTTCGTTATGCTGTTCCCCCCCCACACTTAATACTGTACTGTACCACTTCTCTGAATATGTATTTCCATTTTTGCCTAACCCTGTACTAAGGTAGGAAAAAATACTGCCACCAAGTTTTCCCATTTGGGTTGTAAAAGGAGACTAAAATGGGATGGAGGATGGGACTAGGCATCCTCGCTCTATGTAGCCCTAAAGAGTAAATTCCTAAAGAAGTCAAGGCACAAGAGGGTCTGGGAGTTTTCCCACCAGAACCCTAAGGTTTGGGTCACCTAGTCAAGTCATTCTGAAGAGAGCATTGCTATCATGAGCTAAATTAGTTGGATTGTTTGATGAGTAATAACATAGACTTGCCATTTTAAGCATGTCTAGAGTTGAAACGTTTAAAAATATGACATAAAATTGCCATTTCATTAGATTATTAATAAAATTGCTGGCCTAGCATGCTTGTTGTTTTCAGTAATAATTGAATATATTAGATATAAACCCACCTTAATTATGTGATTTTTTATGTCTACTCTCTCAACTCATTGTTTTTGGATGCACATAACATAGTTACTTTGTGCCAGTTTTACCTTTACCTGTACTAAGAGGAATGTTTTTTTTACAGCGTCAGTGTCAACCGCATCTAACCGAGGCAGCAAAACAGAGTGTGGAAGGCATCTGCACCAAGATCTACAATTTGTCTGTTGAGCACTCTAAAAAATTAAGAGAGAAACACATTCATATACTGGAGCAGAATAATATCAGAGGTTTGTCTAGATTTATGCATATTCATATGTGTTCCTTTTAAGTGTATTTACTCAGTTAAGCATAGCAAGATTAAGTCGGACTTCTAGTATCCTTTGCCACCCTCATCCCATCCAATCTGCTGTTACCCACAGAGCAAGGTGGCCAAGCATGGGAGAGGAACATCCTTTCCTATTTCATCACTTTGTCTCAGTTCTATTCAAGTTATAACTTCTATTAATTTTCTAAATACTCTGAATTCTGTGGGTGTAGGTCACCCCTTGGGACCAATGACAGACACCCACAAGTGGTACTTGCCATTTCCAAAACCCGTTACTTAACTCACCTGGGCCGGCATCTCCTGGACTTGGCTTAAGATCTCTCATTCAGTTTCATCTGTATTTCTTTCACCATTTCACATAGGGAAAGCTGACAAGTGGTAACAGCTCCCATTCTATAACTTTTATCTAGTGATGTAGAAACAGTCTCACACTAAGCACAAACAGTCCAAAGTCTCTTCCAGAGAGATCAATAGGAAGGCCTCTACTCTCGCTCACCAACTGCAGACCTCTGTCTGGCACTCTTGCATACCTCCCTTACCCTCAGATCCATGCATACATCAAATAACCATGGCACCATTACACAACCCTAACATAATGCCTTCACTCTCTTCATTCCTGACCACAATATACCACATACACAAACTCTACTACTCATCTGGTACTTACCTCCATATTGTATGTCTACAGAGGTTCCAGTACCACCAGTGAGTGGTTTGCGGAAAGTGTGGTGTTATCCCATCCAGTTTACTACACCAAGCCCTCGTCCACCAACCATCGATTTTCTGCAAGATAAGGATCATACCTGTCTGCGATATAAAGGAGAGACTCTTCGAGTTAATACCCTTTATTTTCACAAATTGGTAATGATTTTTTTAAGTTTTCATTGTTCATGGTAGTTTTTAACCACTTCAGTACGGGACTTAAATCTCGCGGGCAGCAGCCAATGCCAGCCGTATGACGTGTCGTAATAATACTCGCATCATAAAATATAGTCACCGCTTATATCGATCGTTCTCTCTTTCACCCGCGAATTTTGAAAACCACAGAGAATGGGATTCAGGGCGCATTTGGGAGAATGTAAAAACACAGGGGCGACTACAATAAATATAATCAAGACGCCGATATGGCAGCGTCGCGAATCCACTTGCTCATAATGACGCCTACGTGTGCGGCACCGTATGGAAGGGGTTAAGTTAAAAAAATAACACCCTATCAAGGATTGTGGCTGAGTGGGTTAGGGCGTCATTACTTGCGGCGAAGGTTGAGGTGAGGGCGGTTCGAATCCTGCCACCAGTGAAGTTGAACCAAGGGCATGGTTCATAAAATTCCTAAGCCCTCTGTGAGGGGCACCGTCCTAGCCTCTTGATAGGGGGTGGGGGGAGTGTGTGATGTTAAACCATATCATTAATAAAATATTTCCTTAATAGTAATTGTTACCTTGACTGTCACTGGTTGGAAGTCTCCCGATCTCTTCCCTGTACTCTCATCTGTGCTACAACCATGCACATTTAATGATCAAGTAACTAGGGTTCTGGTTGCAGTCCTCATCCAAGACCCTCATAGGCTTTGACTTTTCATAGGAGGAACACACACCCCGTGTAGTATCCCTAGGCCCAACACTGTCACATTTAGTCACCTTTTATGACATACATGGGAAATATGGAGGCAGAATTCTTTCTCCCCATTGAAGAGGTAGAATCAGAAGTAGTAAAGCATAGGTTCAAGAGAGCAGCATAAAGGAGGGACACCTGTAGTACAAAAGTATCCTCATTATTTTATGAAAAAAATTATTCAAACGTAAATGAACTTGTGGCTCTAGTCCATTTGTGTCCCCCCAAAACAGCCCCTAAAGTATTGGATATGTATTAACATGTAATCACTACATGAGTAGCCATACTGAGATTAAAGCAAGCATAGGTCTGGGACCCCAGAAGGAAATTAAATTAGAATATACAAACTATTCTTGAGAATCACACTTGACTACAGTTCTACATCACGGTTCTCAGTGATCAGGAAAACAGGCATAAACACCTTACCAGCTAGATAGAATAAAACATTGAGAATAACATCAGGATGCACCCAAACCGCCCCAGTAGAACAAATGTAAGTAAAAACCAAAATCCTTCCCATAGAACATCACATGGTCACAGCTCAGCATTTTTTGGCATGTGCTTCTCACCTTTAACCTCTTCACTCCGGGGCACATCGCACGTCTGGCAGCATTAGCTGCCCGACGTGCGATGTTGTGTCATAATAATCGCATTATAAAAAATAAAGTCAGTGCTCAATCGTTCGTTCTCTTTCACCCGTGTATTTTGATAACCATAGAAAATATGATGAAGCCAGTTTAGAGAGAATGGAGGTTACGTAGGTACGACTACAATAAATATAATCAAGACGCCGACGTCGGCATCATCGAGTATCCACTTACTCCTCATGCCGCCCACGTAGGCGTCACCGTATGGAAGTGGTTAATAATTGGGTGGGGTGAGTTAAGTTACATAATTGTTGTAACATGTTTTAATTTTGAAGATCTGTACTATTTATTTCTTTCTTTTTTCTTCTACAGGAGCAGTTGTATAGGTATAACTGTTTTGATGATAGAAAATTTGAATTATTCCTGCCTAGAGTCTGGTGTCTGCAGAAAAGATATCAAACTCTTCTAAGTACTAATCCTAGTGAGGTGAGATTACTGAACTGCTTGTACTGCCTTACTGTCTGCATATTTCAGACTTTATTATGACTTAATTTATATAAAAACATGCAAAAATTAAACACGATATGATGTATTAAGATGCAAGTTGTGGGTATTATTTCCTTTTCTTATTCAACCTTACATTAAATTTTTTTAGAAATATTTGACTAAGAATTTGTGCATGAAGTAGCTCATGCCTTGATTCAAGGGTTGAAGTCAAGGCACCTACCTTTCACCCATCCCACACTGGATAACTGGGCAAGAATTTCATGATATCTCATACATACATATACCAAAGGCGTTTTTCCCCCTTATAAGGGAGGTAGCCAAAAAACAAAGGCATAAAAACCACTCCCACCCATTCCATCACCATCACACTCCATTCTCCTCCATCCTTTTCCCTCCCTCTTATCTTGGCACCTCCTGGATGATGGGTCATCCCTACATTTCACCCACTGCCCTGGGTCTGATATATAATGTGTTAAAAGCTGAGATGGCACTTGAAAAGAATTCTGGAAAAGGAAATATAGAAGGCTTCAAAATGGGTCAATTGGAAAGAAAGTTATGAGAGTAGAGAATTATAACACTAAGGAAATGGGAATGTGATGAATAAGAGACTTCATAATATGCTTAAGAGTGTTTTTATGTATTATGTATGGAAAGAATGTGTGAAGAAAGATTAGTAAAAGGTGTGTGGAAGGCAGAGGTGGAGGGAGTGAATATGATGGGTGGGGTAAAAGGGGCATTGGGAAAGAGGGGAATGCCTGTTGAGGAAGGAAGGGAGAAGACAGAAGATAGGGGAGAGTGGAGAATGGTTGTGTATGGATGATACTGTGATGCATGGAAAGGAGTGGGTGGAGGATGGGGGGTGGGGGATTATGTGTGAATGATATTTTAATGCAGCACAAAGGGATTTCTTCCCATCTCTTTTTCTGCCTGAGGAGATGGAGAGGGTGTTTGCCAATTAAATGAATCAGTCTTGCTGTGAATGTGCTATGTCTTACTACATTGCTTCTGACCCAGAGCAGTACATTGCTTCTGACCCAGAGCAGTGGGTGAGATGCAGGGATGACCCATCATCTAGGAAGAGCCAAGTAAAGAGGGAGGGAGGGGTGGTGAATGGGAATGGAGTATGTGGGGATGGAATAGGTGGGAATGGTTTTATGCCTTTGTTTTTGGCTACCTCCCTTGTAAGTGGGAAAAACCCATTGGTATATGTATATATGTACTATTTACAGAATAATTCAGCATGACTGGTTATTTCCTTATTTTCTAGGGCCATGGAACCCAAGGTGGGTTACCAGTGACTGTACTGGAGTGCCTCAACAAGATGTTTGGTGTAACCTTTGAGTGCTTTGCGTCTCCACTCAACTGCTACTTCAGGCAGTTCTGCTCTGCATTCCCAGACACAGACTCCTATTTTGGCTCCAGAGGGTGAGCTAGTCATTTTTACATTTAAGGAGTTTATTATTAAAACTTCATAGAAAGTAGAATCAGTGGGTAATCTTTGATAAGTTTTATACCTGTAAAAAAAAAAAAAAATATATATATATATATATATATATATATATATATATATATATATATATATATATATATAGAGAGAGAGAGAGAGAGAGAGAGAGAGAGAGAGAGAGAGAGATGTTTGCAATGACCATTAAGACAATATACTGTTTAGTTTCATCATTGCTATTGAGTTTTTAGGCCAAGGTTTTGTTTTTGTCCCCAGACCTATTTTGGATTTCAAACCAGTTTGTGGTTCCTTTGAAGCCAATCCCCCATTCTGTGAGGAATTAATGGAGGCCATGGTGCGGCATTTTGAGAAGCTTCTCTCAGAATCACATGAGCCCTTGTCCTTCATCGTCTTTGTACCTGAATGGAGGGAACCTGCCCCCTCAGCCCTCCTGCACCTTGAGGCCTCCAGGTAAATATTAATGAATGTTTATCTCATCATGATGGAGGCCATGGGTCTGCAAGAGAGACTTGGTGCAATAGATTGATTAATTGATCTTATCTTCTTACATTTCCTAGTTTGCATCATCCCAGTGGCATTTTTGCCTGTCTTCCCAGTGTACTTCCTTTCACATTTCTTTTATCACTTCACTGATTGACACATTTCTCTTTTATCTAGTGTCTCCTTCACCCCATCTATTTATTTCATTTTTTATCTCCTCAAGTTCCCTCTATCCATCTCTTCTTTACACACTCTTTGTACAAGCCATCTCTGCATTCTTTGATCAACTCTGTCTGCCAGTTCTCATTCCACCATTACTCTGCTTTGACTACATATTTCTCACTCTGTTCATTCTCATAACCCCCACCATACTTCTTAAACCCTTCATGTTGAACACATTTGGACTCATCTTTTCTGCCTCCTTGAAATTCCATGCTCCCACTCCATATTAGGTCTTGGACACAATTACTTCCTCATACAATCTTCTTTTTGTATTAATATCCAGATGTTTTTTGTAACACTTCTCTTTCACCCCAGATATTTACTTGCTTCAGTACACACATTGACCAACTTATCTTTATTTTCAGATTCAACCGTAAACAGATAGTGATGCTTCCATTTGAACATGAATACAGACATGGATTTCAGCACGTTATGCACAAGTAAGTCTATGGTTTTATGAGTTTTTTATGAGAGTAGTAGAGCCTGTGTTAGAATTAGAAAAGGAGAGAGTGGTTTGAGGTAAAGGTGGGACTTTGCCAGGGATGTGTTATGTTGCCTTGGCTGTTCAATTTATACATGGATGGGGTGGTGTGAGAGGTAAACACAAAGGTAATGGGCCAGGGATTGGAGATGGTTAAAGAAAATGGAGAAAAGTGGGAGATAAGCCAGTTGTTGTTTGCTGATGACACTGCACTTGTTGGAGGATCAGAGGAAGGATTAAGGAGGTTGTGAGAATAAACACCGTGTGAGATCGAAACCTTTATTGGTACGACATTTCGCTTGTTACAGCTTTTTCAAGTACAGTCATGGCAAACACTCTGAGTATATATAGGCCGACGGGAGGTTAGTGATAGAGTTGGGGAAGGTGTGTGAGATGGAAGTTGAAGATAAATGTGGATAAAAGTAAGGTGATAAGATGTACAAGGGGAGAAGGTGGCAACAGATTGGGAGTATTAAGGGAGAGAGACTGGAGGAAGTGGATAGCTTTAGACACTTGGATGCAAATGTGGCAGGAAAGGGAGGAGTGGAGGTGGAGATAGAATGTAGATTGAGAGAAGCAATTAAATGCCTTGGGGGATTAGAAAGTGTAATGTGAAACAGACATTTGGGAATGGATGCTAAGAGGAGATTGTATGAAGGAGTGATTATGCTGACAGTACTGTATAGGGCAGAAACATGGAACATAAAAGAGGAAGAGTTTGAATGTGTTTGAGATGTGGTGCTTGAGAAGTGTGGTAAGGGTTACTATGCCAGATAGAGCAAGAAACGAGGAGGTGAGGAGGAGAGGGAGTTGGGAGATAGGGTTGATGAGAGAGTATTGTGATGGTTTGGACACATGGAAAGAATGAATGAAGAAAAATTAGTAAAAGGTGTGGAAGGCAGAGGTGGAAGAAGTGAACTTGAGGTGACCATGGATGAGGTGGATGGATGGGGTAAAAGGGGCATTGGGAAAGAGGGGAATGTCTGTTGAGGAAGGATAGGAAAAGACAGAAGATAGGGTGTGAGTGGAGAATGTTTGTGTATGGATGATGCTTTGATGCATGGAAGGGAGTGGGTGGGGGATGGAGGGGGATGAGGGAGTATGCATGAATGATATTTTGACATAGCCTGGCATTGGAAAAGAGGGAAATGTCTGTTGAGGAAGGATAGGAGAAGATAGGAGTGAGTGGAGAATGTGTATTGATGATGCTGTGATGCATGGAAGGGAGTGGGTGGGGGATGGAGGGGGGTGAGGGAGTATGTATGAATGGTATTTTGACATAGCTGGAAGGGTTTCTCCCATCTTCTCTTTTTCTGCATGAGGGGACTCCCAGAGGGGGGTCGCCAATTTAATGAAGCAGCCTTGCTATGGAGGTACTGTGTCTTGCTACAATGCTTCTTACCTAGGGCAGTGGGCAAGATGCAGAGATGACCTGTCATCCAGGAGGAGCCAAGATTTGAGGGAGAGGGGGGTGGATGGGAGTGGAGCATGTGGGGATGGAATGAGTGGAAGTGGATTTTATGCCTTTGTTTCTAGCTCCTCCAGCCCTCCAGGAAAGAAATTAAGAGAGGAAGAGGAGGCGAATCAAGTAGGGAAGAAAAGGTAAAAGGTACAGATGGAGAGATGATAATGGAAGAGATGGCAGTAAGGGGAAGATGGGCAGAATATTTTAGGGAGTTGCTAAATGTGAAGGAGGATAGGGAAGGAAAGATAGCTGCAGTGGGAAATGTGAAGAAAATGAGAGTGATGAGTGAGGAGAATGGAGGAGAAATAGGGAAGGATGAGGTGAAGGCAGTTGTAAAGATGATGAAAGCAGGTAAGGCACCTGGTCTGGATGGATGCCATGCAGAATGTCTGAAAAAGGGAGGTTCAGTGATGGTGGACTGGTTGGTGAGGTTATTTAATGTTTGCTGGAGAGAGGGTAGAGTACCGGAGGACTGGAGAAGTGCCTGTATAGTTCCTCTTTACAAGGGAAAAGGGGACAAGTGTGAATGTAGTAGTTTCAGAGGGATTAGCCTGTTAAGTGTAGTAGGGAAGGCTTATGGGAGGATCTTAATTGAGAGGATTAGGAAAGGAACAGAAGGAGTAATTGGTGAGGAACAGTGTGGTTTTAGGACAGGTAGAGGTTGTGTGGATCAGATCTTTGTGGTAAGACAGATATGTGAGAAAGCTATAGGAAAGGGGAAGGATGTTTTTTGGGCTTTTATGGATCTGGAAAAGGCTTATGATAGGGTAGACAGAAAGGCACTGTGGGAGGTTATGCAGATTTATGGGATAGGAGGAAAGCTTTTGGGAGCTGTCAAGAGTTTTTATGAGAGTAGTAGAGCTTGTGTCAGGATTAGAAATGGAGAGAGTGAGTGGTTTGAAGTAAAGGTGGGCCTTCGTCAAGGATGTGTTATGTCGCCCTGGCTGTTCAACTTATACATGGATGGGGTGGTGTGAGAGGTGAATGCTAGGGTAGTGGGTCAGGGATTGGAGATGGTTAAAGAAAATGGAGAAAAGTGGGAGGTGAGCCAGCTGTTGTTTGCAGACGACACTGCGCTTGTGGCAGGGTCAGAGGAGGGATTGAGGAAGCTGGTGGCAGAGTTTGGGAGAGTATGTGATAGAAGAAAGCTAAAGATAAATGTGGGTAAAAGTAAGGTGATGAGATGTACAAGGGTTGAAAGTGGCAGTAGACTGGAAGTGAACATTAAGGGAGAGCGACTGGAGGAAGTGGATAGTTTTAGATACTTGGGTGCAAGTGTAGCAGGAAAAGGTGGAGTGAAGGTGGAGGTAGAATGTAGATTGAGAGAAGCGAGTAAATGCCTTGGTGGATTAAAGAGTGTAATGAGGAATAGACATTTGGGAATGGATGCGAAGAGGAGACTGTATGAAGGAGTGATTGTGCCAACAGCACTGTATGGGGCAGAAACGTGGAACATAAGAGAAGAAGAGAGAAGGAGTTTGAATGTGTTTGAGATGAGGTGTCTGAGAAGTATGGTGGGGGTTACTAGGCTGGATAGAGTGAGAAATGAGGAGGTGAGGAGGAGAACAGGGGTGAAAAAGGATTTGGGAGATAGGGTTGATGAAAGAATATTAGGATGGTTTGGACACATGGAAAGAATGAGTGAAGAAAGACTAGTAAAAGAGGTATGGAAGGCAGATGTGGAGGGAGTGAACATGAGGGGACGTCCTAGGATGAGGATGGATGGGGTGAGGGGGGCTTTGGGGAAGAGGGGAATGTCTGTTGAGGAAGGAAGGGAGAGGACGGAAGACAGAGGTGAGTGGAGAATGGTTGTATATGGATGATGTTGTGATTGCATGAGGAGGAATGGGCGAGGGGGTGGGGGGTGGGGTAGTATGTGTGAGTAAATTTTGACGCAGCCCGAAGGGATTTCTCCCCGTCCTCTCCTTATATGCAAGGGGGGACGGAGAGGGGGGGTCGCCGATTAAATGAAGCGGCCTTGCTGTGGATGTGCTGTGTCTTGCGACACTGCTTCTGACCCAGGGCGGTGGACAGGGTGCAGGGATGACCCGTCATCCAGGAGGTGCTCAGATGAGAGGGAGGGTGGGAGGGGTGTGGAGTGTATGTAGGGATGAAATGGGTGGGAGTGTTTTTATGCCTTTCCCTTTTTGGCTACCTCCCTTGGAAGGGGAAAAAGCCTTGGTATATGTATGTATGTATGTTTCTAGCTCCCTCCCATGTAAGGGGGAAAAAGCTGTTGGTATGTGTGAGAAATTCACTAGTGGATAGCAACATGAATTAGATAATTTTTATGACCATCGGGTGTAGTACTTGAATCTACTGCTGCCCAGTAGCCTTATGGCCTCTGAGTGGTAGGTTTGAGTCCTACATGTGATGGTCATAAAAATTATCTGTTGGTATATGTATCAGGATTATCTGTTGGTATATGTATCAGGATTAGAAATGGAGAGAGTGAGTGGTTTGAAGTAAAGGTGGGACTTCGTCAAGGATGCGTTATGTCACCCTGGCTGTTCAACTTATACATGGATGGGGTGGTGCGAGAGGTGAATGCTAGGGTAGTGGGTCAGGGATTGGAGATGGTTAAAGAAAATGGAGAAAAGTGGGAGGTGAGCCAGCTGTTGTTTGCGGACGACACTGCGCTTGTGGCAGGGTCAGAGGAGGGATTGAGGAAGCTGGTGGCAGAGTTTGGGAGAGTATGTGATAGAAGAAAGCTAAAGATAAATGTGGGTAAAAGTAAGGTGATGAGATGTACAAGGGTTGAAAGTGGCAGTAGACTGGAAGTGAACATTAAGGGAGAGCGACTGGAGGAAGTGGATAGTTTTAGATACTTGGGTGCAAGTGTAGCAGGAAAAGGTGGAGTGAAGGTGGAGGTAGAATGTAGATTGAGAGAAGCGAGTAAATGCCTTGGTGGATTAAAGAGTGTAATGAGGAATAGACATTTGGGAATGGATGCGAAGAGGAGACTGTATGAAGGAGTGATTGTGCCAACAGCACTGTATGGGGCAGAAACGTGGAACATAAGAGAAGAAGAGAGAAGGAGTTTGAATGTGTTTGAGATGAGGTGTCTGAGAAGTATGGTGGGGGTTACTAGGCTAGATAGAGTGAGAAATGAGGAGGTGAGGAGGAGAACAGGGGTGAAAAAGGATTTGGGAGATAGGGTTGATGAAAGAATATTAGGATGGTTTGGACACATGGAAAGAATGAGTGAAGAAAGACTAGTAAAAGAGGTATGGAAGGCAGATGTGGAGGGAGTGAACATGAGGGGACGTCCTAGGATGAGGTGGATGGATGGGGTGAAGGGGGCTTTGGGGAAGAGGGGAATGTCTGTTGAGGAAGGAAGGGAGAGGACGGAAGACAGAGGTGAGTGGAGAATGGTTGTATATGGATGATGTTGTGATTGCATGAGGAGGAATGGGCGGGGGGGTGGGGGTGGGGTAGTATGTGTGAGTAAATTTTGACGCAGCCCGAAGGGATTTCTCCCCGTCCTCTCCTTATATGCAAGGGGGGACGGAGAGGGGGGGGTCGCTGATTAAATGAAGCGGCCTTGCTGTGGATGTGCTGTGTCTTGCGACACTGCTTCTGACCCAGGGCGGTGGGCAGGGTGCAGGGATGACCCGTCATCCAGGAGGTGCTCAGATGAGAGGGAGGGTGGGAGGGGTGTGGAGTGTATGTAGGGATGAAATGGGTGGGAGTGTTTTTATGCCTTTCCCTTTTTGGCTACCTCCCTTGTAAGGGGGAAAAAGCCTTGGTATATGTATGTATGTATGTATGTATATGTATCCACACTGCTCCTCGCCAATCACTCCCCTGTTTCAGGACAGGTAGAGGTTGCGTAGATCAATTTTTTTGTGGTAAGACAGATATGTGAGAAAGCAATAGGAAATGGTAAGGATGTTTTTTGGGCTTTTATGGATCTGGAAAAGGCTTACAACAGGGTAGACAGGAAGGCACTGTGGGAGGCCTTGCAGATATACAGGATAGGAGGAAAGCTTCTAGGAGCTGTCAAGAGTTCTTACGAGAGTAGTAGAGCATGTGTCAGGATTAGAAGTAGAGAGAGTGAATGGTTCGAGGTAAAGGTGAGACTATGTCAGGATTGTGTAATGTTGCCCTGACTGTTCAACTTATACATGGATGGGGTGGTGCGAGAGGTAAATGCAAGGGTGGTGGGTCAGGGATTGGAGATGGTTAAAGAAAATGAAGAAAAGTGGGAGGTGAGCCAGCTGTCGTTTGTGGATGACACTGCACTTGTAGCAGGATCAGAGGAGGGATTGAGGAAGTTGGTGACAGTTTGGGAGAGTGTGTGAAAGAAGAAAGTTGAAGATAAATGTGGGTAAAAGTAAGGTGATGAGATGTACAAGGGGTGAAAGTGGCAGTAGACTGGAAGTGAGCATTAAGGGAGAGCGACTGGAGGAAGTGGGTAGTTTTAGATACTTAGGTGGAAGTGTGGCAGGAAAGGGTGGAGTGGAGGTGGAGGTAGAATGTAGATTGGGAGAAGTGAGTAAATGCCTTGGTGGATTGAAAAGTGTAATGAGAAATAGACTGGAAGTGAGCATTAAGGGAGAGCGACTGGAGGAAGTGGATAGTTTTAGATACTTAGGTGGAAGTGTGGCAGGAAAGGGTGGAGTGGAGGTGGAGGTAGAATGTAGATTGAGAGAAGCGAGTAAAACCTTGGTGGATTGAAAAGTGTAATGAGAAATAGACATTTGGGAATGGATGCTAAGAGGAGATTGTATGAAGGAGTGATTGTGCCAACAGCACTGTATGGGGCAGAAACATGGAACATAAGAGAGGAAGAGAGAAGGAGTTTGAATTTGTTTGAGATGAGGCGTCTGAGAAGTATGATAGGAGTTACTAGGCTAGATCGAGTGAGAAATGAGGTGAGGAGGAGAACAGGGGTGGTAAGGGAGTTGGGTGATAGGGTTGATGAAAGAGTATTAGGATGGTTTGGACACATGGAAAGAATGGGTGAAGAAAGACTAGTAAAAGAGGTATGGAAGGCAGAAATGGAGAGAGTGAACATGAGGGGGCGACGTAGGATGAGGTGGATGGATGGGGTGAAGGGGGCTCTGAGGAAGGATGGGAGAGGACAGAAGACAGGGTGAATGGAAAAAGGTTGTATATGGATGATGTCGTGATGCATGAGGTGGGATGGGGGGGTGAGGTACTATGTGCGAGAAAAATTTGACGCAGCCTGAAGGGATTTCTCCCTATCTTCTCCTTTTCTGCATGAGGGGACGGAGAGGGAGGGTGGGTCGCCGATTTAATGAAGCGGCCTTGCTGTGGATGTGCTGTGTCTTGCGACACTGCCTCTGACCCAGGGCAGTGGACAAGATGCAGGGATGACCCATCATCCAGGAGGTGCCAAGATAAGAGGGAGGGTGGAAGGGTGTGGAGTGTATTAGGGATGGAATGGGTGGGAATGGTTATTATGCCTTTTTCTTTTTGGCTACCGCCCTTGTAAGGGGGAAAATGCCATTGGTATATGTATGTATCTATATGTATCCATGTAAATCCATCTATATATATACCACAGGCTTTTTTCCCTTTACCAGGGAGGTAGCCAAAATCAAAAGGCATACATTCACTCCCAACCATTCCACTCCCAACCATTCTACTCCCATCCACCACTCTTTCCTCCTCCCTCTCATCTTAGCTCCTCATGAATGACAGGTGATCCCTGTATCATGCCCACTGCCCTGGGTCAGAAACAATGCAGCAAGACACAGCTTATCCACAGCAAGGCCACTTCACTTAACCAGTGACTCCCCTCTTCATCCCCTCATGCAGAAAAAGAAGATGGGGAGAGATCCCTTTGGGTTGTCAAAATATCATTCACACATAACTCCCTAACAGCCCCCATCTCCCACCCCCTCCCTTCCTTGCATCACAGTATCAATTATACACAGCCATTTTCCACTCACCCCTATCTCCTGCCTACTCAAATCCTTGGTCAACAGACTTTCTCCTCTTGCTCAGCACCCCCTTCACCCCATTCATCCATCTCATCCTTGGTCGTCCACTTAAGTTCACTCCATCCTTCTTTGCCTTCCAACCTCTTTTACTAAGCTTTCTTCACACATTTTTTCCATGTGTCTAAACCATCCCAATACTCTTTCATCAGCCCTAATTGCCATCTCTTTTTCCACCTCCAGTCTCCTCCTCACTTCCTTGTTTCTCCATCCAACTTTGTAACCCTTACCATACTTCTCAGACATTTCTCTTAAATTCCAGGTCTCTGCCCTTTACAGTGCTGTTGGCACAATCATCTCTTCATATAATCTCCTCTTTGCATTCATTCTCAAATGCCTATTGTCATTTCACTTTGTAATCCCCCAAGGCATACACCTCCTTACAAGGGAGGTAGCCAAAAAACAAAGGCATAAAATCCACTACCACCCATTCCATCCCCACATACTCCACTCCCATTCATCCCCTTCTCTCCCTCATATCTTGGCTCCCCTGTCTGTGGTATTGACTGCATGTTATTGTGGGGTTAAAAGCAGCTTAGTAGCATGCAGCTGATACTTTAGGGTCTATATATGGTTGAGGAAATCTCTATTCATAGAGAAATGGTGATACTTTATTATACTGCGATTGTCCCTCTGTTATGCTGCCCCCCACTCTTGTTACTGTCCAGTACTACTACTCTGAATATTCATTCTCTCATTTTGCTTAACCCTGTGGTGGGGGGGAAAAGAATACTGCCAACAGGTATTTCCACTTTAGTTGTAGCCTTAAAGGGGACATTCCTTTAAAAAAGAAAAAAAAAGAGAGAGAGAGAGAGAGAGAAAAGCAAGTACATGTATCAATTATTTCCCTCATCCTCAAGGAAATGGAAGGGGTGGTTGAAAAGGTTTTTATTTGTTTTTGGTGTGAGTGTGTGCTATGCCTCAGTCACTCCTTTGTAAGAGTGAAAAGGCCATGGGTAAAAAGTAAATGTCTGTTGAGCAGGAAAGGGAGAAGGCAAAATATAGGTATGAGTAGAAAGTGGTTGTGTATGGGTGATAAATGATCCTGGCTGAAAAGATTTGTCCTTGTCATCTCTACTTCTAAGCAGAAAAGGAGGGAAAGTTGGGTCCTGTTGTGTAGGTGTTGTGTCTTGCTGCATTACTTCTGGCCCAGGCAGTGGGTGGAGAATGGGGACGGGCCTTCATCCAGGACCTAAGATAAAAAGGACAACAAATTGCTGTTGGATAAGTGTGGGATGGATGAAGGATAGATGTGTTTCTTGGCTGGACCATCTCCTTATAAGGATATCTTTTTCTTTGCTTCCTTTCTTTCTTCCTTCATTCCTTCCTTTCTCCCTTCCCTCCATAAGTGCCCCAAGGCAGTCAATATTAAAGTGTGGGGTAACACACTCTTCTGGGAGGGTAATAGCTGTTGATCACGAGCCCAACATGTGGTCCAAGACCATGGTGAGTCACACTGGTATGAGATAATGCATGTTAAAATGTTGTGATTCCAGTTGTTTCATGAGATATGCCTATCTATATACCAAGAGGTTCTTACCCCTTATGAGGAAGGCAGCCAAGTAAGGCATGCACCCACTCGCACCCATTTCACTGTCACCCACCACCTTTGTTTCCCTCTAATCTCATTCCTGTCCCCTGCCCACAGACCAGGTCAGAAGCAATGCAGCAAGACACAGCATATCAACAGCAGGGCTGCTTCACTTCCATGATGACCCTCCCTCCTCATTTCATGTGTCCCCCAATGAGATATGAAATTGGAGTTAAAAAAAATAGTTTCCATTTTTTTTTCCTTTACAGAACAGAGGTAGTACTAAAAAGTGTACACGGAACACTTGTGGTCTGGCTACAAAATGATGCTGGATATGCCCGCTGGGGACCCACACAAGATCGTGTTGATGCCCTACTGGAAGCATACCGTCCGGGACGTGAAAGAGAGAGAGATAGACAGGAGATGCTCTCTCCATCACGAAGGGACTCTACTACAGAGGCACCTCCTCCCTACATGGATAACAAACTACAACCACAACCACAACCGCCAACAGCTCCAGCAGTAGCCACGCCAGTAGCCACGACGACTACTGCTGCTGTGGTAGCAGCTGTTCCCCCCTCGGCTGTGTCTGGCCCAACAACCTCTGCACTGTAACACGTAATCTCGTGATGGTTTCACACAACTTCTCTTGTCACTGTATTGAGATAGTTGCCATTATGTTTTCTTTAAAAGTCTATATTTCTTAGTGTAGATAGAGGAGTGCTAGATGTAAAGATAACCTAAGTGTATATTTTTAACTGTCCGAGGACACCACTCTAGAGGTATCTCGGGGAAACCAACATTAGGATTCAAAAAGTATATTTTACAAGATGGCCATATGTTCCAGATTGGTTTTTGATTGTTGACCTGTGTGGAATTTGTGTAAACTTATCTTCTGCCATGCAGGAGACTATCTTGCTTAGTTGTGCCGATAAGGGGAAAAAAAATATCCAATTTATCAATGCCACAGGAAAGGTGTTGCTTGGCCTGGCAGATGTTTGCAGGTGTCGCAGTGTTTCAATTGCATTAAATTGTTGCATCTGGAAATATGAATAACACAGAGTGGTACTTATAAAGAATTGCTGAAGCACTGCTCAGATTACCAGTTTCGGGATGGGAATGTGTACCAAGACAAGTTTGTACAGGCATATACAGTGATAGAGTTGTGTAGAAGCAATTACATCAGTGCATCTATAGTAGGAAAAACTTGTCTGGGCACAGTTGTACAAAATCTTAACTTTGGTGTGCAAGTTGGAGAAATGTATGTAAAACCATTTATGCGGATACAAAGATTTTCTGTGAGACAGTTTTACAGGTGTATAGGCATATATAATTAAGGAAAGAATGCCATAAAATAGTATGTAAATGTACATTTAATTCCAAACCCATAAGGCTAAATGGTGTTGAGGCAGGTGCCTGAATATTTTCCATTCTCCTCTGCCACACTTGCGCGTCTGCTGGGCTCTTTTACCCTGTCATGTCCTTATTATTGCAGTTTTGATGAAAGATTTATTATTGTACCATAGCAGTGTTTTGTAATATTTATCCATTTGTTATGACATTATTATTATTATTATTATTTTTTATGATTTTTTTTTTTTTTTTTTTTTTTTTTTTTTCATATATATATTGTAGATGCTGAGTTTAATCTGTAGTAGCCTGTATATGCTGTGCATTCTCCAGTATGTAGGCACTGAAGAGGAGTTGCTGCCATTGACAGTCGTTGAGCCTCGGAACATTTTTTAGCATCAAGCGTTGTCACATCATTGTTCATATATTGTCATCATGAATATCCCATTTATCCCATAAATTGTCACAGAATTGCATTACTGCACACAACCTACCATAATTTTAAGCATTTGCATGTTGTCACTCACATGACATTGTCATATACAGCATAACATCTGTGTGCAGCATTACAAATAGAATTGCATCATCTCCGAATGGTATGGCATGAATTCATCCTCATATCATGAATATCACAGAGCCAGACATCATCATTAAATGGTACATGGCAGCACATCATCATAGCTTTACATAAATTTTCAAATCATAACATTATGTAGTGTCATAGTGTCATTATTTGTATCATTTTATGACTATCAGGAAATGTTAGTACATTACTACATAACATCAACAGGCAAAGCATTATGTCAAAATTGTCATGTAACATCATCCTTATCATTTTAACTAATTGCTTCACACCACATACCTCTCATTGCAAATCACTACTGTATCATATATCATGCACACAGTCCATTTCATAAAGCATTCTATCATCACAGCATTTGAGCTGTGTATACTGGTGGCATTATATGTAATATTGCTGTATATTTTATTTTCATTGACCAACATATCATGAGACATAATATACCCATAACATCATATTTTTGAATTAAGTATTTTCATGATGTCATCAAGGCACCTTTTGCATATGATGCAGCAGTAAGCATCAATGCATCATATATTCGTAAGCATCATTGCATTATACATGATCATGACATATTGCTGCACTGCTGTCCCATCTCATTGTATTACTACATTAAGGTACTCAACATCAAACTATACATACATGACACAGATCACCATCAATAATACAACATGTATCATTTCATATCACATGCAGTTTTATCCCTGGTATGATTTCTTATAGGTAGATTGCAAAGGTTTATGAATTTTTAGCTTGGGAATGAAGTTGTAAAAGATTTTGTCATGAGTTTGTTGGAAGCAAGAAGCAGCTGTTCTAAAGGAAGATGGGAGCCCAGCAAGCACTTATGGCCCATTTGTTTAAATTTTGTTTTAAAACTAGTAGTCACTATTTCTATGCCATCCTTGATTCTCCCTCCCCACCCCAAATAAGAGCTTTGAGTTTAAGTTCCCAGTATCCATCCCCTCGCCTTTCACCATAATTTTGAATTTGTCCCTTGCCTGTTGACTGTCAAAATCTCTCTTGCCCCTTCATCCCATCTCCTTTTCTTCCAGCCCTGTAACCAAACCCATTTCCATAAAATCAAGTCCTTTTCCTCCTTTAGACAAGTTTTGTATCTCCTTTCATGGTCTGAGGAACCATATTTTTCTTCATAATCTTTGTTTGCCTCCTTGCTCTGCTCACCATTTATCTTTGTCTCCTTTGTCTCATCTTTGTCTCCTCTGGTATAACTTCTCACAATTTACAGATAGCCTCACTTTCTCCCCACATGATTAGGACCTCTTCTTTGCATCAGTCTCTGAATTTTTATTTCTTTCCGTCTTTTTCTTTCTTTAATCTCTTTCACCACAGTTACTCTTAGCATCCCATTCTTACTTAACTGTGGCATCTAACCTTACCATATAGCCCAATACCCCATCTGTGGACAAACCATACACTCCTTTCTCCTTTCAGAATGATTGAATCACTTAATTTTTAATTCAGTTATAGTGTCTCAATATTTATGATATTTTTTTAGATAGGACCCTAGCAGTTATACCTCCATGTTTTGAAGCAGTTTGCCCGTCCTGTGTTGCTTTTCTCTCTCTCTCTCTCTCTCTCTCTCTCTCTCTCTCTCTCTCTCTCTCTCTCTCTCTCACCTATTTTTTCTTCCTATTTTGTTTTCCTCTTTCATGTTAATTTGCTACCCACTCATGCATACAGTGTCATTTTTCTCCTCTTTCATGTTAATTTGCTGCCCACTCATGCATACAGTGTCATTTTTCTGGTTTTGCTGATATTTGTAGATTGTGTTCCCAGGTAAAATCTTCCAAATACATTATATGTCTGCAAGTTTGAAGTGTAAATATAATTGTTGGTGAAGGAAATGGGAGATATGTACATGAGTGAGTGTATGTGTGAACATAGATATGTGCTTGTAAGGATGGTGTATAAGTGTTTGTGTGTGTTGTAGGTTAGTAACTAGCATATATTAGACCTACTGTGTTTCCCCTGGAGTGTGCCCATCGGGTGTCATCAGCATTGACAGTCTATTTCACATCATCAACACTATCAACATCTTTAAGATACAAATATAGTGTGGATATATGTGCATTTTACTTTATAGTTGTGTGCATGTGTATGCATGCATGCATATGGTTGTTCCAAGTACAAATCTCTTAATTAGTGAGATGGATGGGGATAGTTTTGCTGTCGTTCCATTGGGTAGAATCTGCTGTCACTTGGACACATTGGGTTCCCTGTACAAAAGCAAGATGATAATTTTAAGCTTTTTATGACTGGATTTTTTTCTGCCAAGATTTTACTGTAGAAGCGGCATTTGAATGGAGGCAGATTTAGCATTTACCAAAAGTTTCTTAGCATGCAATGTCTTTCAGAATGACTCGGGGAGGAGAGAGAGAAGGGGATTTAACATTTATTAATGTCACGATGAAGAAGGCATGGCTGATGAATGGACATAGGCCAAGGGGTGTTATGAATACTGATGGGAAGGTGGTGGGGAAAAATAGTGTGTTTGTTGACATGGGTGCTGGGAACAGCTTGTAGTGTAGATATTTGCATAGGTAGGAGTGAGAAGAGGTCTGTATGAAAGAGGATGTAGGAGAGGGCATGGTTTTACCAAATGGTAAGTGGAGCATGGTGGCTGAGTAGACTAAGGTGCTGACATCTGGAGGCAGAAACTAGATGGATGGCAGTTTGTGTACCAGTAAGAGAGCCAGTGTGTGATGGTAGTAAGGGTGTATTATCTCTAATGCCCAAATTCCAACAAAGGTGTTTGCTGCTTTGCCACCTCACAGTGGCTTAAGCTAAAGTTTAAAAAGGAAATAAAGTTTACTAAACAATCAATACTGCTTAAGAGGAATGTGGCATTGAGGAAGAGCAGCTTTACAAGGGGACAAGAAAATTCTAATGTTCATACGGCACCCAGTGTTAACAGTGTATGCAAAATTTTTTTTGTGAATTAAAGTTATCAAAACACATTATTTCTGCATTAGCAAAGTGAATTTTATAGGTGAAGGAATTAAGAACAGTAATGTTCAACTGTGAAGATAAGCTAATTACATTTGTTGAACTAAAGACTAAATTACATCTGCATAAACATGTATACACACAGACACACATGGTCTCCCTTACAAGTACAATAGCCAAAATTTATGAGAAAATTATCAAAAGTAGATGGACAAAACATGGAGGAGAATAATAAACTGAATCCAAGACAATTTGGATTTATACAGGGAAGGTCATGTGCCACAAATTTTGTGTTTCTATTCAATGTTAATAGATATAATACAAGAAAGGGACGGATTGGTAGACTGTGCTTTCCTGGACTTAGAAAAGGTGTATGATAAAGTACCGCACAAAAAATTAGTAATAAACTCGAAACAACAGGAGGTATACAAGGAAAACTATTGAAATGGATAGATTTCTTGCATGGAAGAAAAATGAGCATGGTGCTCCAGAGATAAAAATTCTACTCGGGAAGAAATGATAAGTGGAGTCTAACAGGGTTCAGTAATGGCTCCTATAATGTTTGCTATATATGTAAATGACATGGATGAAAGTGTAGAATGTTACATGAACTTCTTTGCAGATGACGCAAAACTACTAAAGAAAGTAAGAACGGAAAAAGATTGTGAATTGCTACAGAGATCTGAACAAGGTCTGGGAATGGAGTCGGAAGTGGACTTCAACATTAAGAAATATAGTATAATTGAATTTGGAAAAAGTAAAAAAAAAAAAAAAAAAAAAAAATCAGGACAATCTGTGCAAAGGAGGTAACGAAAATTGGTTCCGAAAAGAACCTAGGAGTAATCACCAAAGACATGTCCCCATACAAACAGATAAACAAAATAGAGAAACCTACAATTTGTTAAGATCAATAAAGGTGGCTTTTGATTACTGGGATGAAGAAATGGTAAAGAAAATACTAGTCACACTGATAAGACCAAAACTGTAGTATGCAGTGACACTATGGACACCCAGTACAAAAAAGAATACAAGGAAAATAGAATCCAAAGAGCAATGACAAAGATGGCGCCAACACATTCAAAACTGACATATAAGATTGTCTAAACTGGAATTACCCACCCTGGAGTAAAGAAGAGAGATGTGATCTGTTGGCCATTTATAGAATTATGAAAGGGAGTTCTTGATAGAGAAGACTTATTAAATTGGGGTAGAAGAAAACAAGGGGACATGAAAAGAAACTCAAAAAGAACAGTTATAAAAGAGTTCTGAAAAAAAGCTTTCCACACAGAGTGGTAGATGTCTGGGACAAACTGGATGAAACAGTAGTGTGTGGAAATACCATACATGAATTTAAGAACAAAATAGATGTTGCGAGATGCAAAGACAGGACACCACGAGCATAACTCCCCTTTCTGTAGCATACAACTAGGTACAACTAGGTAAATACACACGCACACACATGACTGGAATATGCATCAGTTGTACGGTCCTCACACAGAATGAAGGATAGAAGCAAGATTGAGAGAATAGAAAAAGCAGCAAGCAAACTGGTCCCCAGCCTGGCAGATAAACCATACGAGGAAAGACTAAAAGTACTGGGTCTACCAACTTTGAAAGATCGAAGAGAAAGAGGTGACATGATTACAGTGTTTAGGTCACTAAAGGGGATAAGTTGCATTGAAAGAAGAGAGCTCCTGATTAAAGATGGGAGGGCTTTTAGAGGTCATGGAAGTAGATTAAGAAAGACTACTTGTCAAATGGATGTGAAGAAATACAGTTTTCCTTATAGATGTGGAATAGCTTAGGTGATATAGCCCAAGCTCAAACAGCACATGAGTTCAAATCTAAATATAATATTGGAAATCAAAAATATAGATTAAGTTGGAACCGTACATGAATTTGAGCCTATTAGAAAAATAGGAAATGGGAGATGGGATCCAGCAAGTGTTGCTCATTTCCTGTGTACTGCAATTAGGTAAATACACACACACACACACACATACATGTACACTCAGCCCTTGGTTTAACAGACCTCTGTTTAATGAATTTCAGAGGAAATGGACAAAATCCAGTGACTCGGAATAAGTTTCCGAGTCCTCCACTATACAATCACAGCATTTCAAGAACTCATCTTCACAATCCTTGGTAAGTCTAATATCGAATTACAATAAGTATATTGGATTTATTATATTTGTCAGACTTATGCCTATCCCTTTTGTCCATTAAATCGAGGGACGTCTATGTTTACTTCCCATAGAAACATATTAAGTAATCTCACCAGCCAGTCCTTCAACTACTTTACCCTTAGTCAGACATTTTACATGACAACCAATATATGTATAATGTGTGTGTGTGTGTTATCAGTGATTAATATTCTCATTTGAGTTGAAGTTAACCTCCAGTCCTAGAAGAATGTTGACCGACTGGTCCATAGGAAAAGTGCCACAAAAGTCCTGAAAATATTGACTACATAAGAATGTTGCAGTCAACTGCCAATAGAGGGATGTCCTCATGGGGGCTGCACGTCTAGGTGGAAGTAGGGATGATGTCTTACTGCTTGGTGTATCATGGTTTCTCCTTCATTGTCAACATGTCTGCCTCTTGTAGGCACATGTTTTCATATTACAAAGTAAGCACTTGTAACTTGACCCATAATATTTCATCAAACTACCCACCCTCCAGACATTATTCCAGGAGTGAAATCACTCCCACAACACATAAGACTGATGTAAGCTAATCTGCAGTCACCATAATCTATTCCACTTAGCTTCCCTCTCTTTCCTTACCCTTGTTACCTCTTTCTTTGAGACCACTGCTGGGTACCTACTTGTGGTGATACTCCAAAATAGGCAGCCCCCATGTTTCCATCTGAAAGGCTGACACTTGGTCTCCAGACAGAGTCCAGGATCTCGAGGAACTTCGGCAATGTCTCTTACACCTTTTTACACATAGGCAGCTAACAACTGGTGATTACTCCCCACCTCCTACCACTTTCAGCCAGTGGTATAGAAACTTGCCCACACCGCTGTAACACGTGACAGTCCAAAGCTTCTTCCCAAAGAGATCTGTGGGAGGGATTCAGGACTGTTGCCAGTCATTGTGGTGCTGTGGGTTTTTCACTTATGAAAACTGAGACAATAATTATTTACCTTTCTTTCTCCCATTTATTCCTTTCCTTCCTCTCACTGCCCCTATCTCCTTCTGTGTCTCCCTTCATCTTTCTTCTTGTCTCTCTTTTCCTTTCTCTTTACCTCTCCTTCCCTCTCCTTTCTTTCTTTGTCTCTCTATTTTTGTCTTTCTCTGTCACTCTTCTCTCTCTCTCTCTCTCTCTCTCTCTCTCTCTCTCTCTCTCTCTCTCTCTCTCTCTCTCTCTCTCCCTCCCTCCCTCCCTCCCTCCCTCCCTCCCTCCCTCCCTCCCTCCCTCCCTCCTCTCTCTCTCTCTCTCTCTCTCTCTCTCTCTCTCTCTCTCTCTCTCTCTCTCTCTCTCTCTCTATCTCTCTCACTCATTCTTCCCCACTCCCCTCTCTCTCCTCTCCCCCCTCCCCCATCATCTTTCTTCTTTCTTTCCCCCCTTTTGTTTCCCTCTCCTTCCCTCTCCTTTCCTCCTGGATCCTCTCCATCAGTGGTGGGCAGCTACCGGTGAAATTACCGGTTTTATCGGCAACAAACTTAATGATAGCTTAACGACAAAAATTCTGCTACCGGTAAAGCTTCGTTAATCGATAACTCGATAAGCTATACCATAACACTCAGAGAGCGGTAACTTCGGTAAGCACGTCTCGGCTTGGTGGCACTGAGTGAACGAAAATGTATACACCACACCCACCCTCAGACATCCTCCAATGGAGAGTGTCTGAGGGTGGGTGTGGTGTATACATTTTCATTCGTGTCTGCATGCATGGGTTCATGTTTGGAGGTGGTAGTGGTAGGCAGCTACTGGTAAAGTTACAGGTTTTATCCAACAACCTTAACGATAGCTTACCGACAAACATTCTGCTACCGTTAAAGCTTCGTTAACCGATAACTCGATAAGCTATACCATAACATTCAGAGAGCGGTAACTTTGGTAAGCACGTCTCAGCTTGGTGGTACTGAGTGTCACTCAGTACCACCAAGCCGAGACGTGCTTACCGAAGTTACCGCTCTGAGTGTTATGGTATAGCTTATCGAGCTATCAGTTAACGAAGCTTTACCGGTAGCAGAATTTTTGTCGGTAAGCTATCATTAAGTTTGTTGCCGATAAAACCGGTAATTTCACCGGTAGCTGCCCACCACTACCCTCCATTCACTCACTCGCGCAGTAGATACTAGATAGCATACTATAGTAGCACCAATTAAAGTATGACCTTTTCCCTTTACAATGACATAACAATAAAAACAATATGTAAAATAGAACCAGAGATATAGCTTATTAAAGGACAAAAACATTGATTTTTCGAACTCGACTCGAACTTGTGACGTCACTACTACCTCATGAGTCTTTTACCGGTAAACTGTCGGTAATTTCGGTAACTGTATTGTTGTTCACCAATAATTTCGATATTGAAATTAGCGGTATTTGCCCAGCACTACTCTCCATCCTCATCCTCTTCCTCAGTTTTTCCACCCCATTTCCATTCCCTTTGGCACATTTTCCCTTTGATTAAATGCTCCTGCCTTCAAGTTCCCACCCAATCCTTTTTTTTTTTTTTTTCTCTCTATCTCCTCCTCCCCCATGTCACTCTCTCTCTCTCTCTCTCTCTCTCTCTCTCTCTCTATATATATATATATATATATATATATATATATATAAATATATATATATATATATATATATATATATATATATATATATATATATATATATATATGACAGGTTATGATGATTGCATTGACAGTGATAAGGTGAATTATAGGGAATTATAGACAGGAAATTAAACCATAGATGGTAGGATATGTAAAGATACAGTGGCAAATAATTGGTTGAGAAAGAGGATAGAAAAGGGATTTTGTCAGTAAGGATTAGTAGGAGGAGGATGAAATCTAAAAGATAGGTTTTGAAATGATTTGAACTTCATTAGGAACAGTAACTTTATAAGAGTTGATGAATTCAGGTATGACTACAAAATATTGAATCACATTCATTCTTTGGGATGCTATAAATAAACTATCAGAGAAAGTGACATATGGCCAGAGTATTAGAATATTTTATGTGTATGTATATATATGTGTCTGTGTATATATATATAGATATGTATATATATGTGTGTGTGTGTGTGTATGTATGTTTATTTACCTGGTTATATCTTACGGGAAGGGGAGCTATGCTCATGGTGTCCTGTCTTTGTATCTCACAGTGTCTAGTTTGCTATTAAATCCATGTATAGTTTTTGCACACACTATTGTTTTATCCAGTTTGTTCCAGATATCCACCACTTTTTTTTTTTTTTTCTCTCTCTCTCTCTCTTTTATAACTATCCTTTTTGAGTTTCTTTTCATGTCCCCTTGTATTTCTTTTATCCCAATTTAGTAAGTCCTGTCTATCAAGGACTTCCATGCCTTTCATGATAATGTAAATGGTCAGCAGGTCGCCTCTGTATTTACTTAGTTATATTATACGGGAAGGGAGCTATGCTCGTGGCGACCCATCTTTGTATCTTTCAGCATCAAGTTTTTTCTTGAAATCTTGAACAGTGTTTGCACACACTGTTTCTTTGTCTAATTTGTTCCAGGTATCTATCACTCTATGTGGGATTTTTTTTTTTTCTTTTCCCAGATCTCTTCTGTAATGATCTTTTTTGAGTTTCTTTTCATGTCCTCTTGTTTTCCCATTGTCCCATATCAATAAATCATTCTTATCTAAGATTTCCATTCCTTTCATAATTCTATAGATAGCTAGTAGGTCTCCTCTTTCCCTTCTTTGTTCCCGAGTTGGTAATTCTAATTTGGACAGTCTTTGTTCATATGTCATTTTGGAAAGAGTTGGTCCCAGTTTTGTTGTTGCTCTTTGTATTCTTTATAATTTTTTTATATTCTTTTTGGTACTGGGTGTCCATAGTGTTGCTGCATACTCAAGTTTTGGTCTTATTAGTGTAATTAAATATATTTTTTTTAATTTCCTCATCCAAATAGACAAATGCCACTTTTATTGACCTCAATAAATTGTAGGTTTCTCCGACAATTTTATTAATATGCTTATCTGGTTTCATGTCTTTGCCGATCATTACTCCAAGGTCTTTTTCCGAGTTTACTTTTTTTTACCTCTTCTTCACCAATTTTATAATCTCTCGATATTCTGTTTTTGCCTTTTCCAAATTCCATTATACTACATTTCTTGATATTGAATTTCACTTTCCACTTTTGAGTCCATTTCCAGATCTTGTCCAAGTCTTGTAATGAGTTGCAATCCTCCATTCTTACTTTCTTTAGTATTTTTGCGTTGTTTGCAAAGAAATTCATATAACACTACTCCTTCATCCATGTCATTTATGTATATGGCAAACATGATCGGGGCCAGTACTGATCCCTGCAGGACACCACTTGTCATTTCTTCCCAATTTGAGAATTTATCTCTAATTACTACTCTCATTTTCCTCCCAGTCAGGAAGTCTCTCATCCATTCCAATTATTTTCCTCTGATGCCACCTATTGACTCTATTTTCCTTATTAGTTTCTTGTGTGGTGCCTTATCAAATGCCTTTTGTAGGTCCAGAAAGGCACAGTCTGCCCAACCATCTCTCTCTTGTATTATATCTATCAATCTCGAGTAGAAGGAGATCAAGTTTGTTGTACATGATATTCCTTGTCTGAATCCAAATTGATTAGGATTCAGTATAGTTTTTTCTTCCAAATGTTTAACCCATCTATTTTTGATGATCTTTTCACAAATTTTTGCTACTGTGCTTGTCAGGGAGACTGGTTTGTAATTTGATGGATCTTCCTTATTTCCTCCCATATAAATTGTACAATATTTGCATTCTTCCAGTCTTGTGGCACCTTTCCTTCTTGAAGTGAGAATTTAATTATATTGTATATTTTATCTGTTAATTCCTCCATGCATTCTTTCAGTATCCAATTTGCAATTCCGTCTGTACCATGTGATTTTCTGACATCAAGGGTTTTGATTTGGTCAATAATTTCCTTCTGTGTTACAATTATTTCTTTCATTGAGGGGGATGTCTCTCTATTTCCTCACAGTTAGGTGAGTTTTCTATTGTGAATACTGACTTGAAGTGGTTCATAATTTCAGCCATTTCCAGTTCTTCTGTATATTCATATTTACCCTGGTGCAGCTTTTCTATTTCTTGTTTATTCTTCAGTTTGACATTTACATACCTGTAAAATAGTTTGGGTTCTTCCTTGCATTTTTCTTTTATTTTTTTCGTAGTTTCCCTTTTCATCTCTGCGTATTTTTACGTAATCATTTCTTAGTTTGATGTACATTAGCCATTTGCTTGTTTTCTTGTCTTTTTTCTATTTCTTCCAAGTTTTGTCCCTCTTATCCTTAGCCTCACTACATTTTTTGTTGTACCAGCTTTTTATGTATGGTCTTTCCATTTTTGTTGTATGTATTTATTCACTCCCTCATTATAAATTTCTTGTAGTATATTCCATTTCTCTTCCATCCCTGTTTCTTCATTTAGGAATTTTTCCCAGTTTGCATTGTGAAAGAATTTTTTGAGTTTCTCAAAATTTGTTTTGCTGTACATTAGTCTTCCTGTTCTATGTTTTTCATTTCTACCTTGATCCATTTGCTCTTTCAACTCAAATTCTATTAGTACATGGTCAGTCTTTCCTATCGGATTTTTGTAATCAATTTTGACAACAATTTCAGATTCTGTCGTAAGTATTAATTCCAGCCTTGATGGTTCTTCACTACCTCTCTTGAATGACACCAAATGGAGTCTCTATTCTGCTTTCTTCCAAGCATCTTCTTGCTGGTTCTTTGTCTTTCGGAGTTTCTTTGCTTCTTTCCATTTTTTATAAAAAAGGACAAAGAAAAGTAAAAAAAAAAATAGATAAAATGGAGATACAAAGACAGTTACATTCTGGTCACGCCAAATACACTTCTCCTTTCACCGTATCTTTGTAAACAACTAGGCTTGCTTTCAAATTTGTTTGTTCATGAATCGCTAAATAGTGGGTTCAGAACATATGTATATATGTATAATATATATATATATATATATATATATATATATATATATATATATATATATATATATATATATATATATATATACATACATACAAATGCACACATATGCACATGGTCTCACAGTGAAGGGGATATCACCTTATAATGATTTAGCTTGGATTTGTGAGCCATTTTCTGGCTGTTGATCAGACAGGAGTGATAAGAGGGAGTAGTTTAGTATGTGGACAGACTATAAGTGGGAATTCAGGTTTGACAATATAGTGGATGAGGAAGAGGTTGAATGGACAACTACATTGCTAATGGAGAAAGTAAAGCATAGAGGAAAGCTCCCAATAAAGACTTTGTGTATTCTTTGGATGGCTGGTTAAATATGTGTGAATGTTGGGTTATATTATTATCATTTATTTATTTTTATTTTGTTTATTTATTTTTTATGGAATGTGTGGTGACAGGCCAAAATATTATATTAGATTACTATTTTCATTATTAAGCTTTTGGGCTGTTTGGGGTTCAGCAGTATATATATATTTATGTCATGTTTTTCATCATGTGTCCCATTGTTTCTGATATCATCTTTATGTTGCTTCAGAAACAAGTTTCATTGAGTGGAATTTCCATTTGAGACTAACCATTTCTGTTCCAATAACCACATCTTCAAAAGTCAATTTGACTAGTGCTGTTGTATTTTGTTTAATCTTTGACATAAATGACAAAAATACAGTATTATTACCCAGTGAGAAACACTGGTGAGGGATACCACGTTTCTCCCTTAAAATATGCATCATGTACTTATTGTGTATTAGGTAAAGATATACATATTTTGGCCAGTCATTGCATTTTGTCTAGCCTGGAGTATAGTATATTTTTCATATTTGTCGTAGCCATTATGTGAAAGATTTCTTGCAGTGGATGGTTAAGCAAGGTTGGAAATTTTTTACTTACTTATTATTGAAAAAATTGTATATTTAGAATTTGGGGAAAGTGTAATTAGTCAGCTCAAACATGAGCATCACTGAGGAATAGGTTGGGATTGTATTGGGCAACAAAGGAATTTTGAGGTTTGGTAGTGTATTTCATTTCATTACTTAATAATAGTCACTTTTTAATTACACACTGAGAAAAAAAAATGGGGCTTTCACACAACTTTGTTTTCCTAATAAAAATCTCTTTAGTCCCAGAAGAAGTTCACTTTAAAAGTATACTGTGTGCATATGTATTACTTTAGACAAATTTAGTTTGATTTGCAGCTTTGGTTTTTTATTTATTTTTTTCATAGTTCACATTTATATGATAGTTTGTTTTAAACATACTCAGGGTGTATATCCCTTCCAATGGCTATATGGTTAACCACACAGGAGTACACCAGAAACTAAATATAAAAGATAAACTACAAGTGTTTTTTCTCCAGTATTGAGCTGGGGCATTACCACCATACCAGAGAGGCATTGATGTAGGACATCCCTGAACTACTGTATGGATGTGCATGTGTATGCCTTTGTTTACCTGTGTGTATATGTGTGTGTTTGTGTGTCCAAATTTTGATACTTGTGTGTATTTATATACACAGTGCTTGTTTGTATATGCTTGCTTGTTTATACCATAGACTGATATAATGAGGGAACAAGCTTGTTGCATATGTGGTGCTGCTATGCATAAGTTTTGCCAATGCACCAACTCCTAATGGGCAGATGCCCACTATTAGAACCATATATTCTCATGGTGAACTGAAGGAACTTGGTCATGATCCGTGCACAAATTGATGCCCGCAGGAATATGCTCTGTGCTAAAAGTTTCCAATCAGTATTTAATCAGTCATGAATTGCAGTGATTTTTTTTAATTATAAATATAATAGCTATTTGAGTTGTTGAGTTTTTATTGTTTATTTTTTGTGAGGGCATTATCAGAAAAGATTTTGGATTCTGTATTGTTCCTTTTCATGTTCTTGCAAGGTTACCGGTGAGGTATTGCCACAATCTATTAGAGTTCACCCTTGCCCTGTCCACTATCTACTTGAACATCTACCCTAGTCCTTAAATGTACTCTGCTTTTAATTTATAATTTTACTGCTGTCTTTTGCATTTGTCAACTCTTAAATTGAAATTAAACTGTCTTCACTGTTGATAATCTATACACCATAGGCTTTCAAATCTTTCTTTTCAGTTTAGTATTCAACCAGCTTACATGTTAACAACAATTCAAAACCTATGAATTTAACACTGCTGTTGAATCAGACTTCTTGAACAACATCAAGAGTGCTAAACTTATCCATCCTAGCAGAACTGAATCCAGACAACCCAAGCAAGTGTTATATCTGCCAGAACTGTATAAAAGCATAGTATACACCAAAAAAAACATAATTGTTAAACCCACTGGTACCCCCAAATCCATATTTAACCCCACAGCTATCTTGCAGCATAGTAAACACTTGGCATCCATAACTGCCACAGCTTTATCTAGTTAGTACAGAACAAGAATCCCAGTACAAGTTCTGCAGTGTACCTCTTGTGCACATATTGCACACTATAGCCATACCTTCACATGTTGAATGTGTTTGCATTTAAGCTACACACCATAATTTTTTCCAAATCATTATGGAACCCTTGTTCTGAGCCCATTAAGGACACAAACTTGCAGGCATATTGGCACATGTTACCTCCCAACTTCCATAATGGATTTTTTCTCTTCTACTTCTTTCCCCACCATACCAAAGATTCTTTTGTTCTTCTTCTTCTTCTTCTTCTTCTTCTTCTTCTTCTTTCCCCACCCCAGTTTTTCTTTCTTTTCCCTTTTCTTTTCATATTTTACTAAAAACAAAGCAAACAACACCAGACAAGATACATTAGTTTTTGTTATGAAAATAGGTAGCTAAATAATGGGATATGATAAGCTGGCTTAGGCTAACAGACTTACTGAACAGGCTGACATACAAGTTTCTTCATGTGATTATGAGAACATAGACAATAATTATAATTGTTGGCTCAAGTTTCACTGACTAGAAACCTGCTGTTGCATAGTGGATGGCAATGGTCCTGGAGCCCTTTTATAGATCTGTCTGGGAAGACACATTGGTATGTTAATTGTATTATATTGTTGTGGGACAGTTTCTATTATTGGTTTATAGTGGCAGGAAGAGGGGGGCAGTAGCCAGCTCTCAGCTTTCCCTATTGAAAAGGAAATAGTCAATGTTAATTGAGATTTTGTGCCCAGTCCATATTGTGTCAGCCCATTTGGATCTGCACCGTGAGACAGAGATGAGAATGTTGACAGATCTTGAAGACAAACATCAGGGAGATGATTCTGTTATCCATTTTACAGGACCACTGCGGTAGGTACCCAGTGGTCCCAAACATGAATGTAGAGAAGTATGACTGGCTTGCCATATTGTGTTTATAGAACGAGTAGATGAGCATAGAGTTGTTTGGATGCATATAGATTATAGGATGATTGGGTAGACTTAGTAAAGTTTCAGGAGGGGCCAATAACAGGTACCTGCATGTGTTGGTCCTGCAAGATGGACAGCAAAGCTGCTTCCCATTTTCAAAACCTGTCAACTCCCTCACCTCCATCAGGAGGTGCAGCCCAGATGGGCTGGCACTCAGTCTCTGGACTGAGCCCAAGATCTCTCTTTATCAATTTCACCTGTATTTCTTACACTTTTTCACTCATGGAAAGCTGACAACCAGCAACTGCTCTTTTCTCCCTACCACTTTAAGCCAGTGACATAGAAACGGTCCCACTCTGATACAGCACAAAGTCCAAAGTTTCTTCCCTGAGGTTTTTAGGAGGTTCTGAGGACTGTTGCCGGCCAATATGGGGCTGTGGGTTTACCACTTAATGAAATTCGAGGCAATAATTGATTGAAGGTTTCAGGTGCACATGGAGGTGGAAATGTTGAGGCCATGATGGTTGAATGGTTTTAGGTGAGTTTATGGTGTAATTGGTCAGATATAAATAGGTTTTGGTGCAGTTAAGAAGACAGAGAGGCTGTGGTATGAATGAGTCAATATAGAGAGGTTTAGGTATGATTGGGCAGTAAAGCTGCTGATTGGGATGCAGAGCAAACCTTATTCTTTTACTTGCCTTCATCAAATGGCACTTTGTCAGTGTTGTTGGTTACTGTATGTGTCAATAGGATCCATAATAAATTTTGATACACCTACCTTGTCTTGTTTTATTCAGTGCCTAGCACCAGCATTTGTGTTTATGCTTAGCACCTTTCCTGCATTCTGTCAGTGAATGTGTATCATTTTGCTTTTATGTTGCATTTTTATTTTTCACGCTACCCTTTCAGTCTCACATGATGTTCATTTTCTTCCCTTTCATATTGTTTGATATCCTTCTAAACTGTTAGTACTGTAGTCTTACTGTTTGATACCCTACCCATACTTTTTGTCTTGTTTGTTATGTCCCATCTTCACTTTGTGTTAAATTAGGTAATGCTTTTGTAAAGGGCCATGCATATGGTTACATATGACTGCAGTGGTATTAGTAGCAGGGATTTGTGCTCTTGATAAAAATATCATGCCTCTAAGGTCAAATGGAATAGAGATCAAGATTGATAATTTTTAGCTTGTTCATGCCTTGCCAACTAGCTTTGTGGGTAATGGCACAACAAGTTGAAAGAAAAACTTGTTCATCTATGACAAGACTTGCTTTACCTTTATCCTCTTGCATTTTGCACTTGTAGAATAACTACTTTTCTTGGCAAGTAGATCCAAGCAGGCACAGGCCTACACAACACTTCTGTGATTTATAAATCTTTACACATGATATTGCATACATACAGTGAAAATTATTTATCTTATTTTTTATTTTAATTTATTTATATATATTTTTTTAAGATTTTTAGGGATTGAGATTTTATTTTTCTTCAACCTTTTAGTGATGGTAAATTTGAAACAAGCTGTTGAGAAGGTGAATTATGCTGCTTTAAATTGGTTCTGTCAAAGACAGTTTTAAGATATTGAACAACAAATAATGTTTGAAGAAGTAATTTGCATTGAGGTAAATATAGAATTTTCGTGTTTACCAAGAGTGTTCAGGTCTCCAAAGCTGCCCTTATGTACGTAGCATGGAATGCCAAAGCTTCCATTCTATAGTGAAAGTGTCTATGCTATAGTTTCTGAATATGTCCTGTCCACACCACTTTCCTGGTTTTATGTTAATAGATGGCACAAAGGAGTTGGAAAAGGAGAATTTCTTTGAAGTACCACTAATGGGTTTCTGTAAAGGCAGGGTTTAAAATGACCATGATTTATTTTGTAAACTGTACAGTCGTGGACAAGGAAATATTTCAAAATGAGATAATATACAAAAATAAGTCGTGATAAGACATGTGTTCATCTTCTATAGTGAATATTTATAGGTACACTTTTTCTTTGAATACATAGATTGTTTAGCTAACATTGTTCCAGCCAAAAAGGGAGGTGGCTTTTTCCCAAAAGAGCAAGATGTCAATAAACTGGAATTTTTCATGCTTTCCTACATTTTTCCCCCAAATATATGCATTATATATATATATATATATATATATATATATATATATATATATATATATACACACATACATACATACATTGATTCCTATTTCAGTGGATGCAGTGAATAATTTCCCATAGAATATTATTAGTATTTCATCCCAAATGAGAACCCCAGTTGGCCAGTGCTCTCAGTTTGTGTGCTTGTGACCCAAGTTCAAATCCCCATAGGTAGATAAAAATGGGTTTCACTTAAACATACATGTGCACCTTGTCAGACTCACCTGATGTTTTATCTAACATCTTCCTACCACATCCACATTTCAACTCGACACAAAAGCCATCTGGATGAGGGTGGCCCATGCCTGTGTGGCAGAGAGTAACACACCCTGATGCTCAGAATTTCCCTTAAAATTTCTTACTAAGGTGGGAAGGGGGTGTCTACAGCTGTGACAGGCTATGATTAACTACCTCGGTGGACTAAGTACTTCTACCAATTTGAGACCTTGTAGTTTTCATATATTCACCACAGTAACAGATAATACTACAAGATCATGAATGCCTAATAATATATAGCATGTCTTCATGCCCATAAAGTTTATTCATCAACATTTTAAACTTGTGGTAGCTTTCTATGTGCTCTCTTGCTTTTAAGTTCACAAGATTTGGTGATTACAAGAATATTGTATTCTTTAGTATGGGTCACAAACACAGTGAGTTTCTGGACAGTAACCTTGTGAACAGTTTACTTCACACCAGGAGTTTATCCCCGGAACCCAATTAGGGGACCATTTCTTAACCCCTCGACAGCCTCTGCCAATTTTAATAGTATCACCTTTTGCTCCCCCAACAGAAGTTTGAATTTGACTACTGCTGCTTCCTTCATGAATACTTGAATGAGTTGATTGTGATGACAGTGATTTACCATCACCAGATGTTGAGTGAGAACTCTGTTGAAATTTCATGTTGCTGCCACTACTGCTGCTACTACTGCTGCTGCTGCTGCTGCTGTTGCTGCTGGCTGATGTGGAATGCTCTTTGCTACTTTTAGCAATCCTAGAATTTTTAAACCAAAATGAAACAAGATTATATTTTTTATACACAGAACGAGTCATGTTTGATAATATTGATGGAATATACTGGTGCTACCTTTACTACATCACATTTTACTTTACTGCCCCACCTGTTTGACCCCTTGCAACAACCTATTTTATCACTTTTACATAACAATATCATTACACCTTGTTTTAGAAGAATCAACACCAATACCTTCATCTTCTTTCCATTTCTTAGTTCAAGAGATAAATCTTCTTTCCAAACCACCTTGTATCATACACACTAGATGCAATACCCCAACATATTCACAGCTGAGAAATGTTATTTTCCCATATGTACATATACTAGAATTCACAGGTAGGAGGAAAGTAGTTTTGAAAGGAGTGTTGTAGGTAAATTGAAACTTGTACAGGGCTTATCAATGATAAATTCAGATGCAAGGAAGACATCACCAAGCTAATAGTGGGTGATGAGGTTTTTGAGGAGGCCTCAGCTTAGGCTGAAACAATGAATGAAAGTTTCCAAGCTATTTCCAATCAGGAGAGGTTTTTAGAGGAAAGACAGATGAGTGAAAATTCAGTTTAGAAGATAAAAATGTAGCAGCAAGGGAAGTGGTCAATCTTTGGGATCATTGGATGTGAGAAAAACTTCAGCATAGGATCTTAAACTAGATACATAAGAATGTAGGGAACAACTGGCAGACAAAATTCACACTTATTGTATGTTCATTACATGAAGTAATAGTGCTGCATAATTGGAAAAGGGCTAATGTACCATTTCACAAAGGTGGAAGAAAGAAAACACCTTTAAATTACAGGTCAATACTGACCACCATAATAATGAAATTATGTGAAAGGTCATTTGGTTCAAATATCTTGAAGAGATGAACATTCTGACAGACAGTCAGTCTGGCTTTAGGTCTGGAATGTCGTGTGTGTCAAACCTTTCAAGTTTTTCTTCAAGAATGTGCTGCAAGAGAGGAAAGGCTGGGTGTGCACCTCAAGCTAGAGAAGGCTTTTGACAAGTACCAAACAACCGACTTTATGGAAATTGGAGTATATATGAGGGCCAAGAGGCAAACTAATTGAATGGATACAAGGTTTTTTTTTAAAGGAAATCTACACGAGGACAATAGTGAAAGATAAGACGTCAGGATGAACAGCAGTTTTGCAAGGTTCAATGCAACAGTAATGTTTCTTATTTAAGTCAGTGACATGGAAGATACAACATGTTTGCAGAAGATGCAAAAATCATGCAAAGACTGAAAAACAAAGAGGACTGTAGGCTATTAGAAAAGAGATCTAGATACTATTTGCACAAGGTCATGGAGCTATGAATGGAAAATTTATTTCAAAACCAAATAATGCAAAGTACGGGAAATAGGTGATATCTACAAAAGGGCCATCTTTATGTAAATTCATTACAAAAGCAAAAGAAGAGAAAGATTTGAGATTTGGCAGTGTTGATAAAGACAACCTGTCACCTGACAGACAAGTCAGCAGGATTGTAGGAGAGTCTACTGCAGAAGAATAAAGTGGCTAAATATGGATGAAGAGATGATGAAAAAAACTCGGAAACCTTGATCTGCCCAAGACAAGAATACGTGTCAGTGGTGGTCTTTGAATCCAACCTAATATCAAATAATTCTTAAAATTTGTGGTACCTATTTTGTATGGGCGGGGTCAGGCTGTCACAGTAGAATGTAGACAAATCGAATTGACTCAATTTGATCATTCTGTTTCATGGTAAATAATTATGTTTTCATAACGGGTTAGCAAACTAAAAATATCTTTATAATGTTTACAAAATCTTGCAGCAGAAAAAAAATGCAGTAGAAAATGCCTGGCGGAAGTGGTAAATTTAATACTTTTGAATGTTCCAGAAGTAGGAGTATAATTTCCTTCGGATAGATTTAGTAGCTGAAATACTTAATCTAATCATATAATTTAATAACTTAAAGGTGTTGCAATTGGTTACCACATTTCACTATGGTGATGTACTCATTTCTCACTACATAATGCACTTTGCATTCATAGGCCACAACCCTGGGGTAAGTTGGTAAAATTCGCATATCAGGATTTTCACAAAAAGAAGAAAATTTTACTTCTTATTTTTGCTATGGCCACTCATCATTTTGTGTTTTCTTGAAATATATTACATCATCCCAACTAACGGCTTATTGCGTGCACAATGTATGGCTTCAGTTTTATATATATATATATATATATATATATATATATATATATATATATATATATATATATATATATATATATATATACACACACACACATATATATATTCCCTCTCTCAAAACCCCGTAACTTAGCAAGGAATCCGGGAATAGGTGACAGTTCCAAAGGATGGCCTTTATAACGGGTCTCGTAGTAGCAAGTATCTAGGTCGCGATAGCCCATAATAGCGAACCTAATCAAACAGGCTAATAACACACGAATAATGCCTCTATATATTTGTAAAGTATTGTAAAATGGAAATGGGCATGGGCTATTCTTGACAAGTTTAATGGCATGTGAGAGAGACAAGAGTTGCGAGGGCAGCGTTAAAACTGAATCATATTCATAGTCTGTCTCACAGTTGTATAGAATAGTTATTTATGTGTTCATATAATGTATTTTATAACATATATGCTTATGTTTTTACAAATTTTCAAGCATATTGTATTTCTATCATATAAAACAATATCATCAGCAAACAAATACAAGTAAGAAGCCATAGACACAGCTGGAAGAAAATCAAGTAAGAATACTATAAGAAGCCACATTTTTATTTTAAGTTTTTATTTCCTGTTGGATTTAATTAGGTATTCTTATGGGTGATTAGTGACAGGAAGACTACACAGAAGTAGGAGGGGCCTCGAACAAACACATTCCAGATGAGGAAAGAGCAAGACAGTGCCGCTCCCATGTTGATGTAAGGGATCTGGCACAGAGAGCAGTGGAAGTCCTCTCCCCCAGGTCTGTAAGAAGTATGTTACCAGCAAGATCACTGAGGAGACTGGTTCCACCGTGCTTTATTTCTTCCAATCAGTGAAGGCTTCCATATACAGAGCAAGGAGAGAACAACTACTCTCCTATTCCACAGAGCCTGGCTGATGCCTCTTTTCCAGATAACTGGTCACTGACTGCAAACGGAGAACCCTCCCCATCTACCAAAACCAACCATGTCATCATCTTTTCTACCCAAGACAACCTACTTCTCTTTTGCCAGATATTCGACTGTCTTCATGAACGGCATTTTCAAAGCTTGCCCCAGGATCAGCAAGCAGATCTTCACCATACATGGGGACTTCAGGGACCACGTGACTCCTTTTGTCTACTTCCTCAGGACAAGAGGGCAGCTACCTACTACAGGACCCTGGAGGTTATCCGACAGAAGATGGCAGAGATAGATCTCATCTTTGCCCCCCCCCCTCCCACATGGTGAAGCAGAATTAATTTGACTTGTATGCGTAGTCTTCATTCTGTCAGGCAATCTTATTCACCTGATAGGCCCAATTGCATTGCCTTGTGTACTTATGGGCAGTGTGCCACAGAATATAAGCACTGTCCATGCAGATCGAAGTCTTAGACATTACATAGCATGAAGAAATTGAAGATCTACGCTTACGACATGAGAGTCCTCTCAGAAGACCACAGGCTGGAGAGTCTAATGGAAGAACTGGAAAACATCAAGTGAGACTGAGTGAAGTCCGAAGGAAGAAAATATGATGCAGCGACAAGATGGTTACCACCCAGGTGGTAAAAACGACTAAAGATCATGATAATGAAATAAAAGGGTGTATTACAATTAGATGAGAGATGATGGTGAACATAAGATTATGAGAGGCCCTCTACCCCTATACTGGAAACACAAATTTAGTGTAGAGTGCCAGCCATTATATACAGGTGTGAGACTTGAAAACTGACGAAGGCGATAGAGACAAAGCTAAGGAATACACAGGAGAATGAAGAGGTCAATGATGGGAATAATGCTAAGAGACCGAAAGAGATGCAAGTTGGGTGAGAGAACAGCAGAATAGAGTGAAATATTTTGTGGAGGTGGTAAAAGAGAGTAAGTGGAATCGGGCAGATAATTTAGAGCGAACGTCTGATGAACGATGGAGCAAGTGTGTTACTGAGTGGACGCCACGAGGTGGGAAGCGTGCAAGAGGAAGACCAGACAACAGGTGGAGAAACAAGATAAAGAGGATTGCAGGAATAAAGTGGCAGATGTTGGTGTAGTCATGCCAGTCCTGGAATGGTACGAGAGAGCCCTTTGTTCAATAGTGGACTTAAAATAGCAGATTGAGGGGCATTTTTGTCAAAACTTGGCGTGAAACTAGATTCATCGATCTTACCCATGTTCCTTGGACTGCTCATATCCGTAGTGATGTTCTGCATGCTTTTCTTTATCCTGATGCTGCTGCTGCTGCTGCTGCTGCTGCTGCTGTTGGCTTGTGTGCTCTTGGTTAAGCTGATGACCCTGCTCTCGCGACTGCTCCAGGCCCTGCAAGGTCCAGCATGTTTAGTCAGATGAGATGAAAGCCCGACGGGAATTATTCCGACTGGAAAATGGAAGGGTTGTTCGTCGAGGGAAAAAAATGCGGCGGATCATTGGTCCATGGCTAGACAGACTTAAAATGAGGACATTCACACACATGTATATATGTATATATATATATATATATATATATATATATATATATATATATATATATATATATATATATATATATATATATATGTATAATATATATATATATATATATATATATATATATATATTATATATACATATGCACACATATATATATATATATATATATATACATACACACTGTATATATGGACACACCGTTTTATGTATAGAGTAAGTAGCCTGCACATGCATTCATTTAAAGATCAAACAGGGTAAAAAGAAAGGACGCCAAAATAGGACGGAAAGGTCCTGGACAAGGTGTTGCTTGAAGGGAAGGAAGCGGATGAGGGGAGGGAGGGGGCGTGTTTTTTTTTTTTTTTTTTTTTTTTTTTTTTTTTTTTTTTTTTTTTTTTTTTTTTTTTTTTTTTTTTTTTTTTTTGGAGGGGGGAGTGAAATGTCACTCCCAACGTCGGGAACAGGAGCAGACTAGAGGGTAGAGGGAATGGATGAGCGGAGGCGAAGAGAGGAATTTGTCAGGTCATCAAGTTGAGAGCTCCTGAAGATCCGCTCTTGAGCCAAGTACCCAGAACATCGACAGATCTCTAGGTCCTACTGAGAACAAGACTACTTACCCCACTACCTGTGGTATCTACTTCCAGGTCCCCCACGTGTATGTCGATTCCATCCTGACCTATGAAGTTGTCCCGGTCCACGGAAATGTCACTCTGGCGATGGAAGGTTTGGTTGATAGTGAGACAGAAAAAGGGGTTTTGAAAGCTTCACTGCAGCATGAACTAGCATAAATTGTCATAAGCATGACGGTAATCCGGGGTTTAACATTGTTCATAGACATCATGAGCACTGGAAAACAGGTGAAATAACACAGATACTGACTGTATGCTCAGTGGCAAGGCACTGATTCTGAGGAACAGATTGGTTTCTGTATCAGCGTTTTCCATTCAGGCGGGGGGGGGGGGGGGTCAGGTTTCAAAGATGGATTGGGGTCATAGATTCAAACTATTGGGATAATTATCTTTCTACAAACTGGAACTCTACAGATTCTACAATCTACCTAATCTTCAGGACATCATATTTTGTCATGTTAGGTTTTAAGAGTAGATGAGCAATAAAGGTAAATGTTTCACTTTTTTGAGTAATACAAATTCATAAATGTGTGTGTGTGATTCACCATGGTCTTGGATCACGTGTTGGACTTCTGATCGACAGCTATTTCCCTCCTGGAAGAGAGCTCAGAGCTCGTATGACCGTGTGTATGTGTGTGAATGAAATAGACTAGAACTGGTTTACCAACTGATTAATGAATGGAATAGATTTAGTAGCTATGTAGTGAATGCTGAAACAAATTATTGTTTTAAAAGAAGATTAGATCAATTTATGGATAGAGATGACAGGTGGTAAGGGACATGGAACTGCCTAGTGTAGGCCTTATGGTCTCTTGCAGTCTCCTCCATTCTTATGTTCTTTGTGAGAGAGACCTTTTGACATATAGCGAAAAGGGTCCTGCAGTGAACAAAGAAGTTGAGAACCTCCAGTGTATTATATTAATTCCCTTGTGGATACAACTCACCGTGGCCACTCGGTCCAGTATAGAGTGAGAGGTCGGACATCGAGGTCCTATGAACTCTCGGAGCGACGATCCCGTCTCTACCAGCTCCATGTCCAGTGTTGTCACCAACGAATCCAGTAACATCAGCTGCAACAAACGTTCAATAATGAGCAGCTCCACAAGATGTACATCACAGGATCCTACACAGTGAAAGGAACCTGTACGATGCACTTTCACCTCTGATTTCAACAACAAGATTTTCAACATCTCTGAGTAAACTCCCCAAGCATAGCCTCCAAGTATCCCTTTCTAAGTGCTTCACTCAACTATTTCTTTCTTCCCGTTCTCTCAACGAGGAACTTACCGTCTCCGTGACGAAGTTCCTCAGGGTCTTGATCTTATCGAGGCCTTCGGCTTGAGTCTGAATCTGGTGGCACACGGCTGGCTCGCAAGCCGCCCAGGCACCATGATGACGCTCCTGGGGCGGTCTCCGATTTGGCTCTTGGGGAGCCACGTAACTGTTTCTGGTGACCACGGCAGCTGTTGTGGACCAGAGGGCCACAACGACGAGGGCCACGCCCATGAGTTGTTTTGCAGTGCAGAACGTCATGATGCTTGTCCTTGCCTGAGGAGGTGGGAAAGGGTGTTATTCTTAGGTTGTGGTCAGGATCTTGTTAAAGAGAGAAGGTGCCACGGTCTCTTGGTTTGGAAGAGGAGGTGTCTCAGGCAAAGCACCAAGGGAAGACAAATATATTCGAATTGTTCCAGTACTGTTCCCTAATCATGATAACCTATCCCCGTAGTCAATTATAGTGCCATGGTCGGTTTCGGCATAGCTAATGGTAATATGAGACATACAACAAAAACGTTTGGGTACTTTTTTAGATAGACGACAAGCACCTCTGCACGAGGTGGTCCTGCAAGAAGGACGTGAAAGAAAGTATTTTCCCTGCCAATCTCCACCAAACCCCATCAACTCCCTCATATCCATTTGAAGGTGCAGCCCCGAGGGGCTGACACTCTACATTCGGACTGGTCCCAAGACCGCTTTGTGTCTGCTTCGTTTGCACTTATTCTACGTTTAAAGGTCAGAATGCAAAATGGGAGACACTTTTTCAGAACTCCAAGTAGATTAGATAAAAAACATTCCCGGTCATTCCCACGAAATATATTTTTGCTATTAAACTTGAATTAAGGCAACAAAAACACTATTTTCAACAATAAATCGTCTGTAATTCGGTAAAAGTTTCGGCTATCGTCGGCAATCTTTGGAAGTGTGACGTATGAGTAGCCAAACATCGCTATTCACACGTCATTGTTAAACAGTGAATCTACAGAATAACTGAGAAAACTTAATGGATTATGGTCTAAAATTTCTCACAGCTATTCAATAGAATCAATGTTTAACAATGGCGTGTGAATAGCGATGATTGGCTACTCATACTCGTACGTCACACTTCCGGAGATTCACGACGACAACCGAAACTTATCGAAATGCAGACGATTTATTCAGTCGAAAAATAGCGTTTTTGTCGCCTAAATTCAAGTTTGACAGCAAATATATTTCGTGGGAATGGTTGGCAGTGTTTTTTTTTCATTTATTTACTCTGCTTGCAGTTCTGAAAAATTCTCTCCCATTGTGCATTCTGGTCTTTAAACACGAGAAGGCCTGGCAACCGGCGACTTCTCTCTCCTCCTCAGCTGGTGACATAAACAGTCACACGTCAAATCAAATATCAGTCCAAAGTTTCCACCCAGAGAGATCTATGACAAAGCCTAAGGACAGTTGTCATCTGCCGTGGGGCTGCGGGTTTTCAGTCCGCAAAACTCATGGCAATAATTGATTATTTAATGGAAAATATTGTTTGTTAGGTTTGACCTTAATATACAGAACATGTATGAGATAGGTCTATTGTCTGGCGAAAGAGCTCTCTATGGGATTGTGATCATTACAGATATAAAACTATGGTTTCAGCATCACGATATAAAAGTATAGTTAGCATTTCGTGTGGTACTCAGCGCTTCTATCCTAGAGGACAATATCGCGCCGAAGGGTAGTCGTAGAGATGGCAAAGAGTAGATTTACGGGAGTAGAGGTGTAGAAGTTAAAAGGGGATCAGATTTCTATTTTGGGTAGATTTGTAAAGGTATCAATGATTCGTTTAACGTGTTAGCGTCGTCTCCAGTTTTCAAATTTAGTTTTCAGTTAAGCGACCGAAATAAAGTTTATCATTCTATTTTAATTTTTATTTATTCATCTATTTATGCAAAATATTATTCTAAGAAATGTACAGAAGATAGACTCATGTGGCGCAGTTTGCTGGAAAAGAACAAGACTGAATGAAGACCTGCTCGTAGATAAAATACATTCTGGCAACTCGAGTAATACAGGAAAGACAATATCGACTTCTGTGATGTATGCGAAGTACTCACGTTCATCAGCACGTAACCTAATAGAAATATTCAGGTCTTCAACTCTACGGATCTCCAACGTACTGTACTTTGTCCAGACTTTCTTAACTGCTTTGGGGGCTTTCCTCGGTTGAACAGAATTGACTGGTGGCTTCCAGGGTAATATATATGTGGCTCAAATCGTGGTCAACTTACCAACCAGGAGAATTCCAGGGACACAATCAGTTGAGTAACTGCAATCTGGCAGCGTGTAGGCCAAGTTGTTACCCAAAGTTTTTCAATTAAATCCGTTCAACGTTTTTGGTGTGGGGTCTGTTTCTGAGTTTGATATCCTGTGTCACTTTTCGTGGAGATCCTGTGAAACAGTTGTCACTTTATCAACCCAGTTCTTTAATAATTTTCGATATGAAAAGGTACATTCAGGGTGAAGGTTTGTTTGAGAATGTAGAGCCACCAGGCTGCCTGCCTCGGAAGAGTTTGGGATACCGCGATAGGGTCTTCCGAATTAGCTGGCTCCGGAAATGAGGTGAGGTGACTGAGTATTCCCGCGTTTGGCAAGGCCGTTGACACGGCGTCGCGTCGGGCCGTGGTCGTCGGCCAACCCCCTCAGCGGTTCCCCAAGGGCACCTTTCCTGAAGATTAATTACTAGAAAAAATGAGTCATTCCGGTGTTGAAAACAGGATCTGGGGAACTCTGTACTCAGGCATCCATTAGCAGTACAACGTCCGTAAGCTCTCTCTCTTTCGTTTTGCCTTTCCTTTCTTTTCTTTTACTTCTTCTTTCATTTTTATTTTTCATTTTTTTTCGTTTATTTGCTTTCCCTTTCTTGTATAAATCTCTTTCCTGTAAAGCAGGGAGTCCAATCGGCTGAGGCCTTTCTGTCAAGGAGAGTGTTTTAGATGGCTCCCTAGGTGATCACAGAGATGTTCATAACGGTTTCTCAACCTCTTAGCTGGGACCAATGATGAACATCAGCAAGGGACGTCGGAGTGGGTCAACTCCCCTCGCCACCAATCTTCAGAACTCATCAATGTCCTCAATTTCTCCCGAGGTGCAACCTTGAGGGGTTGGCATTTAGTGCCCGGACTGGGCCCGAACTCCTCTCCCCCCCCTCTCTCTCTCCCTCTCTCTTCTCTATTCCCTCGCAAATCAAGCAACAGTCTGGAGAGATCTGCGAGATAATTTTGTTCGTTATCCACCACACACTTGGATCATGTGCTATAATCGTAACTGACAAATGTTACCCTCCCTACTGAGAGCTCAGAATTCATATACAGACCTATCTGTGGGTAACACACACACACACACACACACACACACACACACACACACACACACACACACACACACACACACACACACACACACACACACACACACACACACACACACACACACACACACACACACACACACACAAAAACACACAAACACACACAGTCCATTTACTCAAGGGTGATAATAATGGAATGCACTATCAGTGAAAGCTTGTCAAGCTAGGAACTGTGACGTACTAAAACGGGCAGGGTAATTATTATTATTATTATTATTATTATTATTATTATTATTATTATTATTATTATTATTATTATTATTATTATTATTATTATTATTATTATTATTATTATTATTATTATTATTACTATTGCTATTATCATTATCATTATTATTACTATTATTATTATTGTCATTAATATTATTATGATTATTATTATTATTATTGTTATTATTATCATTATCATTATCATTATTATTATTATTATTATTATTATTATTATCATTATTATTATCATCATCATTATTAATGAAAGTATTAGTACCAGTAGCATTAGTAGCAGTAATAGTAGTAATAATAGTAGTAATAGTAGTAATACTAGTAGTAGTAGTAGTATATTTTCATCATCATCATCATTATCATTATTATTTTGGAAGTAATTATTACAATAATTATACGCCAACGCATTTTCGCCATTGACAAGTGTCGTTGGCCGTTGGCGAGCACGCATCCGTTCTGGCGCGATATGATGTCATGAGAGCGTTTCTGAAGATCACTTTTCTCTCTCTCGTGTCTTACTTAAAAGAGTCAGGCATTAGATAGATAGATAGATAGACTTTATTTGGCAATAAATCAATGTACATGAAGTGCAAATAATGACAAGAACACATAGTTCGATATAATAAATGTAAAGTGTGTATTGTTGGGCCGTTTTCTTGGATTTCTGTAGTGCTTAATAACTTGAATAAATAAATGTATTCTTCACCTTGCTCTATCCTGTCAGTCCAGGAGCAATTTACTGACAGTGCAGTGTGTAGTTACTTCTATGTTAATGCATGTCCTTATTTCTCTCTTCCCCACTCAATTTTCTGGATTTATTATTCACACTTTTCGAATAATGATATTATATCTAATTTCATTGCCTATATGTTGACTTATTTGCTTATTGATAACTCCCTCTTTAAACTAAGTAACTTTCATAAAAGAGCAGAGGAGTAGGCGTAAGATAGGAAGTAAAGAGGAATGATTGAAATCAGAAGTTAGAGAATATAATCTAATGAGTATCTAAAATAAAAAAATCTTTTCTGTAATAGGAAGTGCATATGTCATATGGGATTTTCCAGATTTCGAGACCTGGAGATTTCTGAAGTGAAGATTTCCATTAGAAAGACCTGCTTGTTTATGACATTCGGATTACTATATGTGAATTTACTGCATAATTTTTATCTGTTTATTCAATCATTTACTGATATACTTTTATTCTTCCATATAAATTTATTCATAGATTTATTTACTTGTTGCTTAATTACAAATTAATTAATTAATTTATTGGTTTATTTACTTATTCAATTAATTAATTAGTTACTTAAAGAGCGGCGAAGTCTGTGTTGTGCAGAGAAGGAAGATTGTGTAAGGAGAAGCGTCACTTGAAACAGGAGGAGGGAGGGGAGCTTTGACCCAGAGCATCTTCATGCCTGGGTACAGTGCAGCCTTGTGTTCATGTGCGTGGGTGAGTGTGGGTGGAATTGGAGGATGACCTATACCTTGGAGGAGGTACACTGTTGCTGAAAATGTTTGCGCGCGCGCGTGTTTGTATGTTTTGGTACCTGTATTTATCTAACTTATTTATAGGAAAAGAGCCACATTCGTAAATTACTATATCTTTGTCTCCGTCTGACAACCTAGGCTTTGAATTCTCTTATGCTTTCTTGATTCCATTAGTTTCTTTTAATTTAAGTTATACTAAATGTTGATGTGTCTATACCAGTGGTTTTAACCTGTGGGGAATTCCCCACTGGTGGTGAATGGCGGAGTTGCCAAGTGGGGAATGACCGGTTGGACAGAAGAACCAGTCTTTTTTTTTTTTTTTTTTTTTTTTTAATCGATGTATTTTTGTTTCTTTTTGTTTGTTTCTGGTGTCTTCTTGTTGTCACATTTCGTGAATTTGTTTCCACCCACAAATAATCGATAGTGCTTCAAAATGTAATACATTACATCCAAATGTTGACTTACTTTACAAATCACAACCATTTACAGACTGTTTTAATAACAAAAACAACCAATATATGAGGTATTGTAAGTCATGTTTGGGTAAAAGTGACAGCACTGTATATTTACGTACTAAACACTGCATGGGTTAAAATCGAATTTGTCAAAGACCAATGCTGTGGTGGGAAATGGAGAGTTGACTCACTAAAAAGTGGGGAATTGGAGAAAAAAGGTTAATTAAGAACCCCTGGTCTATACGATAAACTATGCCTGTTGATATTCTTCGGATAGCTTGTCCATTTTTCTTAACACAACAAATATTTCATCTCTTTCTTCTATGTTTTAATGAGGATTTTTAAAACATACTCTTGTATACTTTCTGTCTGCTTAGTTACCATTTTGATTGTTATTCTTTGCAGTCGTTCGATTGTTTGTGTGACCACGACTTTGCTGCATATTCCACTTTAGAACTGATCATTTCTTTTTCCTTCGTTTCTCAGCCCATGAAGTAAGATGTGATGTTCGTTGATGTTTTAAAAGTCTCATCGAAAATTTTGTTAATGTAATTGTCGGGTGACAAATTATCCGTGACCAATACTCCCACATCCATTTCTTATTGTTCTTATTGTTTCATTTACCATTAAACAAATCCTTGATGGCCTCTTTGGATTTTTAGTTCATTTCAAAGACTTGTATATTCTTAGCATTGAAATTAATTTCCAAAACTTAGCTCCAGTTATAAGTTCTATCTTTTTTAACGGTTGAAACTCTTCATCATTGCGTCGTCAACTGACTTAATATATTTATGTCGGTAGTGTCTTCCATGACATAATTTACAAAAACCAAGAACATTACAGGCGCCAGTGTATATGTGTGTGTGCAATTACACAGTTGAGTTAAATAGCTATATCCGCTGTATTTCCATTTGTCAAATTTATCCGCCTACGTTGTCTGACTGTACTCTTTCTTTTTATCTTGTTCCACGAATTAGTTAAATATGTGTGTGTGTGTGTGTGTTATCAACTCAGTTGCATTTACTTTTTTTTTTTTTTACAACGATTCTGTTTGTGTCCTAGTGAACATGTACGGACGGACATGTAAGAAATGACAATTTCCAATCTTGCAACATTTTTTCTACTCCTAGTCTTTTTATTTTTCTTACAGTAAAATATAAAATTGACAGAAATGAATTTATGAGCGGGTAATAAGCATTTGTCGTTTGCCCTGCATTAGACAAACTAAGCGAACGTTAGGAGGACAAAGACCTTTCCTCTCCCGAAGGAGGCACAGAAGAACCTCTGTTCGTTCTTTTCCCCTGGAGACGAAGGTCTCGCCTACAGAAGGGACCTGGTTAGCCTTAGTCTCCCCCCCCCCTCCTCTACCCCCTCCAGCCCTACTCACAGACACACGCACAGGCGAAACTTAAGATTTTTTTTTTTTTTCTCCAAGAAGCGAATTGGGAAAATTTTCCACCACGAAGAGACGCGAGTGGAAGAAAAATGGAAAATTCTGGCGGAAATCTATAATGAAGGGGTGCATATATATGACCCAAGACAAAAACAGGAAAAAAATATATTAAGTGCTGGTTTAACAGAGGGTGCAGCGAGGCAAAATAAATAAATCCTAGAAAGTAGCAAATATATATCAAAGAAAGGAATGAATATATAAAAATACGCAGGGAAGGAAAAATAAATTAGGAAAAAGACATTATAGAAAAATATAAGGATCAACCAAAACTATTCTAGATATGTGACCGGTAAACTGAAAAACAAACAAGATATACAGAAACTACGCCAGGGGAGCATGGAATACACAGAAGATATAGAAATGGCTGAGGTCGTGAGTAAACGTTTCAAATCGGTTTTCACTAGAGAAAAAGTATAGCACAGGGAAGAAGGGCGAGAAGTGAAATTTCCTCTATGGGGGAAATAATAGCAACACGAGATCAAATAATGAATCAAATAACAAGCCTTGATGTCAGGAATTCGCACGGTCCAGATGGAATTGCAAACTGGATCTAAAGGAGTGAAAATAAGAAATGGTAGGCAAATATATATGATAAGTTGTTCGCTTAAATAAGGAAAAATACCAGAAGACTGGAAAAAGGCCAACATCGTACCAACATATACAGAAGGAAACAAGGAAGACCAAATAAATTACAGAAAGATGGATGTGTTGGCATTGAGCGAAACTAAGTTGAAAGGGAGGGGCGAGTTTGAGTTTGGAAGTGTAGTTGGGAGGTTGTCAGATGTGAAGAGAGGACGAGGGAAAAAAGGGGTGGCTATATTAGTAAGTGAAGAGATATATAAACGTGTGATGGAGTTGAAGGAGGTTTCTTCAAGGATAATGTGGATAAAGGTGAAACTGGTAAAGGAGATGTGGGTTTTTGTAAGTGTATATGGGCCTAGTAGTGAGAAGAGTGTAGAAGAAAGGGAGGATTTTTAGATAGATTTAAATAAATGCATAAAGGGTTTAGGGAGAAATATCAATGTAGTGGTATTGGGAGATCTTAATGCTAGGGTAGGAAATGAACCAATAGACGGAGTGATTGGGAAGTGTGAATTTCCAGGAAAAAAATCGTAATTGAGAGATGATGGTGGAGATGTGTCTAGAAAGACAGCTGATGATATCAAATACGGTGATTAGGAAGAAAGTCAAGCATATGTACACATGGGAGAGAGTGGTGGTTGGAAAGGTAGTAGAGAGGGCTTTAATGGACTACATAGTGGTAACCGCAGAAAAGTAGGAGAAGTTTTGGATGTACATGTTCCAAGGGGAGAGAATGGGGGAATATCAGATAATTTTCTGGTGGAAGGTAAAAGGAAAGTGCAGGATAGATGGTGGACTGGCTGGTGAGGTTGTTTAGTGTTTGTCTAAAAGAGGGTACAGTGCCGGAGGACTGGAGGAGTCCCGGTATAGTTCCACTTTACAAGGAAACCATTCCCATTGAACCATCCCCGTTCCTCCTCCCTCCTAGTTCTACTCTATTCTTCACTCCCTCCCACTCCTCTCTCAGCTTCTTCTTGTACTTCTCCTTTTCTTTCACATTTAAGCAATTTACTATAAGCACCTCCCTATATTCTGTCCTTTTCCTCTTTCTCCATCTATCCTCCACTCTCAACTTACCTTCCACCAGTTATTTTATTTTGTTTTCTCTTTGAGTCACTCTTTTAGGTATAGATGGGGTTGATATTATATATATATATAAATATATATATATATATATATATATATATATATATATATATATATATGTGTGTGTGTGTGTGTGTGTGTGTCTGTGTGTGTGTGTGTGTGAGTGTGTGTGTGTGTACAACACTGAATGGGTCCCAATGAATAGATTTACATTTATCAACCACAATTCATTTTAATTCTAAGCTATCAACGTCGAGGAACTCGATAGAGGCATACATGCTGAAATTGATACGTGGTCAAGCTATGGACTCGAACCCCCGCCAACACGTAACAGGTGACAGTGACTTAGCCCATTGCGCTATAAAGAGAGATATGCTTGATTACGTATCAATGTCTGCATGTATTCCTCCATTGAGTTCTTCGACGTTGATGGCTTAGAATTAAAGTGAATTGTGGTTGATATACAGTATATATATATATATATATATATATATTTATATATATATATATATATATACATATATGTATATGTGTGTGTGTGTGTGTGTGTGTGTGTATATATAAGTATATATATGTATATATATACTTATATATACATATATATAAGTATATATATACATATATATTCGTGTTTTCTCAAGAGCCTTGAGTAAATCCACCATTGCTTTATTCTCCATGTCCCTTAGAAATAACACTGAAGTATGATTTTTTTTAATCACTTCTAAGCAAAACTTCAACGATGGACAGTTAACATTGAACGATCATGAGCGCTAGGAAATTCGTGACGAATATCGACCGTATGCACCCTTTGCAACGAGGTCATTCGTTGTCACGGTGTTGTGCAGTTTGGAACTCCGAATTTTTCGTTGGAAGAATGCGGCTAAAATTCTCTCTCTCTCTCTCTGTGATTTTCTATGGTTTTGGATCACGTGTTGGACTCGTGATCGACAGTTATTAACCTCCCGGATGAAAGCTCAGAGCTCGTATGACCGATGTATGGGTAATACTGTGACCTTACACGCACACACACACCCAACTCCCTGCCCACGAGAGTTGGAGTAAGACCCCGCAGCGCAGCGATACTGAAATTATTTCAGCTTAGGGTGGGAATCGAACCCGGACCGCCGTAGTGGCAGGCGAGAACTCTAACAACAGCGCTACGAGGTGTGTGTGTGTGTGTGTGTGTGTGTGTGTGTGTGTGTGTGTGTGTGTGTGTGTGTGTGTGTGTGTGTGTGTGTGTGTGTGTGTGTGTGTGTGTGTGTGTGTGTGTGTGTGTGTTCACTTGGTCTTTGGATTCACTTGGTCTTTGGATCACGTGTTGGACTCGTGATCGACAGCTATTTCCCTCCTGGAAGAGAGCTCAGAGCTCGTAGGTCCGATCTATGGGTAATGCTATGAACTTGCACACACACACACCCCCAACTCCCCGCCCACGAGAGTTGGAGTAACACCCCTCAGCGCTGCGATACTGATATTATTTCAGCCCCGGGCGAGGGTCGAACCCGGACCCTCGTAGTGGCAGGTTAGAGCTCTAACCACAGTGTGTGTGTGTGTGTGTTATGCCATGGAATCTGTTGTAACCATCTGCTCTTGCGTCACTGCGCGTCGTCACTAGACCGGAAAAGATCACCCCCCATCGTCTCCCGGATTCTAACACTTCGCATTTCTTTTACCATTCATATCTGTCGCCTCGTCTTGACGGCCAACCTCACCCCTCCTACACAGAAATATCACCAGAGTCGGTGTGGATGACCACGGAATTGGAGTGGGATACAAGGGCATGTTCTATGGCCCCCTGCATCGCCACGGCCTTCAAACCGAGGCCGTGGCGATGCAGGGGGCCCTAGAACAAGTTCTTGTATCCCACTCCAATTCCGTGGTCATCCACACCGACTCTCTGAACCTGAGAAGCTGCTTGCAACAGGCAGAGCCCGAAGATAATGTCCACCTCCTCACCAATATCATTGTGCTGGACGGAATGTCATCATCAACTGGGTGCCAAGTCACGTCGGTGCGCATGGAAACGACCTTGCAGACGCAGCAGCTGCCGCAGCCCGCAAGCACGCCAGTGTCGATGTCCAGGTCCCTCCCAGCAAGAGCCAGCTCCAACTTAGAACTAGGGCACCAGTACGCACCAAGTGGCACCTCCAACACAGTCTGGAGGCGCAGATTTCCCCATGAGCGGGGTGGTACAAAAAGGTGACAGCATATGAACCTCTAGTCCTCCCCCGCTCCACTCCCAGAAGGATAGAAAAGCTGCTCTTCAGGCTGCGTCTCGAGGACCGTTGCCTCTGGCAACTTAATCCCCAGAGCACCATGGAAGACCGCCGGTGCAACCACTGCCGTGCAGAAAATGCCGACCTCCTCCTCCACTACCTGAGCGATTGCCCCGCCACCTCTTTCCTCAGACGGGGACCACCGGCTCCCCCTGAAGGTCTTGTGAGCCGCCTCTGCCGCCTCCAAAGCCCCTATGAGCTCCGTCAGTTACTAGAGCGTCCGCTGCCCCTCTAACAGCTGCAGCCTCTCTTTTCTACTGCCCCCTATCCCCCTCTGAATAGCTAGGCTATTCCACTTCCTCTCCACATGGTGGATCTTACATAAACACCACCGCACGGGGTCAAACAAAGCCCGCGGGAGTGATAGTTCTAAAAAAAAAAAACAAAAAAAAAAAAAAAAAAAATTCCACAACCCTACCCTACCACCACCACCGCTGTCTACCCTCAGCAGCCAAATACGGATTGAGGTGACATAGGTTGAATGGCAATGAGGATATTTTTGGTGCCAATATCTGATTTGATCCAGCAAACCATTTGACACAACGTCCTAAATACCGGACTGCAGTGAGCAAGATAAACAAAATAACAACAAATAGGACTATAAATCCCTAGTCAATTGGCAGCAGAAATATAGATGATAAATGAACACAGGAGAACAGAAAAAAAGAACAAGGTATGAGGGAAACAAGTTGTTCTGATACACAAATGTGCTTACTCAATTTAGATTCAAAGTGAACAATTTCAAATTGGTGGGAGAGCTGAAGGTCTGTCGGGTAAGGGGGGAGGGGAGAGTGGTCCCCCCTAAGCCCCCTTCCTCCCCCCAACCCTAGTAGCGACGCCCCTTCCCCTCCTCCAGAATGTACTGAAAGACTAAGACAGTGCCTACCTTGTTTTGTGGATCGGTTGCTGTGCGGCTGAGGGGAGAACACACGATCAAGTAACAACCACCGGACTAGTGTTGGATCTTCGGACGTTCGTGCCTCTATATGGCCACTCAGACCCACTCCTCCTCTTCCTCTACTCCCCCACACTCTATCCTGTCCTGCTCCGCCTCCCTCCATCACCCTCCTGTCCCTTCCCTCCCCTCCCCTCACCTCACCTCACCTGCCACCTTTCCTTATTCCTTCCTCCTTCCTCCTTCTTTACCCTCACGCCCACCTCCTCCTACTTCTTCGTCTCCTCCTTTTTCTCCTCCTCCTCCCCTTCTCCTCCTCCTCCCTCTTCTTCTCCTCCTCCTTCTTCTCCTCCTCCTTCTTCTCTTCCTCCTTTTCTTCCTCCTCCTCCTCCTCCTTTTTTTCTCCTTTTCTTTGTCCTCTTTCTTCTTCTAATCCTCCTCCTCTTCCTCCTGTTTCTCTTCCTCGTCTTCCTCCTCTTTCTTCTTCTTCTCCTTGTCCTCTTTCTTCTCCTTCTTATCCTCCTCCTCTTCCTCCTCCTCTTTCTTCTCTTTCTCCTCATTCTCTTTTTTCTCCTTCTCCTTCTTATCCTCCTCCTCTTCCTCCTCCTCTTTCTTCTCTTTCTCCTCATTCTCTTTTTTCTCCTTCTCCTTTTATTCTCCTTCTCTTCTCTTCCTTCTCCTCCTCCTCTTCCTCCTTCTCCTCCTCCTCCTTTTCTTTCTCCTCCTCTTCCTCTTCTTCCTCTTCCTTCTTCTCATATTCCTCCTCCTTCTCCTCCTTCTTCTTCTTCTCCTTTTTCTTCTCCTCCTCCTCCTCTTCCTCCTTCTCATATTCCTCCTTCTCCTTCTACTACTTCTCCTCCTCCTCCTTCTCCTCCTCCTCTTCCTCGTCCTCCTCATCCTCAGCCAATCTAGTACAGAGAGGTCAAGAGAACTGTACGATTTGTCTCGCTTTTCCATCCTCCCCTTCCAATTCCCCTCTCACATAAGTCCCTTCTCTCTCCTCTTTCCTGCTCTCTGCCTTTTCCTTCTCAGCCCTTCCCCTCTCTTTCCCTTTCGTTCTCCTCTTTTTTCCCTACTCTTCTCTGCTTTTTACCTCTTCCTCGGCCCTCCCTTCCCTTCCCTTTCCACTTCTGTTCCTTTTACTTCCCTTTCATTCCCTTCTATTGTAGCCCAGTCCTTTTCCCTTCCTTTCATTCCCCCCTCTGCCTCTCCCTTCTTTTCTCTTCCCTTCCCTGTCATTCCTCTCTCTTCACCTCCTTTCATTTCCCTTTCCTTCTCTTCTCTCTATTTCCATTTCCTTCGTTTCCCTTCCACTCCATTATCTTTTCCCTTCCCCTTCCCCTTCCCATTCCCTTCCCTTCTCTTCTCTTTATTTCCATTTCCTTCGTTTCCCTTCCACTCCATTATCTTTTACCCTTTCCCTTCCCCTTCCTTTTCCTATTCCCATTCCCATTCTCATTCCCCTCCATTACTTCTTTCTCTTCGCTTCCTTTCATTGCCTAGCGCCCTCTGCTCCTTCCATTTCTTTTCTTTCCTTCCACTTCCGTCCTTTCCCTTCCTTTCTCTTCTTTTCCCTTTCTTTACCTTCCCCTCCTCCTTCCCGCTCCTCCCCATCTCCTTCCTATATCGTCTTTCTGTTCCTTCTCTTCCTCTTCCTCGTCTTACTTTCGATTTTATTTCCTTCCCTTCCTTTCCCTTTCTATCTTTCCCCTTTTTATTTTCCCATTCCTCTCTGCCGTTCCTTTCCCTTCTTTTCCCCTTCCACGCCTTTCCATTCCTCTATCCATTCATCCCTGCCTCCCTCTCTCCTTTCCTTCTCATTTTCCTACTCTTCTTTGTCTTCGTCTTTCTTCTCTTTTAGCTTCCCTTCACTCCCATCTCTTCATTTCCCTTCCCTTCCTTTTCCTTCGTTTCCCTTTCCCCCTCTTCCTTTTCCTTTGTTTCCTCACGCGTTCCTCTTCTTTTCCTTCCCTTCCCATTCCATCCCTTCTAATCCATTCCCTTCCCTTTCCCTTGCTCCTCCTCCCTTCCTTTCACCCCTCCTCACCATCCTCGCCCTTCCTTCCCTCCTTTACCATCCTTTTATCTCTTTTCCATTCATTTCTTTCCTGTTTTTCTCTTCTTTCACTTTCTATTATCTTGTCCCTATCTCTCTTTTCCATTCCTTTCTCCTCCTCTCCATTCATTTACTCTTACCTTTCCTTCTTTCTCCTTCCTTCCTCCTCCTTTTGTGTGACTCCCCTCTTCGTTTTCCCTCGCAGGATGCGCGTGGGGTGGGGAGACCTCTTGCGTCGTCTCCCCTCGCCAGGGGCAGCCTTGTCCTTCTCTCTTGCCCGTACCAAATCCCCTCATTTCACAACTCTTCCTTCCTTCCTTCCGCTCTCCTCCTTCTACTTCTTCTCCTTCCTCCTCCCCTTCTCCTCCTCCTCCTCCTTCTCCTCCTCGTATTTTTCTCCTTCTTCTTCCTCTTCTTCTTCTTCCTCTTCTTC
>NC_134780.1:29826404-29833904 GCF_046742065.1 Oratosquilla oratoria | reverse complement strand
TTTAAGACCTCACACACTTACGAGTATCAAATACGACCCTGGCCAAAATAGGAGTTACAGAACATGTGCACATGTGGCGATACAGTTGTATACACGTATGTGTGTGCGTGTGTGCACATCTCCCTATGCGTTAAGATTATGAGCACACACACACACTCACACAAATACAATCATCTTCACGTCTACACGTGATTATATTCTGTGTTACACAGAACTGGTATGTAGGTGTACAATTATACAGTGTCATTCAACTTCGTTCTGGTTTGTTTTGCTTAGGAAACATCTTTGATATTAACGTTAACACAAAATAGAATCTTATCGTGAATAAACATGCCTTTCACTCATGGATGTAACATGTGGTTAGTATTGGCTTCAATTGCAAATACCCCCCCAACCCCTCCTTGCCGCTTGGGGGTAGGGGGGTTAACCCTGGTTGCTCCCTCTCTCTCTTGTGGATGTCCTAACATTCAAAGGTGATGGTCTCGATGTTTTGGTTTCTGGAAGCAATAGTGAAAAGGGAAGTAAAGTTAAGACAAGTAGATTATTTTCAGGGTAATATGCTTAACTGAACCAGTTTCTGAAGTGGTAAGATTCACTTTGCCGGTACGCTGAGGTTAAAGAAATAACTCCTTGAATAATAGTTTAATCAGTAAATCTCTACAGGTACTTTGCATATCGTCTTCCTTCTTCCTTTTCCATCTATATGATGGGTCTACGACACAAGTATTGATAATTCGCAGTGAAAAAAACGATTTAAGTGGTTCCAGAGAAGTCTATTTGAAAAAATAAATTATGTCTTATTAAATATATAAGGAGTAAGACGAGCAAGGGGAATGGGAACATTAGAAGGAGGGGGGGGGGGTTGGAGAAAGAGATAGTACCATCAAGAACATCCCAAACTGTTGCATGGCACTTAAAAAACTATACAAATACATCTTAAATTGTCAAGTAATTGGTTTGTTTTATATACAATATAATTTTTGTAATTAGAATAATAAAATTAACTTTAATAAGTCAACTTTAAAAGGTATATTTGCATAGTATTTGTATACCATAGGTTAAGTATAGGCGTCCCCAGTAGCACGAGTTATAGGAATGGTTGGAGCTAGTAATTAGAGTGCAGGGATTCGCTGTGACGCGGAAATGGGCTAGTAGAGGACCTGCTGGAGGCAAAGGAATATGTCCCAACGGGCTGTGTATGTTGGGGTTGAAAATATGAATGATAACGAAGAATCGTGCTTAAAAAAATAATAAATAAAATACCTCACGATAAAATATTTTCGATCAGATGCGGCGAAGTAACAAACATTTCATTGCCTGATAAAAAGAAACTGCACTCGACCACCAGTATTTATGACCAGGCAATCTTAATCTATTTAAGTATCTATTTATTAATATCTCTATTAGTATTATAATTATTTTCTTACATAATGGTCTCCAAAGTAATATGGCTAGCTCAACTTTTTTCTTTAATTAGTGGGTGGATATCAGTGAGGGATGACTACAAGAAAAGCAGCACATGGGAATTTTACAGGTCCCAAACGATATTGACCGAATCTACCACAGTTACTTTTGAGAAAATACCTTTGGATACTCGAATGGAATACTAGCATAGTGAGGAATGTATGGCATATTCATCGGGACGTCTTTCTATCCTGTCACGAGCTTGCCCGAACCATTCTTTGATGTTCAGCAGCGTCTGTTTGTCTTTAGGAGACCAAGGTTCCATCAACATCATCCGCTACAGTCAAGATTATTTTTTTTTTCTGTGTAACCATCCTTCCCTCGCTCCCCAACAAAGAAGAAAAAGACACATTTCTATACACAGAATTTGAGTACAAGAATTGCACATTTGGTCCATAGAATTGCATATTTGGTCCATAGGAACTGTTTTCTTGGAAAGAAATCCTAAATTGATCTTAGGAAGACGAATTTTGGCAGTGTTGCAGGGGCAGGGAGCCAACGAGCTTAGCACTGGTTAAGTGATGTGGCCACTGCCCCGGTCCTCTCTTATGTGCTGGAGGTTGCGATTGTTCTGTGAATAGAATTCATGACAGGTGCCTCTCCTACAGGAGTGTTATGCCCCAGGAATCCTTCTTCTTTCATTGCTGTCACTTTAGAATGCAACTCGTCGCCACGTGAGGATATTTTTCTTTTTTGGTGGGTGGGTGTTTTTTTTTTTTTTTTTTAGCCGCAGATGCAGTGTTCGGGGGGACAGTATGAGGGTTCATGGTTGCACGCGCTCTCGCACCACTCGACCGTCGCCTGCTCCGACACGGGCCTACAGCTTATTCTTCTGCGGGGTCGACTCCCCCAGTCTACTCCCGGTCTCCCTGGGGACCCTGCGTATTCGGGTCTTCCCGGGGCTCCCGCTCCTCCTGGTCTTCCCGCTAAACCTCGCTCTCCTGCCCTTCCTGGAGGCCCACGGGCACCTGGTCTCCCCGGAGCTCCGGCGGCTCCTCGCTCTCCTTGTCCTCCCGCAGGCCCACGGGCTCCTGGTGTCCCCGGGGCGCCTGCCCCTCCCTGTGAACCAGCTCCTCCCGGTCTCCCCGCACGCCCTGCTTCTCCAACCCCTCCCCCGTATCCCAGGTCTCCTGCGTCTCCTGCGTCTCCGGGTCTTCCTGGAAGGCCTGGCGCCCCTGGTCCTCCGGGCTCTCCCCTAGGGCCCGGAGACCCTGCGTTGCCAGATATTCCGGGTCGACCCGCACTTCCTGGTCTCCCAGGAGATCCTCGAAGGCCTGGTCTTCCGGAATTGCCTGCGTTCCCTCGTTCACCCGGAGAACCGGGACTTCCTTGTGGTCCTGGATATCCTGCGGTTCCGGGATTTCCTGAGAGGCCTGGAGGCCCTTGGAGTCCGCCTCTTCCGGGGACCCCCCGGTTGCCTTGGTTCCCGTTAGGTCCTCGCGGGTTCACCGAAGGGCCATGGGACTCCAACATCCGGCGGAAATCTTCGGCGCTAATAGTGTTACTGCTGTCCAGGCTGAAATAGATTAAACAGTTGTAATTTCGTGTATGGCAATGGAGTAGGAATACATTACAGTGAAAATACAATAGGAATACAGTACGTTGGAGGTACAATATACAACAAATCAGTAGGGAAGCCTTTGGTCAGTAAGGGGACCAAATACAAAGGATGTGGACAGTGATCCACAATGCACAATGTAGTATTAATACAGTACAGTAAGAACACAGTGTAGAATAGTCTAGTAGAAAGCCGATTGGCCAATAACAAGAAAACTGGGTACGAGTCTTGTATCTAGGAAATTTAAAAGCATAATTTTTCAAAATACCAATTTATAGATATATTCGCCATCTAGAACTCTAAGCTTCCCTCAGCTGAATAAAAGCTTCCTAGCCAGGCCTTTATCCTGTTGAAAGAAGAGTGCACAGCCTCCAGTAGTTGGTAAACGGATCAATGGGAAAACTGCGAAAGTTCAGTGTAAGCTGGATCAAGAATCGTGTGATTCACCACGGCCTTGGACCACATGTTGGACTCGTGACCGACAGCTATTTCCCTCCCGGATGAGAGCTCAGAGCTCATATATGACCGATCTATGGGTACCTTATAAGTACACACACACCCAACTACCCTCCCACGAGAGTTGGAGTAACAACCCGCAGCGCAGCGATACTGAAATTATTTCAGCCCTGAGCGGGATTCGAACCCGGATCGCCGTAGTGGCAGCCGGAAACTCTACCCACTGCGTCACGAGTTGTGTGCGTGTGTTCGAAAGGGCATGGTAAAAAAAAAAAAAAAAAAAAAAAAAAAAAAAAAAAAAAAAAAAAAAAAAAAAAAAAAAAAAAAAAAACTGATGTCCTTGTGAAATATAGAGGGGCGCAAGTAACAACCTTTGCGTTTAGGGCTCCCTCGCCGAAAGTTGGGTTTTCGAAGTCAAAAGATGGCGCCACCAACCCTATCCTATTCTCACTGCGTTTACACTTTATTTCCTGCTCATTTTCTTCCTCCTTTATAATCATCTTTGACTTGCGCAGCATCGTAGAGGTTCTTTCCATCCTCCACTCCCGCCATCACAGGTTCACGACATCCATTCGCGTCTCGTCCGATTTTTTTTTTTCTTTTCTTTTTCCGCTGCATATCAGAGTTGTTCCACTGGGTAGCGCTTCATGGCGGCTTTCCCGACAACCAACGAACCGACAAGGCAGCTCGGAATGCAGCATCGTCCGAAACTTCCATCCTTCTGCTCTCATTACCACTAAAATAATAGACGGTCTGAGGCGGCATTGGGGTGCTTGAGAACGCACACACACACACACACACACACACACACACACACACACACACACACACACACACACACACACACACACACACACACACACACACACACACACACGTCGGATGGACGGCGAGAATTGGAGTTCCGAAGAAAAAGCTAAATCTACGCGGATCTCAACGTCAAGGAAATACCTTATTGTATTTATAGGGAAGGGGAAAGCTCGTTGTGTAGTGGAAAGGTGATAAAAAAGAAGAAGGAGAGGGATTACTGAGGGAAATGGAAGGAAATGAGGAAGGGGAGGACTTGGTCCAGGAGGCCAGGCGTCTTGTAAACAAGAGAAGGGCCGATGATTTTGGTGAAGGGATTAACAAAAATGTAAAGATTAGAAATATAGATAAGAGCAGCACAATGGAAGGCGAAGATAATAATTTCCAGGGATTTAATGAGGGGGTGGGAGGATACCAACCTCCCCCGATTAGCAAGACTAGAGGAAAAACTTGATAAAATGACCGAACAGTGGGAGAATAGGTTCGGTAACATAGCAAAGATTGCGCAGAGAGTTGAAAAATTGGAAGAACTAGAGGAGGTGAACAAAAACTTAACTAATGAAATAGATAAATTAAAAAGACAGTTAAAAGAAGTAATAGAGGAGAATGAGGAATTAAAGAGGAATAATAAAGACAATAAAGAGGCCATAGCAAAAGAAGCACATGGTTGGAAAAAAATCCAAGAAAACAGTAAAGTTGCATTTACTGACATAATTAAACAGCAAATGAAAGAACAAACTGAAGACTCAGTTATTAAAGTGATGAGACAGAAGGAGAATATAGTAAGAGACTTAGCAGATAAAAAGAAATGTATAATTATATTAGGAATGGAAGAGAAATATAACCTAAATAGAACCACAAGAATCAATGAGGAAAAAGAAAAAGTAAGCAGTTTACTAGAATTAGTTCAGGAAGATGAACCTGAAATCATGAAACAAATTGAAGAGATGTTTAGACTCGGAAAGTATAGTACAGATAAGACCAGACCAATTAAGATTAAATTCAGGTCACAAACGACGGCAGAGAATATCTTAGCAAAAACAGGGAAACTAGCAGCAAGTGAACAATATAAAAAGGTATGGATAAAAAGAGAAATTAATAAGGAGGAAAGAGAGGAGGAAAAAAGAAAAGACATGAAGCTAAGGAAAAAAACGAGAACAGAATAGAGTCAGAAAAAGATAAATTCTATCGGAGAGTAGTGAATATGAAAGTAAGGAAGTACGACATACTAGAGAAAAACAAAAGGGAAACAGAGAATACAATGGAAGTGGCAGAAAACTAAAAGTATCTTACACAAATATAGATGGATTAATAACAGGATCGAATGAGCTGAATGATTATCTGAAGGAAAAAGAACTGGACATAATGGGAATTGTAGAAACGAAATTAAAAGGTCCACTATCACCCAACAGTGTAGGACATAATGCATATAATTATTGGATTAGAAACAGAGAGACAAAACAAGGGGGTGGAGTTATGTTCCTGACTAAGAAGGATATAAACGTGAGGTGTGTCACATATCGAAAGAATACAGTAGAGGTGATTATGATCGAAGTGGAAGACAGAGATAAGAAGAGCAGAAAGTTCGTGATAAATTATGTGCCTCCAAAAAATAGCCTCGTGGGAAGAGAGTGAACATAAAAGTATGTTAGAAGACACAAGGATAACGTTAAATAAGATAATGGAAGATGGAGGAAGAATAGTTATGATGGGCGACTTTAATTGCAAAGAAGTCTGCTGGGAAGAGATGACAGTAAAGGGTGGAGACGGCTCATGGGGAAATGTTCTACTCGAGATGATTATTGACCATACAATGACACAGTGGATACAGGAGAACACTAGGTATAGAAATGAAGAAGAACCATCGAGACTAGACCTAATAATCACATCTGAACCTAGAATAGTGGAAAAGATTGAATATAAAACACCAATAAGTAAAAGTGACCACATATTGATTGAAATGGAACTAAATGAGGAAAAATACATGAAAAGAAATGAACAATATAGAAAAGGAAGAATGATGTATGAAAAAACAAACTTTGATAAAATAAGAGAATTCTTTCAAAAAGAAAACTGGGAAGGAATATACAAAGAAGAAACAACAGTGGAAGAGAAATGAAATATTTTGACAAAAACAAGAAAAAGAATATGTAAAGTGCTGGTACAACAAAAGTTGTAGGGAGTTAAAAGACAAAAGAGATAAAGCTTGGACCAAATGGAAGACAAAAGACCTGAAAAATGGAAAATATATACTTGTTATAGAAATTAATATGTACAAGTGTGCAGAGAGGAAAAGAGAAAATATGAAAAAGATGTCATAGAAAAATGTAAAGATCAACCAAAACTATTTTACAGATTTGTAAACAACAAACTGAAAAACAAACAAGATTTGGAGAAATTAAGACGAGGAGGAGTTGAATACACAGAGGAAATAGAAATGGCGGAAATTATGAACAGGCATCTTAAATCAGTGTTTGCAAGGGAGAACATACAACCTGAAGAGATCGAATGGAAAGAGAAAGTCCCCCTATGAAAGAAATAGAAGTAACAAAGAATGAAATAATGAAACACTTGAGTAATCTTGATGTCAGAAAATCGCATGGACCAGATGAAATAGCAAACTGGATTTTGAAAGAATGCAGGAATGAACTGGCAGACAAAATACATAGCATACTAAACAGTTCCTTGAAAGAAGGAAAAGTTCCAGAAGATTGGAAAAAAGCAAATATAGTACCTATATATAAAGGGGGAAATAAAGAAGACCCTACCAACTATAGACCAGTCTCTCTAACAAGTACAATAGCAAAAATTTGTGAAAGAATTGTAAAAAGTAGATGGGTAAAATATTTAGAAAAAGAAAAACAACGTGCTAAATCCAAGGCAATTTGGATTCAGACAAGGACGATCATGTGTCACCAATTTAATATGTTTCTATTCAAGGCTTATAGATATAATACAAGAAAGAGATGGATGGGCTGATTGTGCATTTCTAGACCTAAAAAAAAGCTTTTGACAAAGTACCACATAAGAAGTTGCTTAAGAAATTAGAAACTGAAGGAGGAATACAGGGCAAACTGCTTAAATGGATGGAAGACTTTTTGCAAGAAAGAAAAATGAGAGTAGTGATAAGAGACAAACACTCAAATTAGGATGAAGTAATAAGCGGTGTTCCACAAGGAACAGTTTTGGCCCCAATAATGTTTGCTATATATATT
>NC_134780.1:29808904-29821404 GCF_046742065.1 Oratosquilla oratoria | reverse complement strand
CGCAATCGCGGAAGCTGTCGAGGAGGAAAAAGAAAAGAAAAAGTATGAGTGTTTGCGATTATTTGCAAAACAGATTCCAAAGTTTGATTATGTTATGGTGTCCCTTCCCTGGTGGTAGGATATAGCTTTTGTTTTCGGAGTATTTCATGACAACAATATCGGTGGAGATGACAGCGGTAATCATAGTTATGATAATAATGGTAATGATGATAGTAGTAATAACAGTAATAACAACAACAACAACAACAACAATAACAATAATAATAATAATAATAATAACAATAATAATAATAATAATGATAATAATAACAATAATAATAATAATAATAATAATAATAATAATGATAATAATAATAATAATAATAATAATAATAATAATAATGATAATAATAATAATAATGATAATAATAATAATAATAATAATAATAATAATGATAATAATAATAATAATAATAATAATAATAATAATAATAATAATGTGTATACATTGTGACGAATATAGGAGGTAAAGGGAACACGGGCTGTGGGAAATACTTTTATTCCTGACTAGTTTCGCCTGAGTGTCTTCTTCAGAGGAATAGATTTTGAAGACAGGTTGGTCAATATATATATATATATGACATAACAGAGGAACGTGGTAATGTGTCAGGTTGACGACGAGTGGGGGACCAACCTGACACATTACCATGTTCCTCTGTTATGCCATATATATATTGACCAAGTTGACTTCAAACTCTATTCCTCTGAAGAAGCCACTCAGGCGAAACTAGTCAGGAATAAAAGTATTTCCTTCAGCCCGTGTTCCCTTTACCTCCTATCCAATAATAATAATAATAATAATAATAATAATAATAATAATAATAATAATAATAATAATAATAATAATAATAATAATAATAATAATAATAATAATAATAATAATATTAATGATAATCATGATCATTATGGTGATGGTAGTAATAATGACGATGATAATAATAATGACGATAATAATAACATTAATGACGATAATAATCATAACATTAATGACAATAGTAATAATAAAAGATGTACAAGTAATATTGGAACTAGAGGCACAAGACGGGAGTTCCACAAGTTTATGGGTGAACTTGAATGAAACTGTGTCGTTCTGGCTCACTCCACCGGCGATTCTTATAAACTTAGTCAAAGGTGTTTTCTAAATCCACTAAAACTAAACACAAAGGCCCTTGATACGCGTACAAAACCTGCAACACAACCGACTTTTTTCCGGTACGCGAAACCTAGACTTCACCTAAAAAGTTAACTAATCAATCTCCAGTTTATTTTTTCTGAATGAAAATTGGTATCCTTATGCTACGCTGGGCGTCGTATGTAGGATGATCTTGGCATCCACATTTAAAAAGTTTGCCCAACTCCGTGCAGGTCTCAGGGCGGGGGATCCCAATCCCTTCGGCCGATGTGCCCCGGCCCGACCGAGGACGGTGGCGGAGCACCCCGCGAATGGGCTAAGTGATATCGGCCGACTGCTGGTCCACGGTGGCCTGGGGCAAGATCTAAGAATATAAGGTCTAACCACTTCCGACCGAATTTCTAGGGAGTTGGCGCAGCGGGCCCGTGAACGTCACCTGGCTGTTCAAAGTGGGGTTAGCGGGTCCTATAGCTGTCAGTTGAAGCTGGTCCGTCGTTCGAAAATAACGTCGCCTTCGCTCGCATCGCTCCACGCAATTAGTTATATTCTGACAAATATTATATAAAATATATATATAAATATATATAAAATATCATAGTTCCTGTCTATATATATGAATATATATGATATATGATATATAATATATATATATATATAATATATAAAATATTATAGTTCCTGTCTTCCTTAGCGTTTCACAGTTTTCTTCAGTGTATCACAAAGAGAAAATGGACTCAGCCAAATGACGTCAGAAGCTGCGCAGAAGAATTCTAACGGTCTGACCTGTATATTTAGACCTTGGCCTGGGGTAGCCCGCGCCTTTCGGTCGACGCGCCCCGGCCCGGCCGCGAACCGTGGCGGAGTGTGAAGAGCCTACACCAAGGAGACGCGTAGTTACGGCTAACGCCGTCATCTTTGCCCCAAGGTCTAAATATATATATCCTTAGATCTTGCTTTGCCCTATTATGCTTTTGGACTGTTCGGTCAGTTAACAAGTACTGCTGGAAATCGGAGAGGAGTGCGGGATTCGAACCTACAACTATGCGAATACAAGACTAGTATGCACTGATAAAACATGTCGAAAAAGACCTTACCTCATCTTAGATAATCTTAACTTACCAAACTAATTTCGAACTATATTGTATTCAATTGTTTCCTTCCAGGTTAATACTTTGTGTGAAAATATCTTCAAATAAATTTTTATCAATTCCCTTTAAATCCTTAAAGGATTATTAAATCAAGCCCCGAGTGTGTGTGTGTGTGTGTGTGTGTGTGTGTGACTTCAATGTTTTAAGCTGTTTACGTATGCTTTGTTTCTCATATACGGTAGTTGTGTGGCTCGCCGCTGTAATCTTTAAGGCGTTATTACACCGGATTAATAACCCCCATTCCCCGACTGTTGGAGCAGATTTGCAGCCCGCAGTTTTCAGGAAGGAATCTAACATGCTGGAGAGAAAAAAAAAAAAAAAAAAAAAAAAAAAAAAAAAAAAAAAAAAAAAAAAAAAAAAAAAAAAAAAAAAAAAAAAAAAAAAAAAAAAAAACAGCACATCAAATGACATTCTGTGTATTTTTGTTGAGAAAACAAAACAGTTTGCCATACTGATTTCACGGAGGAAAATCTTCTGGAGGTGGACGGTACCGCCGATTAATCAAAGGTCGGAGGAAAAATAGCCCAGTGTGATAACCAGTGAAGTTTAGAGATCATACAGAAACAGAAATGTCCAAGAGTGGATAGACTAGTGATCTATATGATAAGCTAATGATAGCTGGACTTTCGAAGTAAAAAAAAAAAAAAAAAAAAAAAAAAAAAAAAAAATCGCGCCATCAATACTTAGACAGGTCGTTAATGATAATCACACCATGATTCATGGTCTTCATATAGTTCATGATGGAGTGCTATGACTGTTCTCTTGGCTGGTTTTCATTTAAAAATTGAATCAGCCTATGCACAGAACAGCGATTGGCACCGATAAGACTGTAAATGATTTCTTAGAAATATACTAAAGAGTCCATACGTCGTGGTTTATTACTAGATATTCTACCAAATCAACCATAAGTATATGCCTCTGTTTCTTATATCACATCCATGTACTATTTGAACTTGTTTATTTTATATTTTGTATATAGTAAAGGAAGTTGTAGAGTATATTGACAATCACTTTTTAGGATAATAACAACGATTTGAATAAATTCTGTAACACGTGAGACTGGTGGGATAGGTAAGTAATCGTTGTTGTAATCCCAAAAAGTTAAAAAGTAATACTCATTATACTATACAGTGCTTTTACTACATACACACATATACCAAAGTCTTTTTCCCCTTACACGGGGGTAGCCAAAAATAAAAAGGCATAGGAACCACTACCACCCATTCCATTTCCTATATATTCCACTCCCTTCCACCCTCCTCCCTCTCTCTTATCTTGGCACCTACATACAGAATATAAAAAAGCAAACAGCACAAAGATGGAAAATAAGAGAATGCCAGACCCTGAACGGATTCCTTGTACCGCACAAGCTATAGTGATTATATTATCAACTGCAGAGATAGGATGGAAAAAAGTAAAAGCATTTTAAAAGGTTCAGTAGGTAAACACAGTCATTGACGTTAACATTACAAGAGATCTTACAATTGAAGAATCAACGTTCGTTCTAAGAAATATGAAACTAAAAAAAAAACGACTGGTGGGTGGCGTGTGGATAGACTTTCTAGAAAGAGGCAGGGACAGAAGTGATTTTTTTTTTAAGTACGTGTCCACATCTAAAAGCTCACAGACACTACTCACTGTGTATTTGTGCCGTCTTACTTCCGACATTCACTGCACTAGATAGCAGTGAATTCATATAACAATCTTTGGAAATAAACTCTCCGACCGGGATTCGATCCCGCGCTTGAGCGGCCGGCTTGCTTTTTATAAGACGCTCAGGCGAGGGTTCGAATCCCAGTAGGAGAGTTTGTTTCCAAATGTCATAATGACACAAAAATATAACGATTTAATTTTCGTACAGATCATAAGATATAATTTCTTTACCCTCTATAGAGGCGCCACTTACGCATCATACCTGTAATGTGTCCTAAATTTTTGGAACATACGTGGAAGAGTGGTTAGCGTGTTTACTTCATAAGCGTGGGTGACAGGTGCGATTCCTGAGATGGACCTCAAAGCAATTGCTACTGTCGCGTTTCGCCTTTCGCCTAGTCACTATGACCAACCTGATTCCACTGGTGTGTGTGTGTGTGTGAAGTACACCCATCATCTTACTGATAATATTATATTTATTACCGATATAATCCTATATATTTCTCTATCTGTTATTGATATAATCTTATTTATTTTCTCAGGGGGAAGGGATCTGTAACATTCGTCAAATCGCCATAATTTCAAATTTGCAATGAAAATGTCTTTCATTGAGAATGTTCTAGAATATATTAGATACTCTTAAATTCCGTAACTTTTCGTTATGAATATTAGAGACTTCCGTTTTTTTAGATTTTTTTCTTCAAAAGGAGAACTATTTGTACAACACTTACACAGGCTGTTGGTTTTCCCGTTGTTCTCTTCCTTGCGTCGCCACGACTCAAGTCTTGATAAACGGTTGTCGACGTCAAGCTGCAGAGAAACACCTCATTGATAATAGTAATGATAATGATAATAACAATAATAATAATAATAATAATAATAATAATAATAATAATGATAACGATGATAATAATGATAATAATAACAATAATAATAATAATAACAATAATAATAATAATAATGATAATAACGGTGATAATAACAATAATAATAATAATGATAATAATAATGATAACTAATTAAATTATAATAAAGATAGTAATGATAATATGATAAGATTAGTATGGCAATAATTTAGATAAATAGATATCAATCTGAATTAACCTCTTTCGAAGCTTTTTTTTCAGTCACCACAAACTTATCCTAAGTGACCATAGTTTTTTTTCTTTATATATTATTACCTCCGACGAGGCAAAAAGAAATATGAACGAATTTTGAAAAAGGGTTTTGGATTTTTTTCTTTATCTACATATAATGAAAACAAGTATTTTCTATGCAAACGTGGAAAGTTGCCGTCCAAGACTACTTATGCTTTTTTTATCATGCGCTGCTGCGACAGATAACTGTGATTGAGTACTTCTGAATAGGGTAAGTGATAGACAAGTCGAGCTCTCCAAATACGTCTATCTATACATTAGTTTAGCTTATTCAGTAATCTATTTATCTATTCATTCTTTTATTAGTTTATTAAATTTAACCACTTCTATAAATGGAAACCAACTAGTGGTATCAAGGTACCAGTACTTGAGTGGTACCAATTTACGCGGTAAAAAATATAGTAATAAATAAATAATAATGAATGAATAAATAAATAATGAGATTAATCAATACATTCTTTAGTGCTAATACGACAACTATTGTTTGACAAGAGTTTCTTAACAAGTAAACTAATTATAAGGTGGTAGAAAAAACATTGTGTGTGTGCGTGTGTATACGTACTTGTGTGAGGCATGCTTTCCTCAGCGAGTTGCTAATAAAGAGAAAGAAATGCATAACAATGACAGTCGACTTGAATTAATGTGATAGATAAATAATTCGATATACTGCTAATTAGTCGACAGTCACAAATATGCAGATTAAAATCACATCACAAAAATCAACTTTGCCGTAGCTATGTCGGATTCACTTGAGGAGAAGCTATATCTTGTATATCTGATTACTGTTTTACGCCATGTCCCCTAACAGCGTTTCTGGGACACTCTAAGATTTTTTTTTCTTGTCATTCTTCCATGTCAAACGAATCCGAAATAGCCCTGTTGTCCAAAGGATTGTGGGTATTTGTAATGTGAACATACTGTAGTTGTACACCATATGGGTGAGGTCTGAGACAATTACATTGTATTAAGCGAAGCAAAGCCAAACACAGAAAACGACGACGACGACAACAAACACTCAATTCCTAAATTTCGACAACAACCTTGCAGTGTTTGTACTTCATAGATGGCGCTAGTGTTACCCCTAACAGATGATGATACAAATTTACACTAGAATTATCACTATACTGAAACAATCACAGAAAAGAAATGAACGTCTTGTGAATACTACAAGGTTGTCGACGAACTTCACAATCCAGATATAATCGTACTTTTGCGGATGCCTGCAATGGAAGCAACACAATTATGCTGATATGTCTTTCGTTGGTAGAGCATCAGTGATTTCTTTTTGTTACAAAAAATAACTTCTGTTATAAAAGAATTGTTATTTCAAATAACAACGAAGGTGTCCGCAAAAGTATATCTTTAACAAAGCAAAGCAATGTACAGCACGTCAATACGGCACATACATCACACCACTCAGCCATACCATTAAATTTTTGTCCAGACTCCCCTCCAACATTCCACTAAATACCACTAAATAGATCTACAATTTCACAAACACAAATTAGCCTCTACGGACCAGAGTCATACAGGATTCTTTTATGCTTAGAGACTAATTTCCTCTTGCTATCCTCCCTTTCTGGTACCAGATTCAAATCTCTCCTTGATCACCTTTATGACTCCTGGGTAGTACTTACGAAATACCTTCGTCATTTCGTAGCAACACACACACACACACACACATACACACATGTGCACCTACAAAATATGCACAGTGACCTACACATTTGTCCACCAGAGCTATAGCAACATCTCACACACAAACATACAAGAATAAAAAAATGCGTTGTTCAAACAGTGATACATATAGAATTATTGAGACAGGACTGAACATACACAGTGAAGCATATCCGTTTCCAGTATTTTCACACGGAATAGCAACAGTAAAACATACAAAAGCTATTGAAACGAAAACAGGCGCACAGGAAACATCCGTATGTAAAAAAAGCATATGACGGTGAACACAGCATTAGGACACATGGAGAGAAAGGACACAAGCACGCGGAGAGTACACGCGGGGAGTACGCACACGTAAAATGAACGGTACACACAGAAAGAACACACTCAGAGGCTAACCATATACTGGTCTTCCAGGTGGAGGTTTAGAGTCTTGTTGATGTTTACTAGTTTATCTTCCATAGGGAAGAGGATATTCATGATGGCTCCGCTAAGGTTCCTCTCCAGCTCCTTCACCTTCGTCAGATTGCCAGAAATCATGTCCATCTCCTCGGAGGTGAAGCTGCTGCTCTGCGCCCGGATCCTCAAGTCGTCCTCCACCTTCCCGAGTAGGATCTTCAGTTCCTGATGCTGCTCCTGGACAGTCTCCTGCCGATGGCGAAGTCTTCCTTGCTCATCCCGAAGACCTTCCTGCTCGCTCCGGAGGTCGCCCAGTTCCCTTCGGTTCGATTCTTGCCCACGGCGGAGACTGTGTTGGGCGACTTCGAGCCTGTCTGCAGTCTTGTAAATGTTCTGTACGTCCTTCATGGCGGCGTCTGTGCTGGCCAGGGTGTGATTCATCTTCCCGCTTACTGCCTCAAACGATTTCCACATCTTCGGCAAAGTCTGGTTCACCACGGTGTCCACATCAGCCTGGAGCGCACGCAGGGAGGCGCCGTACTCCCTCGTCCACTCCTCCTCCTTCTCCTGAAGTAGGTGTATGTGGAAATTGATCTCCCACCCAAATGGGTTGGTGTTCATGGCACCCATCCTGTACATGCTTAACGAGGACCTCTCTTATCACCCTTTGCACGCGCGCGCACGCACACACACACACACGCACATTCACGCACGCACACACACACGCACGCACGCACACACACACACACACACACATGCACATAGACACACACGAATGCACACACACAGAAAGTCGCACATCAGCACACCCCTCCACCTTATGTCACACTACTTTCTCTCACCTGCTCTCCCCCAACTCTCCTCCCTTCTCGCTCAATCGCTTCCCCAATGCCGCTCCGCCTTCCTCCATAACTTGGCTTCCTTTCCCCCTTTCACCCCTCCACCCAGCCTTTAGTTAAAAAGTCCTTTCTTATCTACTCACTACCAACAAAGCCACACCTTTCCTCCCTTGCCCCACCTCATCCCTCCCGACATTCTCACCATCATACTCCTAAACTCAAAATCGCCCTTCCCTTTCAACGAGAGATTCATTTTCCAAAGATTAAAAATACATTGATAAATAAAACAAATCTGGAACAGTTATGTCTGTGATCCCAACGAGTCCTCTGAAGGCTTCTGCTTTCGGTTTTCAGTCTGGAGGAAGACGGAAGGGTTTTGCCAGGTGGAGGGTCTATGTCGTCTATATTGTAGAGAACATAGTCAGGGCCGTACCATAAGAAAAAACAAAAAACAAAAAAAAACGTCTGGCATTGCTTGGCGGAAAAACGCCAATAATTCGATTTGATTTTTTTTATTATAATTATCAGCCCCTATCACTAATCGCCATTCATCCTCAGAATAATTCATTCTTCTTCATTAAATGAACTAATACACATTGGTTCCTGACCATCACCAGGCGACCAAACGTTAGGCATTATTTTTTTATCTTTTATGGTACAACCCTTAATATATCTCCTTCTGGAATGTGACAATATTGATACAATTTAAATGTCAAACCCAAAGTATTTGATTCAGCCGAGTGATGATACCACGACATGTTCCTGAGTTCATCTCAAGCTGAATAAAATTGTCTGAACACAGAGGCCTATATACAGTGCGCCGTTATAGCGAATCAATTAATACATGCTATGAATACAGCCTAGGTACATCACAAATCGCGGGTATAGTACCTGACCGATGGTGAGTATAGTGCCTGACTTGGATTTTTTTTATTTTATTTTTTTTATTTATTTATTTATTTATTTTTTCAAAATATCGACAAAATACCCATCCATGAGCACAACAACTACCACGGCGCCCGGTCATGAGCATTGCACAATCATTCCCACAATCCAAGTCCAACGCCAATAGATGGCGTAGGTGCTCGAATGGTTAAAAATAATCTTTCTGTTTAGTCCAATGTGCTTCGACACAGTCTAGATCATAAATAGAAGGTTCAATAATGTAATGGGCATAAAATACGTAATGCTCAGTCATGGGCACAGGATCTACAATGCTCATTCATGGGCACAGAGTCTGATTCCTGAGAGTGATATAATTTACATTTTGTGAAACATTTACATGTGAGCACCATACCCATCTGTGGACAAAGTACCTAATCTTTAGCATAATACAGGAACACGGATAAGGAAAGAAGAAGGCATTATTTCATGGGGACAGACAAGCGTGGTGACACATTTCGTATGCAACACAACATCAACGACATACAGTTAACGATAAACACAAACACTGACGAAAATACAAACACTTTGTTGACGAAAACACAAACACTTTGTTAACACTGACGAAAAACACGAACAGTGGCGAAGTACACGAACACAAAGGCAACATTGACAAGGAGAACAGGCGTCACTCCGACAGTTAACACAAAACACACGATACACATGGGGTATTGGCCACATTAGTTTTACGCAGTCATTATTTTAGTGATTTCAGTAAAATCCCTACGGATCAGATTCATGCAACATTCTTTTATGACTTGAGGCTCATCTCCACTCAAATATGAATGCTGATCACTTTTAACTTCTATCATCCATCCTATATATTATCTTCCACCTTGACTCCACCTCTTCTTGGAAATATTGTCCCCAAAGATAGACATGCATCCACAACATTATATAACATCACAGACATCACACTATAATGAAAATTTAAATTCACATACTCAAGCGAAGCGACACGGACAAATTACACAAGCTAGTCAGGTCTTGGGCAGGAACCGCAAGTCTCATCTAATACCAGTGTAAATCTTACATGGCAGTTGAGGCTACAGTGACTACACACGCTCAAGCACATACCTTTTTGAGATCCGTTTTCATTGCCGCTACCTTCTCCTGAAAGATGAAGGGTTTGTTTCAGTCTATGGCATGACAAGATGTTTCTGATATGAGCAAGTCAGCTATTACAGAAAGGGAGGTGGGAAACATGGACAATGTGTTGTTTGTACGGGAGAGGTTGAATGAAAGAATCTCGCAAAATTGTACAGGTATATTGGAATCCCTATTCATTCACCTGCTGTGGGTCGGTGGTAGCACTCGTGTCTGTTAACCTCACAGGGATTTCGGACACCTGTCCGAGTCCTAGTTAGTGTGGAATAGTTAGGGAGGGCATCTACTCGGTGTAATACCTTCTGAGGTAACCAGGCCAGTGTACGTACCTCATGCCGTTTGTCGAGGTCCTGCATTCGGTCATTTGCTGACGTCACATCGCTTTTGACTTTGTTAATAACCCAGTTGAGTCTATTGTTCTTGTCATCTTGCTCTTGAAGGCGACTCTGTTTTGTGGACACAACACCGGCATGGGGCATGGGCCAGGAACGGGAGGCGTAACAGGAACGGAGGAACAGAAAAGAACAACGCTAATGACAAAGTAGACATAGGTAACATTGAGGGAGGCACAGGCCGGAAGAAACATAGTAACATGGAACAGGAAGAATTAGGATTCTAGTCACTACTGGGCAGTGATGGATGTGCATCCAGGACTTAGCTAAAAAATCATAGAGGTCTCCATTAATACAAAGACTGAATATACTACTTGGTCAAAGAACACAAGGGGTTAGGTGCGTGTTATCTAGCATTTGCACAAATTATGAGACACAACATAAGATGGAATAAAAGTAATAGGACTTGTGGCCACAATGGACAGTGTCTGACTAGGCCTCTGTAAGTCGACATGCAACATAACACGAACCTCATGCAAAGCAAAGACAGAAGAAGCATTCTAGCTGTTTACTGAAAGAAAACTAAAATGATACGTAAAAGTGCCCTGGATAGAATATAAAGTAAATTTGAAAAAATGCAAGCTAACTTTAGGTACAATAAAAAGCAATGTTGAAGCACAAGATGCTAAGTAAAACAAGCAGATTGATGCACAGCATAGCGCAGAGAAAACGCAGATCACCGCGTTGGAAATCGGACAGTGTTTGATGGAAAGTAGACATAATCCATGGCAGATGGTAACACTAGACAAAGCATGAATACATCAAGTCAACATCACAGTACTGTAGGGCATGTTGTTAGGCGGCCATGCGGATTGTTGGGCAAAATTAATGCACTTTATTAAATAATATACCTTTCGTTCTTTTCTTTCCTGAAGTTTCTGCACACACTTTTTTGTCGATATTAGAAATAGATAATTAGAAAAAAATGCAGATCACAAAACAGACCAGCCGAACAACATGCGATTTGTTGACAGAAAGCACTGAACAAGGCAAACGAAGTTTATGCTACATTTGATGCAGTGAAGATATTCTAGAACAGGACAAACAGTTTTTGTGAGATTTTGTGAATTTTTTTTAACTTTGTCACAAAACGGGTAAGCATGAGTGAGAGCAGCAGGAATCAGAGAGACTGGTCTAAGTAGCAGATGAAGCTAAAAGATTTTTTTTTTTTTTCCGGAGACGCCGTGGTCGTGGTCCTGTGTCGTACCATCATAAACCATAGCAGAGGGAGCGGTATAGGTGTTCGTTGAAGTACTGCTTGTCTTTGAGAGGCAAACTATCGTTCTTATGCACTGTAGAAACGTCTGTGTTGATGAATGTTGCATTTTTTTTTGTAGGAGAGTGGGGAGCATTTTTCGTTGCATTGATTTTTTTTTTTTTTACTACAGTATATTGTGTCGTAATTGAATGTCGATGGTTTGTGTGTATATGCAAGCCCACCGTGTTGAGGCATAACACGCGAGATGGACGTATTTCTCATAGAAGGAAGACGGTCACTTTGCTTTGTGTTTGTGGGATGAGAAGATAAATTACCACTGCGAACATCCGATCAACGACCTTCCGTTGTTGTCAAGTTGAAATTCTTTTTTCGTTTACAACGGAAATATATTAGATACTTAACAACAAAAGACATCTTTCCGGGGGGGTATTCCGTAAATCAGAATCAGGTGTCTGCAGTGGCACCCCACGAATGAGGATGTAATCTTTTGTGTCACAGTAAAACAATGAAAATCGATTCGTATTTTCGTCAGGGTAGTACCGAGCGAGAGTCGGTGGGAGTGCGGGGGAGGCGACAGGGGGTTTGGGGGTGGAGACTGAGAGAGGTGTCCGGAATGGGGGAAGGTAACGGACGATAAGGCTATGTCATGAAGACGAGTGTCGTTTTAGTCTTCTCCACCCCCAAATCAAGGGGTCCCATATCTGTAACATGGGAAAGAGCATATACACAGAGTTAGGAACATGTTATTTCTATGATGGAAATATGGACTAGATTTTCTTAGAGTCTGTTTTTCTTT
>NC_134780.1:29796404-29801404 GCF_046742065.1 Oratosquilla oratoria | reverse complement strand
GTACCACTGCCATAACTTGTCTGTGTACATTTGGTATCGGCCAAGCTTCATAAGGGCTTCGCTGTGACTATCTACGATATCACTCAGTGACTGCACACTCCTCGATTCCACCCAAATCCCCTGCAGGAGCACCAACAGCACGGCATAAGGCATCGACACGAGCATGGTTACGACCGGGTGAAGCCAGTTAGCACGAAGATAATGTCGAGTGATGCATGTGTCAACAGGACACACGGAATCGTCGGCGAGGTAGGAGTCCAGCGACAAGAAATAAGACGTTCGAAGGGGTTGTCGGTGTGGTGATGCTGGCACGGGGGTTAGAGAGAGCAGAGTCGGGCTGGACTTCCTATGAGGACAGAGGCTTGAAACAGTTTCTTCTTATTCTTCCGTTCCTTGAGGAACGTTCAGCATCGAAGGCACCACCTACGTGGAAACGAAGAGAAAACACGCGTTTAGGGAACACAAGAGTAACGATTGGTTAGACTCCACAAGGGGAATAACTCGACAGGGGAGGAGTGTTCAGTCCCCGTGCCAGGAGCCCCACACCGTCGGAGCTCAGGAGGCTACTGAGGCAGTGCCCTCAGTCGACTGACACGAACCTCCATCGGCGACGGTGCGTTGGCGCCAACGGCACATGTGACGTCATCGACCCTGTGGGCATTTCCGCTCCTGAATCATCGAGTCGACTCGACACTCGTCGTCAGACCTACTGTACGTATGTCTCAGGTAAGGCGAGGGTCGCTGGGGCGCGTTTGACTTTCGGCGGCGGGGACGGCACATCCACACGCCATCGGTGAGGAGTCACCCAGCCAGACGAACTATACACCTACGACCCGTGTGTGTGTGTGTGTGTGTGTGTGTGTGTGTGTGTGTGTGTGTGTGTGTGCGTCTATATATATATATATATATATATCTAGGGTGGATATATATATATATATATATATAATATATATATATATATATATATATATATATAATATATATATATATATATATATATATATATATATATATATATATATATATATATATAAGAAGGTGTTCTCGAGGTTATGCCTCAGTATCAACAATGGTATCGAAGTAGGGTATGGGGTGGTATCTAGTATGGCATTCTATTATGTAATAAGACATCATGTTTACTTAGATCTCCAGGAATGGGTTACCAGGTCTGTAAAAATATATATAGTAATAGAATATTATATATAAAATAAAATAAATGAAATAAATGCTTTGGTGCTTTACGGTCTGTCTCATCGTATACTTCACCCTAATCAGCTTGTCGTCTGCCCGAGAAACGGTTTTGCAATATCCTTTCTGAAGAAGTTATTTGTTAATTCTTTATCCGGTTATTCTAAGTAGGGATTTTTTTTTTTCATAAAGATTTTCGTAATCTGTGCGTATGTTAAAGATAATAAATGAATAAGGATTTTTTTTTTATAAAGATTTTCGTAGTTTGTGCGTTTGTTAAAGAAAATAAATAAATAAGGATTTTGTTCATAAAGATGTTCGTAATCTGTGCTTTTGTTAAAGATAACAAATGAATAAGGATTTTTTTTATAAAGATTTTCGTGGTTTGTCCGTTTGTTAAAGAAAATAAATAAATCAGGATTTTTTTCATAAAGATGCTCGTAGTCTGTGCGTTTGTTAAAGATAATGAATGAATAAATAAATTAATGAACAAATCTAGATTTCCAGATAGAAAGCGTCCAGATGTGATGTTTCAGTGTTTTAGTGATCGACAGCAGCAAGGGCTCTTCTGGATGAGACCTCAGAGCTCGTATCATCCTTGCTCAAAGGAGACAGTACCGGCTTGCAGTCCTGGAAAGTTCCCTCCCCGTGAGCGATATCGGACCTCTCGTGTTAAAAGGCATGACGCTAACCACTACACCAGTAAGTCGTAAATGTGTGTGTGTGTGTGTGTGTGTGTGTGTGTGTGTGTGTGTGTGTGTGTGTGTGTGTGTGTGTATGTGTGTGTGTGTGTGTGTGATTCACCATGGTCTTGGATCACGTATTGGACTCATGATCGACAGCGTGTGCGTATTTACCTAGTTGTATCTTACGGGAAGGGGAGCTACACTCGTGGTGTCCCGCCTTTCTATCTCGCAATGTCTAGTTTGCTCTTAAATTCGTGTATGGTTTTTGCACACACTATTTAGTTTCGTCCACTTTGTTCCAAGTGCCCACCGCATGTATGCGTGTGTGTGTGCATGTGTGTATGTGCGATATAAAAACTCACACACACCATAGGACAAGCATTTGAAAAGAGGCGATTCACAGCGGAAATGGGGAGGGAGGGGAGGGGGAGGGGAGGGGGAGGGGGTGGTGGAAAACACGGTGAAAGTAGATCTCCCACCATAAGGGCCCAGCATTCCACTATTCCCTCCCGCGTGGGCAGAATCCCGTGAATCAACTTCCCATTTTCATCTCACGGCGAGGGATTCCCTAAACTTAAATAGACTTCATCCCATGGCGTTAGAAATCGTCAGTATTTCATTTTTTCACACCGAAGGGGAAAAATAAATAGAAAGAGAATTAAAAGCTTTAAATTGGCAGGATGAAGGTTTCTTTGATAGAAATCACTCAACCCTGCGCATAGCTAATGTGAATTTTGCTTTAGAATTTCAGACTACAGGAAATAAACGTTTCTGTCTTGTGTTGTGATGACCCTTGTTCTCGCGCCATATGGACTAAATGGTCTCCTACAGAAATCAAACCTTCCTGACAACATATTTATAGTTGCAAGTTTTCATCATATTTCTATGTACACTAATTCCTTCATGGAATGTGACTTATTGTAAAAAGAAGAAATATTAATAAAAAAACAAAGGAATGAACTCGGAGCAACAGTCTTTATGGTGTAGCAGTCTACGGGTATGGCATCCAGGTTTTATCGCTCTAGAGTCTAGACCAGTGGCTTTGTACCCCTTGATTATCTAAAAAAAAAAAAAAAAAAAAAAAAAATCTCGTAGCCTCACTTAATACAGATATAATTTAAACACACGGAAATGATTAGTAGCACAAACCTTGCTGAGAAATTATTAGATATAATCAATTAATGAACAAAGGTACTTTTGTATTTCAAATTAGAAATGTCATTTAGTAGGATACAATGAATGCACATTATGCTTTCTCATGGTTAATATGCAGTACTCCTTTGGGGTACTCCTTTGGGGTACCTGAGGTACCCTCACTGGTCTAGACAATAGGGGGTCTCCCTTGAAATGGTGTCACTGAAATTCGTCTCCTAAGACTTCAAAGAAACTCTGGCTATTTACAAATGAGACTTAGAAAACACATTTCACTGAAAACCAAGAGACTAAAAAAAATTAACAGTCGAATATTCGAAATTGATTCACGGAGGATAAACAAGCGTTGTTATTTATTAAAAATGATAATTACCAATACAAAAATAGAGAGATATAAGACATAAAGTTCACATGGTTTAGTTGCACTGGAAAGGCCTAACGATGACGTAAGCTGCAGCTTCCCACGTACTGCACTGTTGGCAACCCCCGTCCCTTCCCCACGGTAGGAAACCTCAAGAAACCCCTAGGGGAGATTCTTGACGTCTTCCCTTCCGCCACGGAGGGTGCTGGAATAACTTTGTTTGTGTGTGTTTGTTTATATACCTCATCAGGGGAGCTTGGTAGAACACAAACATACATAGGAAATATGTTTCCTTACTCCTCCCAGTAACTATTCTCTTGTGTCCAACACTGGGATTCGAACTCGGATCGCTCGCGCAAGAAAAACGAGAACGCTACCACTGATCCACCCGGTTTATTTGGCCCTCAAGTCGTTTCGGTTCGCGACCAAATCGAATTCCGAAGATAAAGTCTTGTTTTCAGTAGGACCACCATAGAAGAGACCCAAGACTTCGGTCGTCTGGGTTTTCTGGATATTTTGTCTTCAGGAAACGAGGCTTCCGGTTGAAGAAGAAGGTCACAACGGTGTCAAAACGGGAAGGACTGGGAGTCAGAGGAAGTGGTCAAGGATTGTGTGACTCGTTTCTTACGAAGTCGAAAGTAAACAAGGCTCTATCAGCACAGATGTGAAACTTTTGTTGAGGGTGTGGCGAAGTCTATGCCTATTATTGAGGGGACAACACGCGTAAGCCAGAGGATGTAAGTGTTTATGTCTCATTTACGAATACAAAGACGTTTACCATGTTCGCGCACACACACACACACACACACACACACACACACACACACACACACACACACACACACACACACACACACACACACACACACACACACACACACACACACACACACACACACACACACACACACACACACACACACACACACACACACACACACACACACACACACACACACACACACACACACACACACACAGCATGCCAAGCAGATAGTAGCCGGCACAGCAGAACCTCCTTCTTAGACAACTTCTAGAAAGAAAACAGCATATCTAACCAGGCAGGGCTGACAAGACAATAAGAACAAACAAGCAGTAGAACAAGAGACTTAATGCCTTTCAGTACGACTCATCCATCAACGAAGAAGAAGAATCTATGGTTTACTTCGAAGGAATGTCTGTTATCTGAAGACCATGCGGATCAAACAAGTACAGGTCTGAACCACCCAAGATGCGCTGTGTTGGAGGCGACGTCGACCGCCCGGACGACCAAAGACAATTTTCCTTGGCGACAGTAGACACTCCCAGCATTGGGAACGGAAGTCATGTTGTCGGACGACCACAAGGATTAGAAATGGAAAGAATGACGGAGGTGACGGAGTCCTGTCTCCACATACTGTACAGGGCAGTTCATTTCAAGCTATTTCCATTCCCATTGACATTCTCATCAATAAGACTCGGGAGCAGTCTCTCTCTCTCTCTCTCTCTCTCTCTCTCTCTCTCTCTCTCTCTCTCTCTCTCTCTCTCTCTATCAATCTATCTGTCTGTCTGTCTATTTATCTATCTATCTGTCTGTCTATCTATCTATCTGCCTATCTTCCTATCTATTTATC
>NC_134780.1:29786404-29788904 GCF_046742065.1 Oratosquilla oratoria | reverse complement strand
ATGAAGGTAGGGTCAAATATAATTTGTTCACCTTAAGGATTTCAACCATTGTATTGATTGGGAAGGTACTGAATTAATTGTTAACAATTTGAATTAAAGTCAAGAGCTGTATAAATTGGATAATCTTATTATTAAGAAAAGTTTTGCCCAAACTCTCGATGACCGAGAACTGTACTCGTAGGTCACGGGCAGAAATCCACCTTCCACTGTATCTACTGTATATCCTAATATCTTGTTTGTAACTCTGTACCTTGAAAATGCCTAAATAGACGAAAGCGCTCGTTCTACTCCATGTTATTTTCCTTGAAGTTTTTCTGCATACACACACACACACACACACACACACACACACACACACACACACACACACACACACACACACACACACACACACACACACACACACACACACACACACACACACACACACACACACACACACACACACACACACTTTTATATATATATATATATATATATATATATACATATATATATATATATATATATATATATATATATATATATATATATATAGATGAGGCTGACGCCTTTCACGATCCATGCTTAACTCAAAACCAGTAAAAGTGACGGAGAGGTCCCTCTGCTTGTTTCTGGACGCCTCATATGGTCACTGTTAAGTTTACAGGGTACTTCGTACTCATGTATGGGACTCCAAGAGCATAGGCATAGGTGACGGCTTCGGCCGCAGCTATTCCACGCATCCTGGCGTAGGCTCCTTACCACTTATGGGAGGGAGTTATAGATCTTGGGAGTAGTGTGTGTATGTGTGTGTGTGTGTTTGTGTGTGTGTGTGCGTGTGATGCACCATGGTCTTGGTGTTGTGAAATGTAGACAACACACACCAATCATCAACATACAAACAAACACATTAGGCACCTTACTCTTAAACAAAGAATCCGTCACACCAGGACAAAATTTCCCTCGACAATATGACATAACATCAACGGACACCTTGTCCAGCTCCCCCCCCCCCCAGTCATTATGATCTGACTCGAACCTCTCCTAATTCCACCTCACCGTCCAGCTTCCCACCCACCCAGTCATTATGATCTGACCCGAACCTCTCCTAAATTCCACCTCACTGGAACCATAAAGCCTTGTCATTTTGTAACTCCTTAGCATAATTGACATGGACCTTTTCCTGTCATTTTATCTGCCTGAAGATGGTTGTATGTAACAACAGAAAGCTTGCGATTGTATTTCTATAATAAGTGTCAATATACCATGGATCTCGGTAGACTTGTGTTTAATCTACCCCTGGACTATAAGAAACATATAAGAAGAAGGGAAAAAACAACTAAGAATATATATATATATATATGTATATATACATATATATATATATATATATATATATATGTATATTTGTATAGATATTTATACATGTATATATATGTATATATATATATTCATATGTATATATAAATATATATATATACAATATATATGTTTATTTATATACATATTATATATATACATATATATATATATATATATATATATATATATATACATATATATATATATATATATACACGTGTGTGTGTGTGTGTATTCACCTCGGATCTGCTGCAGTCCCTGTCAAGACAGCCAGACACCACCCTACGGCAGTGAGCTCAGAGCTCATTATTTGCCGATCTCTGGGTAGGTCTGAGATCACTCACACACCACACACCGGGACAGCAAGGTTACAACTCCTTGACTAACGTCCCGTACCTACTCACTGCTAGGTGAACAGGGGCTACACGTGAAAGGAGACAAACCCAACTTATCTCCGCCCGGCCGGGGAATCGAACTCCGGTTCTCTGGCTTGTGAGGCCAGTACTTTACCAATCCGCCACCGAGCAGTATAGATGTGTGTGTGTGTGTGTGTGTGTGTGGACTGAATATATATATATATATATATATATATATATATATATATATATATATATATATATATACATATATATATATACATATCAGGCACGTTTGATAAGAATATAAACTTAGGTTATGGGCACTTTAAATGTGATAAATTGGTAAACCAGATGGTCACCAAGATCTTTCCGCAAGATTGAGCCTTATGTGTTGGTCAGGTCGATAGAGGTAAGGTCATCCCCCCTCCTCACATTGTAATGTCTCCCCCCTTCCCCCTTATGGTTGCCACCTGATACTTACATTTAAACACAACTCTGTATCTCTGTCATTTAGTCTGAAGATGTAATATACGAAAGTACTTACTGTCTACAAGTTCGCTTCTCCTGTGGTTATTTTCCATATATGTAGATATTTATATATATATATATATATATATATATATATATATATATATATATATATATTAGTAAAGGAGGGGAGCAGGTTCTCAGTAATACACGTGGAGTTAAAAACGACAGCATTGTTGTAGTTGTTCAGTTTTTTCTTCGTATTCTCGATTTTCCTGATTAGAGATTTTCCATTAACCGGGTGAATTGAAACTAGGTCTCTATATTCT
>NC_134780.1:29726404-29781404 GCF_046742065.1 Oratosquilla oratoria | reverse complement strand
CCTTGTATTCCTCCTTCATATTCTAATTTCTTAAGCAACTTCTTATGTGGTACTTTGTCAAAAGCTTTTTTTAGGTCTAGAAATGCACAATCAGCCCATCCATCTCTTTCTTGTATTATATCTATTAGCCTTGAATAGAAACATATTAAATTGGTGACGCATGACCGTCCTTGTCTGAATCCAAATTGCCTTGGATTTAGTACGTTGTTTTTTTTCCAAGTATTTTACCCATCTACTTTTGATAATTCTTTCACAAATTTTTGCTATTGTACTTGTTAGAGAGACTGGTCTATAATTGGTAGGTTCTTCTTTATTTCCTCCTTTATATATAGGTACTATATTTGCTTTTTTCCAATCTTCTGGAACTTTTCCTTCTTTTAAGGAACTGCTTATTATGCTATGTATTTTGTCTGCCAGTTCATTCCTGCATTCTTTCAGAATCCAGTTTGCTATTTCATCTGGCCCATGCGATTTTCTGACATCAAAATTACCCAAGTGTGTCAATATTTCATTCCTTGTTACTTCTATTTCTTCCATAGGGGGGACTTTTTCTTTCCACTCAATCTCTTCAGGTTGTATATTTTCCCTTGTAAACACTGATTTAAAATGTTTGTTCATAATTTCTGCCATTTCCATTTCCTCAGTGTATTCAACTCCTCCTTGTCTCAATTTCTCCAAGTCTTGTTTGTTTTTCAGTTTATTGTTTACAAATCTGTAGAATAGTTTTGGTTGATCTTTACACTTTTCTATAACATCTTTTTCATATTTTCTTTTTTCTCTCTGCACTTTTGTACATATTCATTTCTATAACCAGTATATATTTTCCATTTTTCAGGTCTTCTGTCTTTTTTCCATCTGGTCCAGGCTTTGTCTCTTTTGTCTTTTAACTCCCTACAACTTTTGTTGTACCAGCATTTTACATATTCTTTTTCTTGTTTTTGTCTTGGGACATACTTTTCCACTCCTTCTTTGTAAATTTTTGTCAAAATATTCCATTTCTCTTCCACTGATGTTTCTTCTTTGTATATTTCTTCCCAGTTTTCTTGTTGGAAGAATTCTCTTATTTTATCAAAGTTTGTTTTTTCATACATCATTCTTCCTTTTCTATATTGTTCATTTCTTTTCATATATTTTTCTTCATTAAGTTCCAGTTCAATCAATATGTGGTCACTTTTACCTATTGGTGTTTTATATTCAATCTTGTCCACTATTCTAGGTTCAGATGTAATTATTAAGTCTAGCCTCGATGGTTCTTCTTCATTTCTATACCTAGTGTTCTCTTGTATCCATTGTGTCATTGAATGGTCAGTAATCATCTCAAGTAGAGCATTTCCCCATGAGTCATCACCACTCTTTGCTGTCATTTCTTCCCAGCAGATTTCTTTGCAATTAAAGTCGCCCATCATAACTATTCTTCCTCCGTCTTCCATTATTTTAGTTAATGCTATCTTTGTGTCCTCTAACATACTTTTATATTCACTCTCCTCCCATGAGGCTGTTTTCGGAGGCACATAATTGATCACAAATTTTCTGCTCTTCTTATCTCTGTCTTCCACTTCTATCATAATCATCTCTACTGTATTCTTTCCATATATGACACCTTTCACGTTTATATCCTTCTTAGTCAGGAACATAACTCCACCCCCTTGCTTTTTCTCTCTGTTTCTAATCCAATAATTGTATGCATCATGTCCTACACTGTTGGGTGGTAGTGGGCCTTTTAATTTTGTTTCTACAATTCCCATTATGTCCGGTTCTTTTTCTTTCAAATAATCATTCAGCTCATTCAATCCTGTTATTAATCCATCTATATTTGTGTAAGACACTCTTATTTTTCTGCCACTTCCATTGTGTTCTGTGTTTCCCTTATTTTTTTCTTTTGTATGTCGAACTTCCTTAGTTTCATGTTCACTACTCTCCAATAGAATCTCTCTTTCTCTGACTCCGTTCTGTTCTCGTTTTTTGTCTTAGCTTCCAGTCGTTTCTGCTTTTCTTCCTCTCTTTCCTCTTTATTCATTTCTCTTTTTATCCATATCTTTTTTTGTTGTTCACTTGTTGCTAGTTTCCCTGTTTTGGATAAGATATTCTCTGCCGTTGTTTGTGACTTGAATTTAATCTTAATTGGTCTGGTCTTGTCTGTGCTATACTTTCCGAGTCTAAATTTCTCTTCGATTTGTTTCATAATTCCTGGTTCATCTTCCTGAACTGATTCTAGTAATTGGCTTACTTTTTCATTTTCCTCTTTGATTCTTGTGGTTCTATCTGTGTTGTGTTTCTCTTCCATTCCTAATATAATTATACATTTCTTCTTGTCTGCTAAATCCCTTACTATATTCTCCTTTTGTCTCATCACTTTAATAACTGAGTCTTCAGTATGTTCTTTCAATTGCTGTTTGACTATGTCAGTGAATGAAATCTTATTTCCTTCTTGAGTTTGCTTCCAATTTTTACTTTCTTTAGCTATTGTTTCTCTGTTTTCTTTACTATTCTTCTTCAATTCCTCATTCTCCCCCTTTACCTCTCTTAACTGTCTTTTTAGTTCTTCTATTTCATCAGTTAAGTTTTTATTCGCCTTTTCCAGTTCTTCCAATCTTTCAACCCTTTTTAAAATGGTGTTCATATGACCTAACCTACTCTCCAAGTCTTCGATCACCTTATCAACCTTCATCTCTAGTCTTGTCAGTCGGGGGGGGGGTTTGAGTCCCCCCCACTCTCTTTAAATCCCTTGAAAATATTCTCATCACTTTCTGCTATATTGCTCCTATCTATACCTCTAATCTTCACATTCCTATTAGACATGTTATCATCCAACTCGTCTTGGGGTCTTTTGTCTACCCGGCGGCCCGTCAGGGCCATTTCCTCCACCTCCTCATTACCTTCCATTTCCCCAGTAATCCCTCCCCCTCTCCTCTTTCCTTACTTTCCCTCTACCTCACGAGCAATTCCCCCCCCCCTGCAAATACAAAAAGGCACTTCTCTTTGCGTTGGTATCCACAATCTGCACTTTTCTTCAGAGCGTTCGTCAAGCCGTCCGTTCGTTGAAAGTGTGTGTGTGTGTGTGTGTGTGTGTGTGTGTGTGTATTTACCTAGTTGTATTTACCTAGTTGTATTTTACGGGAAGGGGAGCTATGCTCGTGAGGTCCCGTCTTCATATCTCATTTTATCTAAACTATTTTTAAATTCATGTATTGTTTTTGCACACACCACTTTCTCATCTAACTTGTTCCAACTGTCTATTGCTCTGTGAGGAAAGCTGTTCTTTTTCAAATCTCTTCTATAGTTGTCTTTTTTTATTTTCTTTCCGTGTCCTCTTGTATTTCTGTCATCCCATTTTATCAGATTCTCTCTATCAGTAATTTCTATGCCTTTCATGATTCTGTAAATAGCTATCAAATCTCCTCTCTCTCTTCTTTGCTCTAGTGTCTGTAGTTTAAGTTTTTGTAGTCTCTCTTCATATGATAGTTTTGAGAGTGTTGGTGCCAGTTTTGTAATTGCTCTTTGTATTCTTTCAAGTTTTTTTATACATTTTTTTGTACTTGGTGACCACATCGTTGCTGCATATTCTAATCTTGGTCTTATCAGGGTGATTAGGATTTTCCTCACCATTTCTTCATCCAGGTATGTAAATGCCACTTTGATTGTTCTTATTAAATTATAAGTTTCTCCAAAAATCTTATTTATATGTTTCTCAGGTGACATATTATTCATAACAATGACTCCCAGGTCCCTCTCATTTTCTACTCTTTTTATTCCTTCTTCTCCCAAATTATATGATCCTGTTATTCTGTTTTTGCTTTTTCCAAATTCCATTATACTACACTTTTTTGTATTGAACTCCATCTCCCACTTCCTACTCCATTCTTGTACTTTATTTAGATCTCTCTGTAGTGATTCACAATCTTCTTCAGTTTTCACTCTTTTCAGTAATTTTGCATCATCTGCAAAGAAGCTCATATAGCTTTCAATTCCTTCATCCATATCATTAATATATATAGCAAACATTATTGGGGCCAGAACTGTTCCCTGCGGGACACCGCTTATTACTTCATTCCATTTTGAGTGCTGATCTCTTATCACTACTCTCATTTTTCTTTCTTGCAAAAAGTCTTCCATCCAATTTAGCAATTTACCTTGTATTCCTCCTTCATATTCTAATTTCTTAAGCAACTTCTTATGTGGTACTTTGTCAAAAGCTTTTTTTAGGTCTAGAAATGCACAATCAGCCCATCCATCTCTTTCTTGTATTATATCTATTAGCCTTGAATAGAAACATATTAAATTGGTGACGCATGATCGTCCTTGTCTGAATCCAAATTGCCTTGGATTTAGTACGTTGTTTTTTTTCCAAGTATTTTACCCATCTACTTTTGATAATTCTTTCACATATTTTTGCTATTGTACTTGTTAGAGAGACTGGTCTATAGTTGGTAGGTTCTTCTTTATTTCCTCCTTTATATATAGGTACTATATTTGCTTTTTTCCAATCTTCCGGAACTTTTCCTTCTTTTAAGGAACTGCTTATTATGCTATGTATTTTGTCTGCCAGTTCATTCCTGCATTCTTTCAGAATCCAGTTTGCTATTTCATCTGGCCCATGCGATTTTCTGACATCAAAATTACCCAAGTGTGTCAATATTTCATTCTTTGTTACTTCTATTTCTTCCATAGGGGGGACTTTTTCCTTCCACTCAATCTCTTCAGGTTGTATATTTTCCCTTGTAAACACTGATTTAAAATGTTTGTTCATAATTTCTGCCATTTCCATTTCCTCAGTGTATTCAACTCCTCCTTGTCTTAATTTCTCCAAGTCTTGTTTGTTTTTCAGTTTATTGTTTACAAATCTGTAGAATAGTTTTGGTTGATCTTTACACTTTTCTATAACATCTTTTTCATATTTTCTTTTTTCCTCTCTGCACTTTTGTACATATTCATTTCTATAACCAGTATATATTTTCCATTTTTCAGGTCTTCTGTCTTTTTTCCATCCGGTCCAGGCTTTGTCTCTTTTGTCTTTTAACTCCCTACAACTTTTGTTGTACCAGCATTTTACATATTCTTTTTCTTGTTTTTGTCTTGGGACATACTTTTCCACTCCTTCTTTGTAAATTTTTGTCAAAATATTCCATTTCTCTTCCACTGATGTTTCTTCTTTGTATATTTCTTCCCAGTTTTCTTGTTGGAAGAATTCTCTTATTTTATCAAAGTTTGTTTTTTCATACATCATTCTTCCTTTTCTATATTGTTCATTTCTTTTCATATATTTTTCTTCATTAAGTTCCAGTTCAATCAATATGTGGTCACTTTTACCTATTGGTGTTTTATATTCAATCTTGTCCACTATTCTAGGTTCAGATGTAATTATTAAGTCTAGCCTCGATGGTTCTTCTTCATTTCTATACCTAGTGTTCTCTTGTATCCATTGTGTCATTGAATGGTCAGTAATCATCTCAAGTAGAGCATTTCCCCATGAGTCATCACCACTCTTTACTGTCATTTCTTCCCAGCAGATTTCTTTGCAATTAAAGTCGCCCATCATAACTATTCTTCCTCCGTCTTCCATTATTTTAGTTAATGCTATCTTTGTGTCCTCTAACATACTTTTATGTTCACTCTCCTCCCATGAGGCTGTTTTCGGAGGCACATAATTGATCACAAATTTTCTGCTCTTCTTATCTCGGTCTTCCACTTCTATCATAATCATCTCTACTGTATTCTTTCCATATATGACACCTTTCACGTTTATATCCTTCTTAGTCAGGAACATAACTCCACCCCCTTGTTTTTTCTCTCTGTTTCTAATCCAATAATTGTATGTATCATGTCCTACACTGTTGGGTGGTAGTGGGCCTTTTAATTTTGTTTCTACAATTCCCATTATGTCCGGTTCTTTTTCTTTCAAATAATCATTCAGTTCATTCAATCCTGTTATCAATCCATCTATATTTGTGTAAGACACTCTTAGTTTTCTGCCACTTCCATTGTATTCTCTGTTTCCCTTATGTTTTTTCTTTAGTATGTCGAACTGCTTTATTTTCATGTTCACTACTCTCCAATAGAATCTCTCTTTCTCTGACTCCGTTCTTTCCTCGTTTTTTGCCTTAGCTTCAATTCTTTTCTGCTTTTCTTCCTCTCTTTCCTCCTTATTCATTTCTCTTTTTATCCATACCTTTTTATATTGATAATTTGTTGCTAGTTTCCCTGTCTTGGATAGAATTTTCTCTGCCGTTGTTTGTGACCTGAATTTAATCTTAATTGGTCTGGTCTTATCTGTACTATATTTTCCGAGTCTGAATTTTTTCCTCAATTTCCTTTATAATTTCTGGTTCATCTTCCTGGACTAATTTTAATAAACTGCTTACCCTTTCATTTTCCTCCTTGATTCTTGCGGTTCTATCTGGGTTATGTTTCTCTTCCATTCCTAATATAATTATACATTTCTTTTTGTCAGCTAATTCTCTTACTATATTCTCCTTCTGTCTCATCACTTTAATAACTGAGTCTTCATTATGTTCTTTCAATTGCTGTTTGACTATGTCAGTGAATGAAACCTTATTCCCTTCTTGAGTTATTCTCCAATTTTTAGCTTCTGTAGCTATTTTCTCACTGTTTTCATTACTATTCTTCTTCAATTTCTCATTCTCCTCCTTTACATTTCCTAACTGTCTTTTTAGGTCCTCTACTTCTTCAGTTAAGTTTCTGTTAGCCTTCTCTAGTTGTTCCAACCTTTCAATTCTTTGGAAAATGGAGTCTACACTACCTAACTTACGTTCCAAGTCCTCGATCACCTTATCAACTCTCTCCTCTAGTCTTATCAGTCGGGGGGGGGGGTTGTGTCCCCCCCACCCTCTTTAAATCCCTGGAACATATTCTCGTCACTTTCTACTGTATTGCTCCTCTCTATACTTCTAATCTTTACATTTTTATTTGCCATTTCGTCATCACTGAGCTGGTCCGGTGGTCGTTTCATGTTGACCTTACGCCCGTCTGCCTGGGCCAAGTCCTCCACATCCTCATTTCCTTCCATTTCCCCAGCAATCCCTCCCCCTCTCCTCTTTCCTTACTTTCCCACTACCTCACGAGCAATTTCCCCCCCCTGCAAATACAAAAAGGCACTTCTCTTTGCGTTGGTATCCACAATCTGCACTTTTCTTCAGAGCGTTCGTCAAGCCGTCCGTTCGTTGAAAGTGTGTGTGTGTGTGTGTGTGTGTGTGTGTGTGTTTGTGTGTGTGTGTGTGTATGTATATGTATATGTATATGTATATGTATATGTATACTCGAACCACCACAACTCCCAAAAACGACAAGACGTAGGCTACATAGGGACCGAAATGGTCATTCGCTTCGTACGCCCTTCTAGAGTCTAGCCTGATTGACGCTAAAGGGTTTCAAATAGTTTAGGGGAGGACGCCATAGCTTAGTGCTATCTCAGTTAAACACCCTGTCGTCAAGCGATTCTAATCTGCTCGGGAGACGGCTCCGAAGCCAAGAGGTGACGATGAATCGGTCGCTAGACAACCGCCGCCTGAATAAATCTACTGACGTTCTCCAGAGCAAAATTAGTAAAGTATGTCGTCAGGGCAGGCTTAGTATCTTGTATCTGACACCCCATTCCTCCTCCTCTTGGCTAAATAAAAGCGCCTGGCGGGTTGGAGAAAATGCCGTGACATCTCAGTGTGTCTGTGGGCAGTGCGTGTTATGATTCTTACTGTCTTGTTTTCATTGTGGTTTTAGGGTTTCTGATGCCTTGACATGCCGAGGGCCACTAGTATCCAGTCCCATCCGCGCTGTTTCGTCACCAACGACGCCCTGACCTTTCAGTTGATTTCGAAACAGGTCCTACATCCTTTAGCAAATACAGAATAACAAAACAAATGATAAACAGAGTTTCTTGGAAACATTTTATTTGTGCCCCAGTGTGCGTGAGCCTTAAGAAGAGTGGTCCTCTGGGACCATAGAGCTTACAAATGGATCCATAAGGCAAAAATTTGCTGGATGATTAACGATTCCATTCAATGTTAAGGTATTCCTCTGGCGATTACGAAACAGAATTACATAAGTATAGGATACACGTGAAAACAGGTTGGGAATCCCTGCTACCATGGAACCCCTTGCTTTCTTTAGCCGTCGCGTTATCGCTTGGTGTGTTTTATTATGCAAAGGAATACAAAGGAGTAATGGAAGTGAACAAAAATAATAGAAATGCTAAATCTTGTTTTGAACGTTGCCGCATCTGAGCCTTGGTCATATGACAAACAAAAGGTCTTCGCTGAATCCGGTGACAGTATAACGATGCTATTATCTATTTACTTGTTTATGTGTTAATTAATCAATTTATTCATGTATCCACTTATTTGTTTGTGTATTGATTAATTAACTTATTCATGTATCCACTTATTTATTTATTCATTTATCTATCTATTCAATTCATTCATTCATTCATTCATTCATTTATCTATATGTTTCATTCCTGTTTTGAATTTAAACAATACGCTAACGAAAAACTCTGTGGTCCATATTTAGGCCGGATGCACATGAAACGTTGATAAGGAAATATGTGATAACAAATAAGAGATACAAAGATAATTAGAAAATAAGTAATAAATGAATGTTAAATAATAGAACAAGCAAATCAATAGATAGATGAATGAACATAGGTAAGTTATTGTAAATAAACGAATAGATAAATCGGTAAACAAATAAACAAAAGCAGATCATAAGCACGTGATCGTCTTACTGAATTCCAAAGCAACTTTATAGACGGCTCTTTCTCCACGTGGATTATTTTTTCATTTTTATTTATTTATTTATTTGACTAAGCATTTCGTTAAGTATTTACGTCATGCTTTGAAATGAAAATGAACGTTCATACAACAGTAGTCTCACAGTTGGGTCACAATTGTCCATGAACGTGTCTTGATTCTTGATTTTATTAGTTCAGGAAAAGCAACCCAAATGTTGTCGTTGCTGGTGGCTTGTTGTGACTCAAAGAATATCAAACTTGTATTGTAACTGAAGCAACGACTCAACGATTAGAGTAATCGATTCGCTCCCTGGGTGGGATATACCACGAATAGGGTCGTCAGTCCGCTACCCATTTGGGATCTATTCAAAGAAGGGACTTTGATCCCTTTTTTTTCACTTCCCAAAGATGAGCTGATTCCATTCCCTGGTAAATTGAATAAATACAGATTCTCTTATTGTTCCATGTATTCAGTTTTGCTAACCAAAAATTATTTTTATCATACTTTTTCTTTTTACGTGTAAAACCGTGCAAAACACTTAACAAGGAAACATACTTTTGCATGCTTCTTTATATACACATATAGATATATATGTATATACATATATATATATATATATATATATATATATATATATATATATATATATGTGTGTGTGTGTGTGTGTGTGTGTGTGTGTGTGTGTGTATTTACCTAGTTGTATTTTACGGGAAGGGGAGCTATGCTCGTGGGGGTCCCGTTTTCATATCTCATTTTATCTAAACTATTTTTAAATTTATGTATTGTTTTTGCACACACCACTTCCTCATCTAACTTGTTCCAAATGTCTATTACTCTGTGAGGAAAGCTGTTCTTTTTCATATCTCTTCTATAGCTGTCTTTCTTGATTTTCTTTCCGTGTCCTCTTGTATTTCTATCATCCTATTTTATTAGATCCTCTCTATCAATAATTTCTATGCCTTTCATGATTCTGTAAATAGTTATCAAATCTCCTCTCTCTCTTCTTTGCTCTAGTCTGTACCTCAAGTTTCGTTAGTCTCTCTTCATATGATAGTTTTGAGAGTGTTGGCGCCAATTTTGTAATTGCTCTTTGTATTCTTTCAAGTTTTCTTATACATTTTTTTGTACTTGGTGACCACATCGTTGCTGCATATTCCAATCTTGGTCTTATTAAAGTGATTAGTATTTTCTTCACCATTTCTTCATCCAGGTATGTAAATGCCACTTTGATTGTTCTTATTAAATTATAAGTTTCTCCAAAAATCTTGTTTATATGTTTCTCAGGTGACATATTATTCATAATAATGACTCCCAGGTCCTTCTCATTTTCAACTTTTTTTATTCCTTCTCCCAATTTATATGATCCTGTTATTCTTTTTTTGCTTTTTCCAAATTCCATTATACTACACTTTTTAGTATTGAACTCCATCTCCTACTTCCTACTCCATTCCCATACTTTATTGAGATCACTCTGTAGTGACTCACAATCTTCTTCCGTGTTCACTTCTTTTAATAGTTTTGCATCATCCGCAAAGAAGCTCATATAACTTTCAATTTCTTCATCCATATCATTAATATATATAGCAAACATTATTGGGGCCAGCACAGTTCCTTGTGGAACACCGCTTATTACTTCATCCCAATTTGAGTGTTTGTCTCTTATCACTACTCTCATTTTTCTTTCTTGCAAAAAGTCTTCCATCCATTTAAGCAGCTTGCCCTATAATCCTCCTTCAGTTTCTAATTTCTTAAGCAACTTCTTATGTGGTACTTTGTCAAAAGCTTTTTTTAGGTCTAGAAATGCACAATCAGCCCATCCATCTCTTTCTTGTATTATATCTATTAGCCTTGAATAGAAACATATTAAATTGGTGACGCATGATCGTCCTTGTCTGAATCCAAATTGCCTTGGATTTATCACGTTGTTGTTTTTTTTTCCAAATACTTTACCCATCTACTTTTGACAATTCTTTCACAAATTTTTGCTATTGTATTTGTTAGAGAGACTGGTCTATAGTTAGTAGGGTCTTCTTTATTTCCCCCTTTATATATAGGTACTATATTTGCTTTTTTCAATTTTTGGAACTTTTCCTTCTTTCAAGGAACTGTTTATTATGCTATGCATTTTGTCTGGCAGTTCATTCCTGCATTCTTTCAAAATCCAGTTTGCTATTTCATCTGGTCCATGCGATTTTCTGACATCAAGATTACTCAAGTGTTTCATTATTTCATTCTTTGTTACTTCTATTTCTTTCATAGGGGGGACTTTCTCTTCCCATTCAATCTCTCCAGGTTGTATGTTCTCCCTAGTAAACACCGACTTAAAATGCTTGTTCATAATTTCTGCCATTTCTATTTCCTCTGTGTATTCAACTCCTCCTTGTCTTAATTTCTCTAAATCTTGTTTGTTTTTCAGTTTGTTGTTTACAAATCTGTAAAATAGTTTTGGTTGATCTTTACATTTTTCTATGACGTCTTTTTCATATTTTCTCTTTTCCTCTCTGCACATTTGTACATATTCATTTCTATAACAAGTATGTATTTTCCATTTTTCAGGTCTTATGTTTTTCTTCCATTTGGTCCAAGCTTTATCTCTTTTGTCTTTTAACTCCCTACAACTTTTGTTGTACCAGCACTTTACATATTCTTTTTCTTGCTTTTGTCTTGGGACATACTTTTCCACTCCTTTTTTTTTATATAAATTTTTGTCAAAATATTCCATTTCTCTTCCACTGTTGTTTCTTCTTTGTATATTCTTTCCCAGTTTTCTTTTTGAAAGAATTCTCTTATTTTATAAAAAAAAAAAAAAATCATAAATCATTCTTCCTTTTCTATATTGTTCATTTCTTTTCATGTATTTTTTCTCATTTAGTTCCAGTTCAATCAATATGTGGTCACTTTTACTTATTAGTGTCTTATATTCAATCTTTTCCACTATCTGAGGTTCAGGTGTGATTATTAGGTCTAGTCTCGATGGTTCTTCTTCGTTTCTATACCTAATGTTCTCTTGTATCCATTGTGCCATTGTATGGTCAATAATAATCTCGAGTAGAACATTTCCCCATGAGTCGTCTCTACCCTTTACTGTCATCTCTTTCCAGCAGACTTCATTGCAATTAAAGTCGCCCATCATAACTATTCTTCCTCCATCTTCCATTATCTTATTTAATGTTATCGTTGTGTCTTCTAAAATACTTTTATATTCACTCTCTTCCCACGAGGCTGTTTTTGGAGGCACATAACTTATCACAAACTTTCTGCTCTTCTTATCTCTGTCTTCCACTTCGATCATAATCATCTCTACTGTATTCTTTCCATATGTGACACTCCTCACGTTTATATACTTCTTAGTCAGGAACAACATAACTCCACCCCCTTGTTTTGTCTCTCTGTTTCTAATCCAATAATTATATGCATCATGTCCTACACTGTTGGGTGGTAGTGGACCTTTTATCTTTGTCTCTACAATTCCCATTATGTCCGGTTCTTTCTCCTTCAGATAATCATTCAGTTCATTCAATCCTGTTATTAATCCTGTTATTAATATTTGTGTGAGACACTCTTAAGTTTCTGCTACTTCCATTGTATTTTCTGTTTCCCTTTTGTTTTTTTCTGGTATGGCCCATTGCTCACTTTCATATTCACAACTCTCCAATAGAATTTCTCTTTTTCTGTCTCTGTTCTGTTCTCGTCTTTTTCCTTAGCTTCATGTCTTTTCATTTTTTCCTCCTCTCTTTCCTCTTTATTCATTTCTCTTTTTATCCATACCTTTTTATGTTGTTCACTGTTTGCTAGTTTCCCTCTTTTTGCTAAGATATTCTCTGCTGTTGTTTGTGACCTGAATTTAATCTTAATTGGTCTAGTCTTATCTGTACTATATTTTCCGAGTCTAAACATCTCTTCAATTTGTTTCATGATTTCAGGTTCATCTTCCTGAACTAATTCTAGTAAACTGTTTACTTTTTCTTTTTCCTCATTGATTCTTGTGGTTCTATTTAGATTATACTTCTCTTCCATTCCTAATATAATTATACATTTCTTTTCATCTCCTAAGTCTCTTACTATATTGTCCTTCTGTCTCATCACTTTAATAACTGAGTCTTCAGTTTGTTCTTTCATTTGCTGTTTTCTTATGTCAGTAAATGCAACTTTACTGTTCTCTTGGATTTTTTTTCCAACCCTGTGCTTCTTTTGCTATGGACTCTTTATTCTCTTTATTACTCCTCTTTAATTCCTCGTTCTTATCTTTTACTTCTTTTAACTGTCTTTTTAATTCTTCTATTTCTTTAGTTAGATTTTTGTTCACCTCTAATTCTTCCAATTTGTCAACTCTCTGCTCAATCTTTGTTATTTTACCGAACCTATTCTCCCAATGTTCGGTCAATTTCTCAAGTTTTTCCTATAGTCTTGTCAATCGGGGGAGGTTGGTTTCACCCCCCCCTCATTAAATCCCTGGAAAGTATTATCTTCACCTTCCATTGTGTTGCTCTTATTTATATTTCTAATCTTTACATTTTTGTTAATCCCTTCTCCAAATCACCATCGGTTCTTCGCTTGTTTACAAGACGCCTGGCCTCCTGGACCAAGTCCTCCCCTTCCTCATTTCCTTCCATTTCCCTCAGTAATCCCTCCCCTTCTCCTTTTTCCTCACCTTCCCACTACACCACGAGCTTTCCCCTTCCCTGTAAATACAATAAGGTACTTCCTTGACGTTGAGATCCACGAAAATTTCACTTTTTCTTCGGAACTCCAATCTTCGCCGTCCATCCGACGAATGTGTGTGTGTGTGTGTGTGTGTGTGTGTGTGTGTGTGTGTGCGTGCGTGTGAGCCTGAAGTGAATTGCTAGTAAGAGCGTATATCATACAAATGATTTCCGACAGTCGCCCCGGGAATTGAACTGGGGTTACTAGTGAAACCCTGGTTCGATTCCCGGGGCGACTGTCAGAAATAATCTATATACATATATACGAGCAACGGGCTGCGTCCGACCCATTACGCGGGGCTCGGCCCTTCGGGCGAGCTCCCTTCACTCGCAGCCGCCTTCGGCGCCCAGCCCTACGAGCCATGTATCTTGAAAAGGGTAAAATTAAAACAAAAGATGTATAAGATCTGTATTTCATCTAACCTCAACACAGGGGCTCCGCAAGTGCTCCCCTTGAAATTCCAGGGGGTTCTTAATGGGCTGCTCAGGAGTTCCCAGAGGGTTCCCCAGGGCATTCCCACAAGGATTCTCAGATGTTCCTCATAAACTATCCCAGGGGTGCTATAGGGCTCCCCAGGAGTTTCCAGAGGCTTCCCCGGGGTTCGCTGACGTCCCGCTCTCAGCCAATCAGTCGTTTCCGTTGCCGTGACGTCACCACTCTCTCAGCCAATCAGGGGCCGGAGTGGACGTGTCCCTTTGAGGGATTTCCTGTTTCCGGTCCGATTTAGATTAATATCAACAGGAATTGTTTTATTAATATATATGCATACATATATATATATATATATATATATATATATATATATATATAATATATGTATATATATACATACATATACATATATATGTATAATATATATATATATATATATGTGTGTGTGTGTGTATATATATATATATATATATATATGTATATATATACATATATATATATACATATATATGTATATATATATATACATATACATATATACATATATATACATATATATATATATATATATATATGTGTGTGTGTGTGTGTGTGTGTGTGTGTATATATGTGTGTATATAGATATATATATATATATATATACATATATATGTATATATATATACATATACATATATACACGTATATATATATATATATATATATGTATATATATATACGTATATAATATATATATATATACATACATATATATATATATATATATGTATATATATACATACACAGACACACAAACACACACACACACATATATATATATATATATATATATATATATATATATATGTATGTATATATATATATATATATATATATATATATATATATATATATATATATATATATATAGATATATATCATTGTTAATGTAGAAGTGTCCACAAATGTACATATTCACTCGGTAAAACGGCCTGGTAGGAGCTCCAGAGGAACCATCTAACCCCCCACCCCTCCTCCTCCTCCTCCAATGCACCTGCCCACATCATTTTTTTTTCACACAATCAAACTCTCCCTCCCCCCCCCCTACCTCGATATCTTGAACCACTGACTCATTAGGAAGAGTCTGCACTTTCTTAGTCCCCATAAAGATGAGCGGCATCTTCCTGGGAGTAATCCTTCTCCCCAGATCGTGCCGCAGAAGCCTACTCCTACCACTCCCACGACGATGACTCCCACCCACCCACCTTCTACCTCCCTACCAAGGGCCTCATCAAGAGGGCCACCCTCGTGACGTCACGCCCATCTGCGCAGTATCGGCTGTACCACTTGAGTGCGCATGGAGGAGTCCTCCAACGTGTCAGACCTCACACTCATGAAGGTGCTAACCTGAGACCACTTGCGCTCTTCTGACACGCCTTTCTCCGTTCTGAAGACATACCCAGGCCAACACAACACTCTCAGAGGAAGGTCCCTTGTGTTGTTGGCACCTACACCTCGCCGGGGGGGGGGGGGTGTCAGGCGTGGTTGCCATCATAAGTGACATGATGTTGGCACGACAGACTCTACCGTACGACAGAATCCAGATTGACATCTAGACCTGAACTGTCCCACAACCCAGGTCAGGATGGGTCACTGTTGACCTAACATGTATCTTCTCCCTCCCCCCTCTTCTCTCTCTCTCTCTCTCTCTCTCTCTCTCTCTCTCTCTGTCTCTCTCTCTCTCTCTCTCAGGTCTCCTTCCTGCCCTGCTGCGCACCTTAGGACATCTACAACGCAATGTGTTCCCTGTCGACCCCGTCAACAACGTGACGCCTCTCATGGATTTTATTCTGGCTAAGGGCGAGAACTCAACCTGGACTTAGGAGGCCTCGATCGAGTGGAAACCTTCTCAATCCCAAGTCTGAATTAAATCCTCTAGCATTAACCAAAATCAAATCCATCGAATCACGAGGGCGTCACAGCGCTGAAGGGTTTAAAGCAGCGTTTCCCAGCCTTTTCCGACCATAGCAACCCCTGTTGTCATGTCTAAGCAGTCCAGCACCCCTAACTTGTTATTAGAAGGATGAAAGAAAGTGAAGTGTGTACCGGTTGATGACTTATTTTCTTGATTCCTTAGAACTGAAACAAATTGACGATATTGTTTGTAGAAGAAATAAGAACACCCTAGAAAAATAAGATAGCATGGAAAAGGTCCAAATATGCACAACTAGGTAATCAATGGCACATATATCAATGTGATTTTTGTGTCTATCACTTCTCAGCACCCCCTATAATTGATTTCAGCACCCCAGGTTGGGAAACGCTGGGTTAAAATAAATAATTCTGCTTCGGTTTCATGAAGGTGTTGGGGGGAAGGGCGGGGGTGGTGGGAATGTGGGCCGATGGTTCTCGCTCGCGACCTGTGCGTCGAAGGGTTCGGATCCTATGTATTGGAATTTTGTTTCAACAAGAAATTAAGCTGCCTTTACTCTATTTTATTCTATTTGTTGTTTTACTTATCTATCCATTTATTCATTTACTTATTTATTTATTAATGTATTTATCTATTATTTGTTTATGAATGAATGAATGAATGAATTTATTCATTTATTGATATATTCATTAATTTATCTATTTATTTATTTATTTATTTATTCATTACTTTATATGTTTATTTATCTATTTATTCATATATTATTAATTTATTTCTTTATTTATCTATTTACTTGTTATTTATCTATTTTTATATATTTGTTTATTTATTTATCTATTTATTTATTCATTCGTCTATGTATCTATTTAGTTGGTTAGCTAGTTATCAATTATCAAATAAGTAAGTATTTTCTGTACCTACTGTATTTTAATCTTTTCTTTGCCCGTGGTTGTCCAAGGTTACCTGTGTTATCGACATTTCGGTAAAAAATGACAGGATAACATTACAGTGCAGGATGGCTGCGCCTCTCGGCCGATGTGCCGGTCGCGGACCGTCCGTGGTGGAGCAACCCGCGGACCGTCTGTGGTGGAGCAACCCGCGGACGGGCTAAGTGATGTCGACCGACTGCTGGTCCAGGGTCGCCGCGACTTTGGGTCACACCAGCGGCGCAAGTACCGATGCGGACACCTGAATCAGCCACACGGCGCATCAAGACAACGCAAATGCGTCTTTCATTGTCATTACATCAAAACACTTATGTTTATAAGCAATATTTTCTGTCTACTGCGTCTGTTTTATATAATCAACAACGAAATATTTAAGACGCTGGTGTCGGAATGAGCACCTAGATAAATAAAGTTATTTGGATAAATGAATAAATAGATGACTGAATAAATAAACATGAATAAATAAACAAACAAATAAATAAAACAAATAAACAAATTAACAAATATACAAAAAATAAATATGTGAAATAGATATAAATGAATAAATAAACAAACGAATAGACAAGTATCCTCGGGAGCGATGGAAGAATATGCATCGGTGTAGAGCGAACCATCCCGCTCAGACAGGAAATGGAACACATTTCAAGTGAAGATATTTTGAGGAGTGAGAATTTGACCTCAAAATAAAGCCTTCTCCATGTGTATGTATGTATATATATATATATATATATATATATATATATTATATATATATATAATATATATATATATATATATATATATATATATATATACATATTCACTTTGATTCTAAGCCATCAACATCGAGAAACTCAAGGTGGCATACATGCAGAAATTGAAACGTGGTACATCCAAGGACTCGCTAGGACGTGAGATGAATCTGCAGGGATTTAAATAAACCCCCATTGTACTTGACTTTGTCCAACTGCTTGGAGAGGAAAGGGAGGGAGGGAGGGAGGGAGGTGGGGGGGAACGCAGTGCAGGCCAAGGCCTAGTATCTGCTTGGCCCTCCTCGTCTCCTGGGGGAGGGTGGGGGGCATAATCTACGCTCCCCACTCCCAGGGCGCAACTGGGGAAACAGATGTACCAGTTTGTTATGTCCTCGTGGTGAGCTTCGGAGGGGGTCAAGGGCGACGCGAAGCGAGGCGAAGTAACACAAAGCGACGCGACGCGAAGCTGCGTCACAAGACGGGAATTCAATCAAGGGGCTTTGGAATGGAAGAAAGAGAGAGAGGTGGGGTGGGGGAAGGAAGGAAAAAAGGGATAAAGGAAGAGAAAGAGGGAAAAAAGGAAGGAAGAGAGAGAGGAGGGAAAGAAGGAAGGAAGGACGAGGGGGAGGGAGGAAGAGAAGGAAGGGAGAGAGAGAGAGAGAGAGAGAGAGAGAGAGAGAGAGAGAGAGAGAGAGAGAGAGAGAGAGAGAGAGAGAGAGAGAGAGAGAGAGAGAGAGAGAGAGAGAGAGAGAGAAGATGGAAGAAAGAGGCAGAGGAGGGAAAAAAGGAAAGAAGTAAGACATGAGGGAAAGAAGAGAGGAAGGAAGAGAGATAGGAGGGACTGAAAGGAAGGAAGGAAGGGAGAGAGAGAGGAGGGAAAGAAGGAAGGAAGGAAGAGAGGAGGGAAAAAAGAAAGGAAGGAAGAGGGAGATGAGGGAAGGAAGGAAAGAAGGTAGGAAGGAGGGAAGGAAGTAAGAGAGGAAGGAAGAAAGAAAGAAATAGAGGAAGGAAGAGAGGAGTAAAAAAAAGAAAGGAAGGAAGAGGGAGAGGGAGGAAGGAAGGAGGGAAGGTAGGAAGGAGGGAAGGAAGTAAGGAAGAAAGGAAGAAAGAAAGAGAAGGAAGAGAAGGACTGCATCTACCGTAACTTTCATCTTCTGCCTCTCTTATCCATCCTTCCTTCCCCCAACTCTCTCCTTTCTCCTCAGCCTTCTCTTCTCCTTTCCCCTTCTATCTCCTTTCTGCCAACTTCCTTTCAAGGCCTGACATTTCCCTCCTCCCTTAATTCTCTCTTTATCCCTTATTGTTCTTTCATAGCAACGTTACATTTCCTTATCCACCCCTTCACACACGTAGCACAAGCTCCTTCACCTCCCTCGCCCTTTCCTTCCCTCCTTCTCTCGTTTTTTAGTGAAATTAATTAATCATGTTCATTGTTGCCCTGCCTGCCTCTGTCTCTCCTTCACTGTTTCTTTCTTTCATCAAGTGGAAGTCTTGTTCTTTGGAGAGCAAACATTGTCATTCAAAGTTCCTTGGGCCATCATAATGTTCTCACTGTATTTCATTCAGGAAAGACAGTGGCTACACACAGACTCGTTGTTAAAAGGCGTTTGTGATATACGATTTGTCATTCCACACGCAGACACCACAGTCATCTTTTTATATGAAATAGTCTACGTAAGCATTACGAGACTTTGAGTTTTCATTCACCGTGATTCAAGGTGGAACGGGAGTCAGGGTAGCTGCTTAACAAAGGACACCCCAACACACACACAAACATACACATACACACACGCGCGTGCACACGCACACACATACACACACGCACACACATACACACACGCGCACACACACACACATACACATACACACACACACACACACACACACACACACACACACACACACACACACACACACACACACACACACACATCTATATATATATATATATATATATATATACATGTGTGTGTGTGTGTGTGTGTATGTGTACATGTATATGTATGTATGTATGTATGTATGTATGTATGTATGTATGTATGTATGTATGTATGTATGTATGTATGTATGTATGCATGTATATGGCTAAAGAAAAAAAACGACACAGGCACACAAACACATGAGACATTTCTTACCCAGCCCCAACTTAACCAGAGCCCTTACATATCTAAGTGCCACCCCGGAGCAAAGTTCTCAGTGACGCTCCTCCCCCGCCTTCATCACCACTTCCCACCTTCTCCAAAACCTCAAATTAACTGAGCATGGGTAAACAAAAAAGAAAATGTAGATATTTTGAGTCAAAATTAATAATTTCTTTATGTAGACATTTTTGCTATTGGTTTGCGAAATCGTTGTATTGCATTGTATTATATTGTAGGAAAACAGAAAATCCTGCACTCAAAAATACGAGTCCCAGAGATATGAAATGTGTGAGGGAACAAGTCATATCGGGACTGATAACACATTAAGGTAATCACCTCGACACAACTATAAGCCATGATGACATACAAATACGGAAGACGCAGAACTCAGAATGCCAAAATCAGAAGTTAGAATAGAATTAATCTTAAGTATACCAAAGGTAAGATAAACTAATCAGAAATAAAGTATAATAGATCATGTTATAATAAAGCCAATGGTGACAAAGTAGAAGTTACAAAGTTAGGAAATAGAAAGAACAGAAGAACATATAGAAATGAGATAACTCTGAGTCTACTTAATCGTAGAACAGAAAGAGAGGGTTAAAGATAGAGTATGTGTTTTAGGGCTACTTGTGATCTAACTTACGTGTGACTACATTATTTTTTTTACAGGAACATCTCTGAGTGTGGTTTACAATTGTGTTATATTTTATTTACTCCAAAGTGTTTGAAAAACTTGTTATGTTGGAAATATACAGAGAACGAACCAAATATGTTGTTTCTCACGCTACCTTTTCAAGTGAAGAAAGATGAAAGAGATGTGGAAAGGAGAGGTGGAGGGAGTGAATATGGGGGCGATGGAGGGAGTAGAAGGGGCATTGGGAAAGATGGGAATGTCTGTCGAGGAAGGAACGGAGAAGGCGGAGGGTGGAGGGTGGTTGTGTGTAGATGGGGGTGTGATGCGTGGGGGTGGATGGGGGATGGGGGTGAGGGAGTGTGTGTGTGAATAGTGTTTTGACATTGCCCGGGGGGATTTCTCCCCGTCTACTATTTTTCTGTAAGGGGGGACGGAGGGGTGGTCGCCGATTGGGTGGGGGCGGCCTTGCTGTGGATGTGCTGTGTCTTGCTGCATTGTTTCTGACCCGGGGCGGTGGGCGAGAGGCGGGGATGACCCATTGTCCGGGAAGGGCTGGGAGGGTTAGTGAATGGGAGTGGAGTTTATGGGGATGAAATGGATTTATGGCTTTGACCTTGGCTACCTCCTTTGCAAGGGAAATAAAAGCCGTTGGTATATGTATGTATGTACCTTTCCAACAAAATATTTTAATAGATTTTGAATTTTGTATTCTATGCCTCTATGGCAGAAAGCATAAATGAAAAATATTTCATATTTTGTTGATTTTAACGCAAAAAATTGTCGATGAAGGTAAAATATTCCGGGCTTCTTTGACCTCTTTTTTATTATCATCATTTTGTCAACCTTGAGGGGCCTGAGCTTCATATAAACACGTGACTCGATGTCGTCCTGAAACGAGAGAGATCGTCATCACAAACTTAACAATAATAAAAAGATATGGAGAGGGACAATATCCCACACTCAGGGAAGCTGGCACACTACACTATTTTCTCGTACATCTGTAGTGGTTATAATATAATGTAATGTAACGTAATACGCAATTTATAATTGCTTATGTACCTACGTCGATACCACACCATATGATATATAACTGCGTTACCTATCCATATATTCTATCCGTCCCCAGCCCTACACTTTTCTGTAACATCTTAGCATATAGATGTCCTATATGCATTCATGTTCATACCGTAATTCTGTATATGCCTAGAGTCAGTAAGAGGGAGTAAGCTGCTTGCGTTGGTTGAGTGTAACTTACTAAATAATACCAAATACCATGTTACCTCGACTTTTATCTACTCTATCCACACGCGTAATCATGGTGAACAACACCATGCATCAAACGTGGTACTGTCGTATTTCCTCTTATCTTCATTTGAGTGCATTTTCTCCATAAATAAAAGATTAAATAAATAAATAGATAAATGAATAAATAAATAAATAAATAAATAAATAAACAAATAAATAAATAAATAAATAAATAAGTAAATAAATAAATAAATAAATAAACTACTACAGGTCAAAGGTGAATCCAATTCATTCTTTAAAAAAATATAGATAATATATAACTGTTATCCTGGTAACCGCTTAGCGACTTCCCTCACCCAAGGATATCCCGGCATAAAAAATGTCGTTTTGTCAGTTTTCTCTGTGTGTTAGGGAAACTAAATTATTCTTTCCTTATGTAAGAGGCCGGTAGATAGAGGTAGATCGAGGGGTAGGTGAAACGATATGTAAATTTTATATTCAGTTGTTGTGATACAATGGCCGGCGGCAAGTTGCTGAATTGCTTATTCTAGCTTACCGTCTTGTGTTTTTAAACATGGGTTGGGGCGGCGATCAAAGGTGTTGGTGTGACTAAATGTAAGCACAGAGCTCGTTCTGCTTGCGACAAATTGCATACGTAAACAAAATTGCTTGAGACAGTGTAACGGGCGGAGTAGGAGAAAAATGATTGGTGCATGGAGGTAAAGTCATGCCCTAAAAGGGTGGCACTTATTTGTAACGTTCAAAGTTATCGGATGAATTAAATCGTGACGTCGGAGCAGAGTTGGCTTGGTGGGTGTAAGAGGATCCCAGGTGGGAGTCCCTTGGTGTAGCTTGAATAACCAAGTGTAACTGATAGTGAAGAAAAGAGAAAATAAAAGTATATTTAAATCACCCCTCGAACTGATTAATGGAACTGGACTAAAAATTACACTACGAGAGTGGCATAGGGCCTATAGATGAAAAAGTGACTTACTGAAGTGTTAGTAGCAGTGAAGCTAACACCTTAAATAATTTTATCAGTACAATTAACCAGAAAATATACGAAAATTAGTTATGTTCACATTTATATAATGAATAGGTACGATTCTCTTTATAACAGAAAACAGTATTATATGGTGACATAGTTTATTCCTCGGGAATAAGCACTACGGGTTATAGAAATAAAGTAGAATTGAGACATGCCATTTTGTTTGTTGATCTTATAATTATCCACTACATAAAAAGTAATGTCACTAAGTGGGGCTTCCTTGCACACACACAAACATCCTGAGTATAGGTCAAGGTTTAACATCTGTGGATGTGACTGGGTGGTGCGTGGTGCTTGAGATCTCATTGATAAAATAAATACTTTGATTTTACATCAAATTATTAGTTTCAAAACCCTTTTGATAGGCATGCATGGGAATAATCTATATGTACCGAGAAATTATGGGAAATTTATGTATGGTATGAATGTATGGTACATACCCTGAACTGAATCACTGTATATTTCAGTGTAATTGTATCAACATGTTGTATCGAGTACATAGAATTTAGAAAAAATCTTCATGGTAGAATATATAGCAAAATATTAGTGAATTAAGATGTCCATGTGCACATACTGTCGTATCGTAGCTAGTATGTTGCAATACTATGTTAGATCAGCTGATCCAAACATACGGCGAGTGGAATTGTTGTGGTACGTGACTTTTATTTAAAGAAAATTTGTAGTAGTAAATTTAGGGAAAATATATATTAAGAGCATATAGAAATTATGTACACATAAATGGTGCACAACTTTATATATGTGTGGAATTCGTAGAAAATGGATGAATAACAATTCTTGCTTTCACATTTGATTTGTTGTATAACGTAAATGAGTATATTTCTATTTATTTACCATTGTTTAAAAATTGTGATAGTGTAGGAAATTTGAAATTCTTAACATTTGTTAGTTACCAGTTGATGTACAAGATAAATTCTTTCAAAGGTTACGTAATAGATTATTCAATAATGAGTTGGTAGGGATACTTTCCTGGTTATACATTATATCTATATTAATATTTGATCTCATGAAGCAGATATTAGCAAGTGGAGTTATAAATACTGGGAAGTTATGGATCACATAATTTTTTTACTCATTGAAAATAACAATAAATACAGAAGTAATATTTTTTATGTCCCTAGCCTAGGCTGAAGGGTACAGAAACGGAAGATATACTTCCCTAGTTATTAATAGTGGGAACGAACAAGTAAACTTCTTTTCTGTCCCCACCCATGAAAAAAGTAAAAGAACCTTACACACTATTTAATTACTTGAAAAGTACACATTTGCGACGGAAATTATGTACACCATCGTTCATATCACATCATTTCTGACCAGAAATGCCTAAGCCACACATCAAAATCGTTGGTTGGGTGAAACTATAAATTGTCCCTCTATTGTTGTGCTTATCATATCTTTCTTTAAAGCTGTACTTCATTTAATATTTTTGTTTCAAGTCTGTTATGAGGTCTAAAAGTTTCGTTGCATATTATACATGTCTTACTTGTCGGAATTCCTGGTAGAATCATCACATCCAACTTGATAGTCCACTGCCTCCACAGGATTTTTGAATCTTCATATGCTGCAACTGGGCAGTTATGCTGTTTGATGCTGCACCCTTTGGGCTTGTGATGTTTGAAATAGAAGACTCATCTGGTATGTTTTCCAGAAAATGGTTGAGTCTCCTTTTGAATACTTCTGTGCTGCATTTTGTTTTGCCCGCTTTTGGCAGACAGTTAAACACCCAGGGACCAAAGTTATTGAAGTGTTCTGCTTCAGTTGTTTTTATGCTTCATGAGTCAGAAGTAAGATTTTTTTTTCTGCAATTTATGCCAAACTTGGGATGGGTCTGGCTCCTGATGGCATCTTCTTCATGTGTAGATGGACAGGATACCACTCCTTCTAGGATCTTCTAGGTGTATATAATGCAGTAGTGCTCTTGTCTTCTTTGTAAGGAATACAATTGTAATTTCTTCAGCCAGTCCTAGCAGCTCACAGATTTGTATATCTTCCTGGTGAACACCCTGTGTACCTGTTTCAGCTCCAGGACGGCCCTTATTCTGTGGAGGCACTACAGCTGGCACACATACTCCATTTTTGAGACAACCAGAGACCTCCACAGAGGTGGATGATCAGGATCTCTGGATAGGAAGGTGCAAAGAATCTAGCCCACCATCTGCTTGGCTGTTTTTGTGATTTTCTCAATCCAGATATCCTTTCAAAGAACCTATACATCATACCAGTATCCCCTATGGAGTATTATAAAAAATTCTGTAGAATAGGTCTGCATAATAAAATTAAGATTGTGTATACACACACATACACAAAGATCATACAAGAATTTAAGAACAAACTAGATGCTGAGAGATGCAAAGATGGGCCACTACGAGCATAGCTCCCCTTCCTGTATAATACAACTAGGTAAATATATATATATATATATATATATATATATATATATATATATATATATATATATATATATATATATATATATATATATATATATATATATATATTATAGACATTTGGGAATGGATGCTAATAGGAGATTGTATGAAGGAGTATTTGTGCTGACAGCACTATACGGGGCAGACACATAGAACATAAGAGAAGATGAGAGGAGGAGTTTAAATGTGTTTGAGATGAGGTGCCTGAGAAGTATGATAGGGGTTACTAGTCAGGATAGAGTGAGAAACGAGGAGGTGATGAGAAGAACGGGTGGAAAGGGAGTTGGGAGAGAGGGTTCATGAAAGAGTGTTGGGATGGTTTGGACACATGGAAAGAATAAGTGAAGAAAGATTAGTAAAAGAGGTGTGGAAGGCAGAGGTGGAAAAGAGTGAACATGAGGGGGCAACCAAGAATGAGATGGATGGATAGGGTAAAAGGGGCATTTGGAAAGAGGGGAATGTCTGTTGAGGAAGGAAGGGAGAAGACAGAAGATAGGGGTAAATGGAGAATGGTTGTATATGGATGATGTGATGCATAGAAGGGAGTGGGTGGGGGGTGGGAGTATGTTTGAATTATATTTTTGATGCAGCCCAAAGGGATTTCTCCCTGTCTTCTCTTTTTCTGCATAAGGGAACAGAAAGGGGGAAGTTGCCAATTAAATGAAACGGCCTTGCTGTGTCTTACTGCTTTGCCTCTGACCCAGGGCAGTGGGTAATATGCAGGGATGACCTGTCATCCAGGAGGAGCCAAGATAAGAGGGAGGAAGGGAGGGATGTGAATGGGAGTGGAGTATGTGGGGATGGAATGTATGGGAGTGGATTTTATGCCTTTGTTTTTTGGCTGCCTCTCTTGAAAGGGGGGGAAAAGCCATTGGTATATGTATGTGTGCATATATATCTATATATATATATATATATATATATATATATATACATATATATATGTACACATACATACCTTATGTTTCATTAAGTGGAAAACTCGCAATCCCATAGTGGCTAGCAACAGTTCTCAGGTCCCCCCATAGATCTCTCTGGAAAGAAACTATGGCCTGTTGTTTGTGTTTTATCTGTGTGGGACCATTTCCTTGTCACCAGTTGAAAGGGGGAGGGGAGCAGTCAACTGTATCCAGCTCTCTGTGTATAAAAGTGTAATAAATACAGCTGAAGTTGATAAAGGGAGATCATAGGCCCAATCCAGAGACCAAGTGATGAGGGAGTTGATGGGATTTGAAAATAAGCAGCTTCCATGCAGGAACACCACATGCAGTTAGCTGTCATTGGTCCCTCTACTCATAGCAATAGTAGAAGTTTGATTGACCTCAAATTGGCATGATGTTTGTTTTGCTATGTAGTACTGTATGTTGTTTTGAATACTGTACAGTCATAGATTAGTCTTACCTCAGATACAGTGTACCCCAGATGTTCACATCACTTTAAAAAAAATGCATTGGCCTTAACTGCCATGCACACACACAGCATAACCAAGCATTTCTTCACTAGAGATATTTGAGTTAATTTCGGCCATTACCAGTGCTATTGAGACCACAGGAGCCTATTAAAACCAAAAGATACGAGAGGGGTTTCTTGGTTTTTATTCAGTTAAAGGAGCCTCCACCAACAACCTGCTGTTTAATTTTTACTTGTGGAGTTTTGTCACGAACCACCCTCAAGGATTAAAGGATCTATGTTGAAAATGCACACACTTAAACTGATTATCATTTCTCAATTATCATCTAACTAATTTTTTGTTTTGTACTGAAAGAGTAATCATGTATAGTTCCTATGTGCAATCATTAACAAAGTCAGGTCTAATTAGATTTAGAGTTGTGATATTAGAAATTCAACACTTATATTTCCTGCTTTTTTCCAATGATATTTAATGTAAAAATAGGAGATTTTGTTTTATTTCTTCTCAAAAATATCCAGAGTTGGGAAATGTTTAACTAAAACACCAGAACTATAAACAAGTGTAAACATGACTGAATCTTGATTTATTTTACATTCAAAAAGCTCTTGTTCCTCAGTGTAAGACATGTCATTTATCTAGTCTTATATTTATGTGTATAACAAACAAGTAGAAAGTATTGATACATCCAATCTTGATTTATTGGCTGATCACGGTGCTCCCAATCTTTTAATATTCTGATGATGAATTTTCACATCCACTCCACATCTCTAGTTGAATTGGTGTTTAAACAAGTCTGCTTTTATTTTAACTGCTATAGTGTAGTTTCTCTCCCAATATTTAAGAATGTATTGCATGATATAGGTGTACTGCAATGAATTCCTTCATTTTTCATAATTAAATTACACATTACAGGTCAGATCATCAGAATTTTCGCATATAAGACATGGAATGTGAGGGAAGTCCTGTTGTCCTTTGAGTGCAGGTAGGTTTTACAAATTTACCTTAATGTTGAATGTACCTTATAAGATACTTGTGTGGTTTTATAAAGGCTCCTAGGTCTTTGTGTTTATTTATCTATGAAGAGGTGATTTTGGGGTTAAAGTAAGAGATGTTAAAAGAATGAATAAAAAATTATGATAAAAATAAATGGTAAGCATATCACTGCTGTAGAGATGTTTATAAAGAGAATGTACCATTTGACTATCATACACACAAAGAATAAAAGTACCTTGATGATTCCTTGTTAAAAGAGATCAGTCATTGATTGGTTGAAAAAATGGGGTTGACTGAGATCCCGTGTCACAGTGAAAGGAAAGAAGGAATGGCAATTTGACTCTTGTGCAATGTACTTTTCAGTGGCCTTCAAACAGCCTTCGGGTGTGACCATAAATCACTCAGGGCAGACATATTGTGTTGTCTGGGGATTGTTAGTGTTGGACATTGTAGTAATAGGTGCTCTGTGTCCTCTGTGGTGTTTGCATCAGGGGCATTTTGAATCTGGCTGGATTTATTCTGTGTTGGTACTGTCTTAATGCTGGATGGTGTCCTAAACGCAGGTGTGCCAGCGTGACTTTTTTTTTTTTTTTTTTTTTTTCTGTGAGGCCTATGTCTGGGGTTTGTTGTTGGAGTAGTGAGTTCAGCAGTCTTTCTTGAAGGCATATTTCCCTCAAGTTCACTGAGAGTGGGATGGATTCATGGGGTAAAGGGGGCCTTGGCTAAAAAGGGAATGTCTACTGAGCAAGGAAGGGAGAAGGAAGAAGATAGGTGTGAGTGGGAAACAGTTGAGAATGGATAATAAATTGACTTGCTAAATATATACCAGAGGCTTTTTCCCCCATATAAGGGAGGTAGCCAAGTCAAAAGGCACATACTCACTTCTACCTATTCCACTCCCACCCATTCCACTCCCATCCACCACCCTTTTTCCCTCTCATCTTAGCTCCTCATGGATGATGGGTCATCCCTGTATCATGCACACTGCCCTGGGTCAGAAGCAATTAGTAAACTCAGTAAATAAAGTAATAAAGTGAAAGAATTACCAGTAAAATCTTCTTGTTAAATAAAACTAATCATACAACTAATGCATCATTGATAAATAGAAAATATGATATTTGTATAACTAGAATAACAGTTTTATGCCCACATGTATTAAGGGGAAGAGGCCCATAGAATATAGATAGAATTTATTTATTTTGTTTCATTATTTCTTTTTTCAGACAGCATCACCAGAATGCTCTTGACAAGGCAGGTGACCTGTCTCTTTCCTTTTGCGTCCCAAGCAAGATGGCTGGCCACTGCAGTTGCAGAAACTGTGGCTGCTGGTGGAGCCAAAGGACCTTTAGGTATCTATAGGGACAGAATAGAAAAAGGAACTCTTCTCCCTGATGAATATCAACAAAATATTGCTATAGCATTACAGGAAATACATAAGGAGGTAAGGTACATGAAGTAGAGGTAGATTAGAGGTAGTTATAGTTAGTTATATGTCAATTTATTATTATTTACTATTTACCTGTTTGTTTATTATTTAACTATACCTATGCATTTATTTATGTATTTTGTTTGTTATTTACATTATTATAGTTTTTATTTATTGTTTTATTATTAATATGATTTTTTTTTCGCATCCGACCTAGACATGGATCAAAAGGTCTCCTGTCGGCATGCTCCGCCTTTGTAATCCTTTGTAATCCTTAGTCATTTAGTCAAGATAAAGTTTTACCCAACTTCTGCATTACTTAAGACTTCAAAGAGTCTCCTTGTCACAGTATGTATTATGACCATAGTAGCTTTTTCAGTGCACTAATCACTTTTTGGTATGTGTTAGGCTGGCTTGAAGGCAAACTGATGGAGAGAATTTGTTTATTTAGAAATGAATAATGGGTGCCAATAATAATATAGGGCTCATTCCAAGTGTGAGTAAAAGGGGGAGGAGAAGAGATGGCAAGGGAGGTGATGACTGTGTGTTTCAAGTTGTCTCCCAACTTGGTCTGCTTGTGGGGGAGGGGGTGAGAAAGCAAATGGGCAACAAGCCAGGCTCACAATATGGTGCTCCAAGGCGATCGGAGTCTTTGGCATTTGTCCGGTCTTTATATACATATGCAGGTCATGACCCATGTTCCAAATTGGTGCGAGGTAAAATACAATGCCAGGGAAGTTGGATGCAAAGTGTTTTCATGCTGCTGACTCATGAAGACAGGGGTATGGGGGGCTGGTACCTCACATGAGTTCCTCAAATAGTTCAGTGTTCACCTCAAGGTCAGGCAAGGCTCTGGTTGAGTCATCACTGGTACTGATGCTGGCACTGCACATGAGTTCCTCAAGGAGGCTTTGTCCCACTCATGGGCCTCAAGGAAACTTTGGTTGAGTCATGGGTCTGGCCCTATGAGTGATTCCCTTGGGAGCCTTCTGGGTCAAAAGTCATGGGATGGTCAGGACTAAAGGTGACGAAGGGAGGAGGAGTGATGAGGACCAAGAAGTGAGGACTAAAAGGGAGGAGGAGTGATGAAGACCAAGAAGTGAGGACTAGAAGGGAGAGCAGCTTCCTAACAGTGGATGAATGTTACCGAAAAAAGGAAGAAAAATTGATATTAATAGACTGTATCTATATACCAATAGGCTTCATCCCACTTGAAAGGGAGGTAGTTGGCCAATGCATGCACCTAACCCTAAACATCCCGTTCTAACCCATCAACCATTTCCTTTTTATCTTATCTCCTTGTGGATGAAGGATCAATCTTGTCTCCTGCCCATTGCATTGGTTAGAAGCAATGCAGCCAGATACATCACATCCCCTCATGTGAAAATAGAGAAAACAAGGAGACATCCCATGGGAATGCTTCACTTTATTGTCCAAACACATCCCTTCTCTACTCACATGTATCCTTTGCCTCCTTTCTTCCCTGCTCAACAGACATTCCTCATTTACTCAAAGCCCTTTCGCCCCGTCGATCCTTCCTATTCTTGGTCTACCCCGCAGGCTCACTCTTTTTGCCAGTCTTTCTTCATTCATTCTTGCCATGTGCCCAAACCATCTCTTTATTCTTTCATCTACCCTATCTGCAAGCTTCCTTTCCACCCTCGCTCTTCTCCTCACCTCATTTCTTGTGCTATCCATCCTTGTAACACCCACCATACTTCTTGAAGACTTCATCTCAAATACACTTAAATATCTCCTTTCTGCCTCCCTTACAATTTCAAGTCTCTGCCCCATAAGTAGGCACAATCACCTCTTCATATAATTCTTTATTTGCATCCATCCCCAGAAACCTATTTCTCATCACTCAACAATGTACTTACACCCCAATTCCTCCATTCCCCACTACATACAGGTCCTATGGGAAGGCTGTCAGAGTCATGTCCCTTCTGCCCATCTTCAAATCTCAAATGTTTCTCCCTTCCAAATGGAGATACAGCTTTGAGGGGTCGGCACTTGGTTTTTGGACTGTATCCAAGCTCTGTCTGTATCATCTTCATCTATATTTCCTTCTCATGAGGGAGCTTACAACTAGTGGCTGCTTCCCTCCTGCGACCTCTAACCAGACATAGAAATCGTTTGACACTAATACAATGTAGATATCAGTCCTTTTCTTTTCAGAGACATCTGTAGGAAGGTCCAGGGACTATAACCAGCTGCTGTGGGTTACCAGTCAGTGAAACTTGAGGCAATAATTGATTGACTAGCTTTAGTACAAAGCCAAGCAGTCCCTCTCATGGGAATTTATTTTACTCCTCTTAGAAATGCATGAATTTTAACATTAATGTATATATTTCCATGGAATAAATACTTATTATAAAGAACCTCCTCTTTATGTTGGCATGGAATCCTGTCACCATCCAATCATAAATAAACACTACACAGTTGCACAATGTGTGTTTGTACAAAAAACAGCATTGATTGTGATGAAACAGAGCATATAAATTGATCCAAGTAATGAACAGTGTTTTCCAAAAGACTTATGTTTTTTCCTCCACTTTACAGGTTTCTATATATACACCACCTGAACCACCTGGACTTTTTAGAAAGTTTCTAGGATGGAAAACTGAAGTAAAGGGTCCCCAGGGCCTATATATATGGGGAACAGTAGGAACTGGCAAAACAATGCTGATGGATCTATTCTATGAGTGTTGTGATATTGACAGAAAACAGAGGGTAAGATTGAAATGTTTATATAAATTTTTATATGTTGGTTCTATCCTACTCTGTAAATCTATTGCGTGGATGATGAAGGTTTTGTTACTATGTAATGAAGTAGTGGGGGTTGGGCCAACTGCACCTCTTGGGACCTGCCACTAGAGGCAGTATAACTTGCTGCTTTGCCTGTGACCTTAGTAATGTGGCAGTGGATAAGAGTAGCTCTTTGTCTGCGGAGTGCCAGGGACGTTGAATGTGTTTTGGATAGGAGATGGATGGGTGTAGAGTGGGCGTATACTTTGACTTGGCCACTCTCTTATTACAAAGGATTACAAAGGCGGAGCATGCCAATAGGAGACATTTTGTCCATATCTAGGTTGGATGCGAAAAAAAAATCATCATAATAAATTGATAAATAGAAACTAATAAATGTGAATAACAAATAAAATACATAAATAAATGCATAGGTATAGTTAGATAATAAACAAACAGGTAAATAGTAAATAATAATAAATTGACATATAACTAATAATAAATGAAAATCAAAACAGACAAATGATAACAGAACAAAAACAAATAATATGAAATAAATTATAATCATTACAGCATCTTGCTTAGGTGTTTATCTAAATGATTCTTAAAGTTTCGAACTGAACTACATTGCACTACCTGTGCAGGAAGTTTATTCCATTCATTAACTACACGGTTGGCAAAGTTGTTTCTACCTACTTTCAAATTGAATCTGTTTCTGGACAGTTTGAGACCATTGTTTCTTGTCTGATTCTCATTCAATGTAAAAATTTTGTCACTTTTGATGTTGTCAATTCCCTTTAGAATTTTAAAGACCTGTATCAAGTCACTTCTGAGTCTACGCTTTTTTAGGGAAAACAGATTCATATGTTTTAGTTGATTTTCGTATGATTTATTTTTGATATTTGGAATCAGTTTTGTGGCTCGCCGTTGTACTTTTTCCAGTCTGTCAATGTCTTTAATGAGATTCGGTGACCATACGGAAACAGCATATTCCAAATGTGGACGAACTAACAATTTATATAGCTTGTTAATGAGTGATGGACTTTTGAAATCAAAAGATCGCGCATCAGTCCTAGAATCTTATTTGCTTTCTCAGAGGCTGAAATATACTGCTTGGATGATTTGAGATTGTTACTGATAATTACGCCGAGATCTTTTTCACTATCCACTTTTGTTAACGAATTTCCAAATAACTTGTAATCGTACTTACTGTTATTTTTACCTATGTGCATTACCTTGCATTTACTTGTGTTCAATTTCATTAGCCACTTTTCAGACCATTGCTGTAATTTATCTAAATCTTCTTGAATATCTAATTGATTTAAGTGATCATTTGCCATTCCGCACAGTTTTGTATCATCAGCAAATTTGGAAACAGTAGATTTTAGTCCATGGTCTATATCATTTATATATACTATGAATAGAAGTGGCCCAAGAACGGAACCCTGAGGAACTCCACTTGTAACATTTTTCCATCTAGAAGTTTTTCCATTTAAAACAACTCTCTGTTTTCGATCATTCAACCAATTACTAGTCCAACTTAATAGGCTACCACTTATTCCGTGTGAAGCTAATTTAGTAAGTAGTCTTTCATGTGGGACGGTATCAAAAGCTTTTGCAAAGTCTAGATATATTAAATCTATATTGTTTCTTTTGTCATAATTCGAGATAACTGTGTTGTAGAATTCAAGTAAGTTAGTCACACAAGAACGTTTCTGTCTGAAACCATGCTGACTATCATTTATCAAACGGTTACTTTCTAAGTGATGTTCGATAGCATCTCTGATGATAGTTTCCATTATTTTTCTACGATTGAAGTCAAACTTATAGGCCTATAGTTATTTGGTTTCTTTTTGTCACCTTTTTTGAATATGGGAGTAACGTTAGCTAGCTTCCATTCTCTTGGGACATCTCCGGATATGATGGATTTCTTGAAAATAATTTCTAATGGAACAACAATCTCATTTTTCATTTCCTTTAAGATTCTTGGATGCCAACCGTCAGGCCCTGGTGTTTTATTAACTTGAGTTTATCTATACACCTTTTAATTTTTTCTTTTGTTATATTTACCGTAGTGAGTAAGTTTACCCTAGACTTTTCACAGGTTTCAGTTTGGAGTTCACTTTGAGGTGTTTCGTTTACAAATACTGAGCTAAAATAATTGTTTAAAATATTACACATTCCTTCATTTGAATATTCAAGTTGACCGTCAGCAGATAATAGTGGACCAATGTGATTCCTAACAACCTTTTTATCTCTAATGTAACTATAGAATTCTTTGGGATTCTCTTTGGATTTATCAGCAATGTTCATTTCGTATTGTCGTTTTTTTATTTTTTTTTATTGTCTTTTTTAAATCTCTCTGTATTGATACATAACTTTCATAGTCATTAGATGCACCCGAGCGCTTATATTTCTTATAAGCCTGTCTCTTTTTAGCAATACTTTTTTCAGTTTCTTTGTCGAGCCACTTTGGGCGAGCCTGATTTGGGGGACGTCTGTCCTTAAAAGGAATGTATGTACATACATACATACATATATATACCAAGGCTTTTTCCCCCTTACAAGGGAGGTAGCCAAAAAGGGAAAGGCATAAAATCATTTCCACCCATTCCATCCCTGAATACACTTCACACACCTCCACCCTCCCTCTTATCTGAGCACCTCCTGGATGACGGGTCCTCCCTGCACCTTGTCCACTGCCCTGGGTCAGAAGCAGTGTCACAAGACACAGCACATCCACAGCAAGGCCGCTTCATTAAATCGGCGACCCCCCCCTCTCCGTCCCCCCATTGCATAAAAGGAGAGGACGGGGAGAAATCCCTTCGGGCTGCGTCAAATTTTGCTCACACATACTACCTCACCCCCCATCCCCCCACCCATTCCACCTCATGCAATCACAACATCATCCACATACAACCATTCTCCATTCACCCCTGTCTTCTATCCTCTCCCGTCCTTCCTCAACAGACATTCCCCTCTTCCCCAAAGCCCCCTTCACCCCATCCATCCACCTCATCCTAGGACGTCCCTTCATGTTCACTCCCTCCACATCTGCCTTCCATACCTCTTTTACTAGTCTTTCTTCACTCATTCTTTCCATGTGTCCAAACCATCCTAATATTCTTTCATCAACCCTATCTCCCAACTCCTTTTCCACCCCTGTTCTCCTCCTCACCTCCTCATTTCTCACTCTATCTAGCCTAGTACCCCCATCATACTTCTCAGACACCTCATCTCAAACACATTCAAACTCCTTCTCTCTTCCTCTCTTATGTTCCATGTTTCTGCCCCATACAGTGCTGTTGGCACAATCACTCCTTCATACAGTCTCCTCTTAGCATCCATTACCAAATGTCTATTCCTCATTACACTCTTTAATCCACCAAGGCATTTACTCGCTTCTCTCAATCTACATTCTACCTCCACCTTCACTCCACCTTTTCCTGCCACATTCGCACCCAAGTATCTAAAACTATCCACTTCCTCCAGTCGCTCTCCCTTAATGCTCACTTCCAGTCTACTGCCACTTTCACCCCTTGTACATCTCATCACCTTACTTTTACCTACATTTATCTTTAGCTTTCTTCTATCACATACTCTCCCAAACTCTGTCACCAACTTCCTCAATCCCTCCTCCAATCCTGCCACAAGCGCAGTGTCGTCCGCAAACAACAGCTGGCTCACCTCCCACTTTTCTCCATTTTCTTTAACCATCTCTAATCCCTGACCCACTACCCTTGCATTCACCTCTTACACCACCCCATCCATGTATAAGTTGAACAGCCAGGGCGACATAACGCATCCTTGATGAAGTCCCACCTTTACCTCGAACCACTCACTCTCTCCATTTCCAATCCTGACACAAGCTCTACTACTCTCATAAAAACTCTTGACAGCTCCCAGAAGTTTTCCTCCTATCCCATATATCTGCATAACCTCCCACAGTGCCTTTCTGTCTATCCTATCATAAGCCTTTTCCAGATCCATAAAAGCCCCAAAAACATCCTTCCCCTTTCCTATAGCTTTCTCACATATCTGTCTTGTATGAATCATATTAGTGAGCGTATTTTGAAATATTTCCCACATCTGATCTACAGGTCTTTCGCTTAATTTTGCCTCCCAATCTGTAAGCTGAAGCTCCTGATGTAGTCCTATGAACTGAGTTTTACTGAAATCAGGTATTTTATAAACACAAGTATCTATTCTAATTTTTTTTAGGAGTTTGAATCTAAGTTGTGATCGCTATTTGCAACAGTTTCACCAACTTCTACATCAGTTAGCACACTTTCGCTGCTAGTGATCAATAGATCAAGTAAGTTTCCATATCTTGTGGGCTCTTTTACATGCTGAATTAAGTAATTGTCACCAAGAAAATCAATCAAGCGACTTCCTATATGGCCATGTTCAAGGTTCATCCAATCAGTGTCAGTAAAATTGAAATCATCCATTATCAATAAATCCCAGTTGCAGAAAATAGACAGTTCTTGAAATAACAGTTTGTCGTCTACTAATGATAATGTCTTTGGCGTATATATTACACCTACATTCATTTTTTGTGCATTTGTTTGGGTTATTTCAACCCACAAACTATCATATGCATCCTGTTTCACTTTCTCTAAAACACAAGCATGAACATTGTTTTTGACGTACAACAGAACACCCCCACCTTTCTTGTGGCTTCTATCCTGATGAAAGTGTTTAAATCCCGCAATATTAAATTCAGCTTCGAACTCTGTACCATTTAACCATGTCTCAGTTATTCCTATCATATCGAGCTTTTCACTTTTGACATACGCCTGTATTTCCTGAAATTTGTTCCTAATACTATGAGCATTAAAGTACATGGTTTTAAGAAACTCATGATTATTTCTTTTTGACACATTTTGAGTTTCAATATCATGCCTTACATTATCATTTTGTTTTTTACTTATACCTTGCTCTATATTATTATTTGGTCCTTCATTGACATTCAATGCCTCATTAACATTTCTCCCATCAAGAGTAACATTTCCCACATCACGGACATCTGGACGATCACGGTTATCCAATCTCTTTTGTACACTTTGTCCCCCTACGTCACCGTGATTCACACGGGCCTCCCGTCGTTTATTGACATTATGTCCGGCATTCCTTCCTAAAATTATATTTTGTCCTCCAGTGACATTATATCCTACCGTGATATTGTTTCCTCCACTATAATTACATCCCATCATGATCTTTGTCTTCCACTGTCATTACATCCCATTGTGATATTTTGGCCTTCATTAACATTCTGTCCGGCATCCCTTCCTAAGATTATATTTTGTCCTCCACTGACATTATATCCTACCATGATATTTTCTCCTCCAGTATCATTATATCCTAACTAATAATAAATGAAAGACCAGCTAGCATATTTATGCACCCTTCATCCCCAAGGTACTGAGATTAGAAGGGTGGTTTGTGTGTGTCTTTTGGTGTGGGAGTGTGCTTTACCCTGTCTGGGGTATTGGCTGCATGTTATTGTGGCAAAGTAGCATGCAGTTGATACTTTAGGGTCTATTTGGGGCGCCCCTTATGGACCAGAGCCACACAGCATTTTGTCTATGATAGAGGAAAACTCTGTTCATAGAGAAATGATGATACTTTTATACTACAACTGTCCCTCCGTTATGCTGTTCCCCCAACCCCCTTGTTGCTGTCCTGTACCATTTCTCTGAGTATTCATTTTCTGTTTTCGCCGACCCTGTGGTGGGGGAAGAGAATGCTACCACCAAGTCTTTCCACTTGAGTCATAAAAGGTGACAAAAAAGGGACGGGGATGGGATTAGGAGTCTTACTACCTGTAGCCCTGAAAGGGGACATTCCTAAAAAGAAAAGAAAAGGCATAAGAGGGTCTGGGAGTTTTCCAACCAGTACCCTAAGGTTTGGGTCTTTTAATGTGTGTGGATGTGGTACAGATGAGAGTAAAAGGGAAGAGATAGGCAGTATGTTTGTGAGAAGAAAGATGGATGTGCTGGCTTTGAGTGAAACTAAAATGAAAGGAAAGGGCAACTGTGAGTTTGGGAGTGTAGCTGGGAGGTACTCAGGAGTGAAGAGGGGACAAGGGAGAGAAGGAGTGGCTATACTAGTAAGTGAAGAGATAAGTAAGCGGGTAGTGGAGTGGAAGGAGGTTTCATCAAGGTTGATGTGGATGAAGGTGAAGCTGGGAAGGGAGATGTGGGTTTTTGTAAGTGCGTATGGACCTGGTAGTGAGAAGAGCATAGAGGAGAGGGAGGCTTTTTGGGTAGATATAAATGAGTGTATAGAGGGATTAGGGAGAAATGTCAATGTAGTTGTATTGGGAGACCTTAATGCTAGGGTAGGTAATTAACCAATAGACGGAGTGATTGGGAAGTATGGAGTTCCAGGTAAAAATCGTAGTGGAGAAATGATGGTGATGTGTCTTGAAAGAGAGTTGATGATAGCAGATACAGTGTTTAAGAAGAAAGTCAAGCATAAGTACACATGGGAGAGGGTGGTGGATGGAAGGGTGGCAGATAGAGCATTAATGGACTATATAGTGGTGACCAGGAGTATGGTAGGAAGAGTTAAGGATGTACATGTTCTAAGGGGAGAGAGTGGGGGGAATATCAGATCATTTTCTGGTGGAAGGTAAAATGAGAGTGGAGAATAGGTGGAGAAAGAGGAAAAAGGCAGAAGGTAGGGAGGTACTTAGAGTGAACTGCTTAAATGAGGAAAAAAAGGAGAGTGAGTTTAAGAAGAAACTGAAAGAGGAGTGGGAGGGAGTAAAGGATAGAGTAGAACTAGGAGTGGAGGAGGAATGGGGATGGTTCAAGGAGGGAGTCATAAGGTGTGCAAAGATGGTGTGTGGAACAAGGAGGGTGGGAGGAAAAAGAAGGAAGGGTAGTGAGTGGTGGGATGAGGAAGCAAAGAAATGTGTAGAAGGGAAGAAGCAGGCATTCATAGATTGGCATCAAATTAGGACGAGGGAATTGTATGAAAGGTACAAAGTAAAGAGAAGGGAAGCTAAGCATAAGATAAAGGAAGCAAAGAGGAGAGCAGATGTGAAATGGGGTAAGAGTATGACAGAAAATTTTGAAAGCAATAAAAAGATGTTTTGGAAGGAAATTAAAAGAGAAAAAGGAGGCGAATCAAGTAGAGAAGAAAAGGTAAAAGGTGCAGATGGAGAGATGATAATGGAAGAGAAGGCAGTGAGAAGAAGGTGGGCAGAGTATTTTAGGGAGTTGCTAAATGTGAAGGAGGATGGGGAGGGAAAGGTAGTTGCAGTGGGAAGTGCTAAGAAAATGAGTGATGAGTGAGGAAATTGGAGGAAAACTAGGGAAGGATGAAGTGAAAGCAGCTGTTAAGATGATGAGAGCAGGTAAGGCACCTGGTCTGGATGGATGCCATGCAGAATGTCTGAAGAAAGGAGGTACAGTGATGGTGGACTGGCTTGTGAGGTTGTTTAATGTTTGTTTTAGAGAGGGTAGAGTGCCGGAGGACTGGAGGAGTGCCTGTATGGTACCGCTTTACAAGGGAAAGGGGGACAAGTGTGTGTAGTAGTTTCAGAGGGAGCTTGTTGAGTGTAGTTGGGAAGGCTTATGGGAGGATCTTGATTGAGAGGATTAGGAGAGGAACAGGGGGAGTAATTGGTGAGGAACAGTGTGGGTTTAGGACAGGTAGGGGTTGTGTAGATCAGATCATTGTGGTGAGACAGATATGTGAGAAAGCTATAGGAAAAGGTAAGGATGTTTTTTGGGCTTTTATGGATCTGGAAAAGGCTTATGACAGGGTAGACAGGAGGGCACTGTGGGAGGTACTGCAGATATATGGGATAGGAGGAAAGCTGTTAAGAGCAGTCAAGAATTTTTACAAGAGTAGTAGAGCTTGTGTTAGGATTAGAAATGTAGAGAGTGAATGGTTTGAGGTAAAGGTGGGACTACGTCAGTGATGTGTTATGTTGCCCTGGCTGTTCAATCTTTACATGGATGGGGTGGTGCGAGAGGTGTATGCAAGGGTAGTGGGTCAGGGGATGGAGATGATTAAAGAAAATGGAGAAAAGTGGGAGGTAAGCCAGTTGTTGTTTGCTGACGACACTGCGCTTGTAGCAGGATCAGAGGAGGGATTGAGGAAGTTAGTGACAGAGTTTGAGAAGGTGTGTGAAAGAAGGAAGCTGAAGATAAATGTGGGTAAAAGTAAGGTGATGAGATGTACAAGGGGAGAGAGTGACAGTAGGCTGGAGGTGAGCATTAATGGTGAAAGACTGGAGGAAGTGGATAGTTTTAGATACTTGGGTGTGAATGTGGCAGAAAAGGGAGGAGTGGGGGTGGAGGTAGAATGTAGATTGAGAGAAGCGAATAAATGCCTTGGTGGCTTGAAAAGTGTAATGAGAAATAGACATCTGGGAATGGATGCTAAGAGAAGGTTATATGAAGGAGTGATTGTGCCAACAGCATTGTACGGGGCAGAAACATGGAACATGAGAGAGGAAGAGAGAAGGAGTTTGAATGTGTTTGAGATGAAATGTCTGAGAAGCATGATAGGGGTTACTAGGCTAGATAGAGTGAGAAATGAGGAGGTGAGGAGGAGAACAGGGATGGAAAAGGAACTGGGAGATAGGGTTGATGAAAGAGTATTAGGATGGTTTGGACACATGGAAAGAATGAGTGAAGAAAGATTAGTAAAAGAAGTGTGGAAGGCAGTGGTGGAAGGAGTGAATATGAGGGGGCGTCCTAGGATGAGATGGATGGATGGGGTGAAAGGGGCTTTACAAAAGAGAGGAATGTCTGTGGATTAAGGACGGGAGAGGACAAAAAATAGGGGTGAATGGAGAGGGGTTGTGTATAGATGATGCTGTGATGCATGAGGGGGAGTTGGTGGGGGATGGGGGGTGAGGAAGTATGTATGAGAAATAAAATTTGACACAGCCCGAAGGGATTTCTCCCTGTCTTCTCCTTTTCTGCATGAGGGACAGAGAGGGGGGGTCGCTGAATTTATGAAGTGGCTTTGCTGCGGATGTGCTGTGTCTTGCGACACTGCTTCTGACCCAGGGCAGTGGACAGGATGCAGGGATGACCCGTCATCCAGGAGGTGCCAAGATAAGAGGGAGGGAGGAGGGTGGATGGGAGTGGAATATATAGGAAATGGAATGGGTGGGAGTGGTTTCTATGCCTTTTTCTTTTTGGCTACCCCCCATGTAGGGGGAAAGGGCCTTTGGTATATGTATGTATGTACTAATTCCAACTTATAAAAAGAGTCGCAGCCTCAGCATGAACATAATAAGTAAACTGAAGAATCTTATTTATGCTTAAACAATTCTGTAGAGCAGGGAAGAAACTGTAAAATAAAGGAGATGAATAGAGGGAGATTGTGAATGGAAGGAAAGACAACATGGCCCAAATAGAAGTATCTGAGGATATATACATACATATACCAACAGCTTTTCCACCCATACAAGGGAGGTAGCTAAAAAACATACATATATACATATACCAAAGGCCCTTTTCCCCCTTACATGGGGGGTAGCCAAAAAGAAAGGTATAGAAACCACTCCCACCCATTCCATTCCCTACATTTTCCACTCCCCTCCACCCTCTCCCTCCCAAAGGCATAAAATCCACTCCCACCCATTCCATCCCCACATACTCCAGTCCCAATGACCCCCTCCCTCCCTCTTATCTCCTCCTAGATGATGGGTCATCCCTGCATCTTGCCCACTGCCCTGGGTCAGAGGCAAAGTTGCAAGACAGCGCATCCACAGCAAGGCTGCTTCATTTAATCAGTCACCCCCCTCTCTGTCCCTTCATACAGAAAAAGAGATGGGGAGAAATCCCTTCAGGCTGTGTCAAAATATCATTCACACTTATTCCCTCACCCCCATCCCCCACCCACTCCCTTCCATGCATCACAACGTCATCCATATACAACTATTCTCCACTCACCCCCATCTTCTGTCTTCTCCCTTCCTTCCTCCACAGACATTCCCCTCTTTCCCAGTGCCCCTTTTACCCCATCCATCCATCTCATTTTTGATTGCCTCCTTATGTTCACTCCTTCCACCTCTACCTTCCACACCTCTTTTACTAATCTTTCTTCATTCATTCTTTTCATAAGTTCAAACCATTCTAATACTCTTTCATCAACTCTACCTCCCAGTTCCTTTTCCAACCCCACTCTCCTCCTCACATCCTTGTTTCTCACTGTCCAGCCTAGTAACCCTTACCATATTTCTCGGGCATTTAATCTCAAACACATTCAAACTCCTTTCTTTCCCTCTTATGTTCTATGTTTATGGCCCATATAGTACTATCGGCAGACTCGGCACAATCACTCCTTCATACAGTCTCCTCTTAGCATCTGTTCCCAAATGTCTATTTCTCATTACACTTTTTAATCCCCTAGCCATTTACTTGCTTCTCTCAATCTACAGATTGACCTCTCATTGACGGACTAAAAGGGGGGTAACGGTGTCCGTTGATGTGAATAATCCGTTGATTTGGAGTGGTTTTTGGGTGGCATAGTGATTGCACAGCACTAAACAACAGCACCAAAAACACCAAAAACACAGCGAAAACACTGCACAGTTAATAAATGTCCAAACGTCCACACCGATCACGATCTTGTTAACTAGTAAACAAAATAAAGTGCATGCCATCAGCTACTCAGCGGACAAACGCCAAACTAACGGACGCATTCACCCTACCCGCAAAATTGAGACTGTCAAACCGGACCAGTGGATTCCTGACCGGACCATCGGATTTTGTCCGTTGCATCTGATATCCAGTAATGTGGTGTCCGTTAATGAGAGGTCAATCTGTACATTCTACCTCCACTTCAACTCCTCCCTTTCCCACCACATTTGCACCCAAGTATCTAAAGCTATCCACTTCCTCCAGTGTCTCTCCCATAATACTCACTTCCAACTTGCTGCCATATTCTCCCCTTGTACATCTCATCACCTTACTTTTACCCATATTTATCTTCAACTTTCTTCTTTCGCATACCTTCCCAAACTCTGTCACTTACTTCCTTAATCTCTCTTCTGATCCTGCCACAAGTGTAGTGTCATCAGCAAACGACAACTGGCTAATCTCCCAATTTTCTCTATTTTCTTTAACTATCTCCAATCCCCAGCCCATTAACCATGTGTTTACCTCTCACACCACCCCATCCACATATAAATTGAACAGCTAAGGCGACATAACACATTCCTGATGAAGTCCCACCTTTACCTTAAACCACTCACTCTCTCCATTTCTAATTCTAACACAGGCTCTACAACTTTTGTAAAAGCTCTTGACTGCTCTTAACAACTTTCCTCCTATCTCATATATCTGCTGTACCTCCCACATATTTCCTTAAATGACTTGCATGGGTGCGCACATACTTTTCAGAGAAGGCAAAGTTAGCATGCAAGCAAATTTTTGTGTACACTCAGCAAAAAATTAGAGGGAACATCATTGGATAGAGTGAGAAATGAGGTGAGGAGAGCGGAGTTGGAAAGGGAGTTGGGAGATAGGGTTGATGAAAGAGTATTGGAATGGTTTGGACACATGGAAAGAATGAGTGAAGAAAGATTAGTAAAAGAGGTGTGGAAGGCAGAGGTGGAAGGAGTGAACATGAGGGGGCGACTGAGGATGAGATGGATGGATGGGGGTAAAAGGGGCATTGGGAAAGAGGGAAATGTCTGTGGAGGAAGGAAGGGAGAAGACAGAAGATAGGGGTGAATGGAGAATATTTGTGTAAGGATGACATTGTGATATATGGAAGGGAGTGGATGGGGGATAGGGTGGTGAGGGAGTATGTGTGGATGATATTTTGATGCAGCCCGAAGGGATTTCTCCCCATCTTCTCTTTTTCTGCATCAGGAGACAGAGGGGGGGGGTAACTGATTAAATGAAGTGGCCTTGCTGTGGATGCGGTGTCTTGCTTCACTGCATCCGACCCAGGGCAGTGGGTGAGATGCAGGGATGACCCATCATTCAGGAGGAGCCAAGATGAGAGGGAGGGAGGGAGGGGGGTGAATGGGAGTGGAGTATGTGGGAATGGAATGGGTAGAAGTGGATTTTTTGCTTTTGTTTTTTGTCTACCTTCCTTTTAAGGAGAAAATAGCCATTGGTATGTGTGTGTGTGTGTATATATATAATATGTATATATATATATATATATACAGTAGCCGCGAAAAGTTTGGGCGCAAAATTATAGGCGCCCCAACTTTCCCCTAAACTCAAAACATGCGAAAAATACAACTTTCCACCCAAACTTTTCGCTATTTTTCAATGCTAGCGTTTGTACCTGTATTTAGCCGAGACAATACACACTATTTGGCAACTCTGTTTAGGCGCACTCGATGTCACATGGAGTCAGTTTCTAAACATCTCTCACGGGGAGTAGTCTTTTTTTTGCGGTGGTCTCTGTTTTTGTGCCTTGATATCTCCGTAATGGGAAGTGGTAAAGAGCTGGAAAGAGACACAGTTGTTACAATCATAACCCTCTATAAGGAGGGTTATAAGTGTAAAGATATTGCTACTCGTGTGGGAATTGGAGTGCGTCAAGTGCAAAAGTGGACCAAGAAATTTCGAGACGAAGGAAGTGACATCATTCGTACTCCAAAGCATCGCTCTGGTCGGCCAAGGAAGATATCAAATCGTACTTCTACGGTTCTAACTGCCTCCTAATAACCGTAGGAGGCAGTTAGAACCGTAGAAGTACGATTTGATATCTTCCTTGGCCGACCAGAGCGATGCTTTGGAGTACGAATGATGTCACTTCCTTCGTCTCGAAATTTCTTGGTCCACTTTTGCACTTGACGCACTCCAATTCCCACACGAGTAGCAATATCTTTACACTTATAACCCTCCTTATAGAGGGTTATGATTGTAACAACTGTGTCTCTTTCCAGCTCTTTACCACTTCCCATTACGGAGATATCAAGGCACAAAAACAGAGACCACTGCAAAAAAAAGACTACTCTCCGTGAGAGATGTTTAGAAACTGACTCCATGTGACATCGAGTGCGCCTAAACAGAGTTGCCAAATAGTGTGTATTGTCTCGGCTAAATACGGGTACAAACGCTAGCATTGAAAAATAGCGAAAAGTTTGGGTGGAAAGTTGTATTTTTCGCATGTTTTGAGTTTAGGGGAAAGTTGGGGCACCTATAATTTTGCGCCCAAACTTTTCGCGGCCACTGTATATATATGTATGTATGTCTTGTTTAATCTTTGTTGTTCACCTTTCTTTTGAATATTTCTTTTCATTTATTTAATTGAAACTGTTTAATCATATCTCCTTTCATTCTCCCAGTGTTATTAACCATAGTCTCATGACCTTCATAGGTGCACTTCAATTCTTTTATGCTAGATGTGCACAGGCGCATTCATGCGGAGAAAAAGAACATAAAGAAGATAAATGCACCAGATCAAGCCAGATATTTTGAGCCAGATGGGACATACACAATCAATTTACGCCCATATGACCCCATCCCTCCTGTAGCACGAGCTATTACTGATGATTCGTGGCTTATATGTTTGGACGAGTTTCAGGTGAGTGAAAATTATTGATTAAAATTATTTCTTACACAGTATGTGATTTATTTTAAAAATGGAGTTTCATTCTATGTATGTATTTATCTATGCAGTCCCCTCGGACCTATTCTTTACCATGTCTATGACTACCACTTCCCTTTTTGGTCCTTCCTTGGTGTGTGTGTGTGGAGGCGGAGAAGAAGAATGCAATCACAGTGTTCCTTTGCATATCATAGGTAACTAAATGGGATGGCGTTAAGGGACAAAGGAGCCCCTCCTCTAATTTTGCTCCTACAGAAAGTGAAGGCTTAAGTGAATCTGGTAGGACTCTAACCAGAATCCCAGTAATTGGGTCATTAAATGTGTATGGATGTGGTGCAGTTGAGAATAATGGGGGAAGAGAATGGTTGTATGCTTGTGAAGATAAAAATGGATGTGATAGCATTGAGTGAAGCAAAACTGAATAATTTGTGTAAGAATTATACTTTATTTATTTATTTACCAAAAAAAAAAAAAAAAAAAAAAAGAGTCCCTAGAATTCAGCTTTTTGTTCATAGCATCCTATTTTCTCTTTTTTTTACGGTAAATTAACAGTTGAAATTTGGGAGCAGTAGGAATATATTTGAGATGGGGTATCAGGTTGACTTGGAATTGAACTTCAGGGTATTGGGGCTGAGAAACTTTAAGAACTATTGGACTAAGTGATACATGCATACATACATATACCAAAGGTTTTTTCCCCCTTACATGGGAGGTAGCTAAAGAACAAAGGCATAGAAACCACTCCCAAAAAGAAGATTGGAAGAGTTTTGTATGTAAATATATTCAGGGAAAAGAACAGTGGATTGTCAAATCGTTAACTGGGAAGGAGGTAGATAAATACTAAAGGTTTGTAATTAAATGAAAAGGGAAAGGGAGGCAGAATACCAGGAGAAGCTAAGAGAAGTGAAGGATAAAAGAGAAACTTAACTAGAGGAAGAATGGTTATGTTTCAGGAAGAAAGTGCTAAAATGTACAAAGACAGTATGAGAGGGTACTCAAAATTAACAGGAATTGTTATTTTATTGGACAAGCCTGTTATAATTCAGGCTTCTTCTGCTAGATACCATGTGAAGTGACCCTCAGGCATCAATCTGCCATTTGGGGTTGTTGAGCTAAGATGCACAGCCCTGTGGTATGTGTTTGTTTTGAAGTGCTTCACACTTGTTGTTCGTCTATTTTTGGAATGGCTGAGATCAAGGAGCACCATGCTGCTGTGAAATTCTGTTTTTTGCTGGAGAAATGGTGACTGAAACAGTTGTCATACTTCAAGCAGCTTACAAAGATGGTGCCATGAGCAAAACACAAGTTGATGAGTTATTTGCATGCTTTAAAAAGCATCAATTGTTACTTAAAGACCAACTTTGTTCAGGGTGACCATCAACCTCCTAAATGGATGAAAACATCACGAAAATTCATGAACTGATCTTGGAGGACAGAACTTACATACTTGTTGTGGTCATTCCCTAGCCTATCTGGCTGAGCAGTCCATCTCCCTGAAGAATACCACGGCTAGAATGGGGCTTTTCCCCAAATTCCTTGTAGAGTATATATTGTATTGTTGGTGTGTGTGATTGTGTACAATGCAGTGGCCAGGTGGACTATGTCCTTTCGATGGAGAGAGGATTCAGAGGGATGGATATCAAGGAATTTCACATCCAGCAATGTATTGTCTTTCAGTTTGTGGGTGAAGTAGTAAACAATATGATTTGGTCATATTATGATATGATCAGGCTCTGGCGTAGTAGCCCAAACAGCCACTAGAAATCCCCTGCCCTGCTCTTACACAAGTGGCACCAGTCCCTGGGAGCAGCTTTGGTTACCTGGGCAAGCACTGCAAATGGCATTTTTGTTGATTGGACTGGTGTGTCCTGGAGCTCCTCCCAACAAATTTTGAATGAGGAAATAGGAATGAAGAGTTGAAGCCAAATTGGTGCCCTGCTCTCACATGGATGATCAAAAGCAGTCGTGAATGAATGCTAGTGCTACAGCTATGATCTAGAAACAAAACAGCAGTCAAGTCATTGGAAACATCCAATCCCACCATGACCCAAAAAAGCATATCAAGTAAAGTCTAATGTCAAGACAATGCTTTTTTGTTTCTTAAATGCAAAAGGAATAATTGTCCACAAAGAATTTGTTCCTCCTGGTTAAACTGTTAACCAGACTTTTTATTTGGCAGTTCTCAAGTGTTTGTAAGATATAGTAAGAGTAAAACATCCTGACCTGTGGTAAAATGGAGAGTGGTGATTTCATCATGACAATGCACCATCACAAACTGCCTCGAGTGTGAAACAGTTTCTAACCAAAAAATGGCATGACCCTGTATATCCATCCTCCTTATTCACTCAGTCTTGCTCCCTGAAACTTTTTTTCCTAAATGAAATAAGTCCTCAAAGGAAAACATTTTGCAAACGTGGAAGAAGTGAAGAAAAAAGCAATGGAGTTGTTAAAAGGTATCACTTTGCAAAAGTTCCAGGACTGTTTCAAACTGAAAAACATGTCTAGACTGGTTCATTACTTCAAGTGGATAATACTTTGAAGGCAATGAATGTGTAAACATGTTAAAATAAATGAATAAGCTAATATGATTTTTTTGTGTGTATTTACCTAGTTGTATTTTACGGGAAGGGGAGCTATGCTCGTGGTGTCCCATCTTCATATCTCGTTTTATCTAGACTGCTTTTAAATTCGTGTATCATTTTTGCACACACCACATTCTCATCTAACTTGTTCCAAACATCTCTTACCCTGTGGGGAAATCTGTTCTTTTTCAGGTCTCTTTTATAACTGTCTTTCTTGATTTTCTTTCCGTGTCCTCTTGTATCTCTATCATCCCATTTTATTAGATCCTCTCTATCAATAGTTTCTATGCCTTTCATACATACATACATACATACATATACCAAGGCTTTTTCCCCCTTCCAAGGGAGGTAGCCAAAAAGGGAAAGGCATAAAAACACTCCCACCCATTTCATCCCTAAATACACTCCACACCCCTCCCACCCTTCCTCTCATCTGAGCACCTCCTGGATGACGGGTCATCCCTGCACCCTGCCCACCGCCCTGGGTCAGAAGCAGTGTCGCAAGACACAGTACATCCACAGCGAGGCCGCTTCATTTAATCGGCGACCCCCCCTCTCCGTCCCCCTTTGCATATAAGGCGAGGACGGGGAGAAATCCCTTCGGGCTGCGTCAAAATTTACTCACACATACTACCCCACCCCCCACTTCCCCGCCCATTCCTCCTCATGCAGTCACAACATCATCCATATACAACCATTCTCCACTCACCTCTGTCTTCCGTCCTCTCCCTTCCTTCCTCAACAGACATTCCCCTCTTCCCCAAAGCCCCCTTCACCCCATCCATCCACCTCATCCTAGGACGTCCCCTCATGTTCACTCCCTCCACATCTGCCTTCCATACTTCTTTTACTAGTCTTTCTTCACTCATTCTTTCCATGTGTCCAAACCATCCTAATATTCTTTCATCAACCCTATCTCCCAAATCCTTTTTCACCCCTGTTCTCCTCCTCACCTCCTCATTTCTCACTCTATCTAGCCTAGTAACCCCCACCATACTTCTCAGACACCTCATCTCAAACACATTCAAACTCCTTCTCTCTTCTTCTCTTATGTTCCACGTTTCTGCCCCATACAGTGCTGTTGGCACAATCACTCCTTCATACAGTCTCCTCTTCGCATCCATTCCCAAATGTCTATTCCTCATTACACTCTTTAAACCACCAAGGCATTTACTCGCTTCTCTCAATCTACATTCTACCTCCACCTTCACTCCACCTTTTCCTGCTACACTTGCATCCAAGTATCTAAAACTATCCACTTCCTCCAGTCGCTCTCCCTTAATGTTCACTTCCAGTCTACTGCCACTTTCACCCCTTGTACATCTCATCACCTTACTTTTACCCACATTTATCTTTAGCTTTCTTCTATCACATACTCTCCCAAACTCTGCCACCAGCTTCCTCAATCCCTCCTCTGACCCTGCCACAAGCGCAGTGTCGTCCGCAAACAACAGCTGGCTCACCTCCCACTTTTCTCCATTTTCTTTAACCATCTCCAATCCCTGACTCACTACCCTAGCATTCACCTCTCGCACCACCCCATCCATGTATAAGTTGAACAGCCAGGGCGACATAACGCATCCTTGACGAAGTCCCACCTTTACTTCAAACCACTCACTCTCTCCATTTCTAATCCTAACACATGCTCTACTACTCTCATAAAAACTCTTGACAGCTCCCAAAAGCTTTCCTCCTATCCCATAAATCTGCATAACCTCCCACAGTGCCTTTCTGTCTACCCTATCATAAGCCTTTTCCAGATCCATGAAAGCCCAAAAAACATCCTTCCCCTTTCCTATAGCTTTCTCACATATCTGTCTTACCACAAAGATCTGATCTACACAACCTCTACCCGTCCTAAATCCACACTGTTCCTCACCAATTACTCCCTCTGTTCCTCTCCTAATCCTCTCAATTAAGATCCTCCCATAAGCCTTCCCTACTACACTCAACAGGCTAATCCCTCTGAAATTACTACATTCACACTTGTCCCCTTTTCCCTTGTAAAGAGGAACTATACAGGCACTACTCCAGTCCTCCGGTACTCTACCCTCTCTCCAGCAAACATTAAATAACCTCACCAACCAGTCCACCATCACTGCACCTCCCTTTTTCAGACATTCTGCATGACATCCATCCAGACCAGGTGCCTTACCTGCTTTCATCATCTTTACAGCTGCCTTCACCTCATCCTTCCTTATTTCTCCTCCATTCTCCTCACTCATCACTCTCATTTTCTTCGCATTTCCCACTGCAGCTATCTTTCCTTCCCTATCCTCCTTCACATTCAGCAACTCCCTAAAATATTCTGCCCATCTTCCCCTCACTGCCATCTCTTCCATTATCAACTCTCCATCTGTACCTTTTACCTTTTCTTCCCTACTTGATTCGCCTCCTCTTCCTCTCTTAATTTCTTTCCAAAAACATCTTTTTATTACTTTCAAAATTTTCTGTCATACTCCTACCCCATTTCACATCTGCTCTCCTCTTTGCCTCCTTTACCTTTTGCTTTACTTCTCTTTTCTTTTCTTTGTATGTCTCATATGACTCCCCTGTCCTCTTTTGTAACCAATCTGTGAATGCTCGCTTCTTCTCTTCTACAGCCTTCTTTGTTTCCTCATCCCACCATTCACTACCCTTTCTTCTATTTCCCCCTGTCCTTCTTGTTTCACACACCATCCTTGCACACTTTGTGACTCCCTCCTTGAACCATCCCCATTCCTCCTCCACACCCATCTCTGCTCTATCCTTTACTCCCTCCCACTCCTCCTTCAGCTTCTTTTCGTACTCCTTCTCCTTTTCCTTTTCATTCAAGGAGTTCACTCTAAGAACCTCCCTACCTTTTGTCCCTTTCCTCCTTCTCCATCTATCCTCCACTCTCAGCTTACCTTCCACCAAAAAATGATCTGATATTCCCCCACCCTCTCCCCTTAGCACATGTACATCCTTAACTCTTCCTATCATAATCCTATTTACCACTACATAATTTACCTTTCATGATTCTATAAATAGTTATCAAGTCTCCTCTCTCTCTTCTTTGCTCTTATGTCTGTAGCTCAAGTTTTGCTAGTCTCTCTAGTTCTGAGAGTGTTGGTGCCAATTTCATAATTGCTTTTTTTATTCTTTAAGTTTTGTTATACATTTTTTTGTACTTGGTGACCACATCGTCACTGCATATTCCAATCTTGGTCTTATCAAAGTGACTAGTATTTTCTTCACCATTTCTTCGTCTGGGTATGTAATTGCCACTTTGATTGTTCTTATTGAATTATAAGTTTCTCTAAAAATCTTGTTTATATGTTTCTCAGGGGACATATTATTCATAATAGTGACTTCCAAGTCCTTCTCATTTTGTACTTTTTCAATTTCTTTCTCTCCCAATTTATATGATCCCACTATTCTTTTTTTGCTTTTTCCAAATTCCATTATACTACATACATACATACATACATACATATACCAAGGCTTTTTCCCCCTTCCAAGGGAGGTAGCCAAAAAGGGAACGGCATAAAAACATTCCCACCCATTTCATCCCTAAATACACTCCACACCCCTCCCATCCCTGAATACACTCCACACCCCTCCCATCCCTAAATACACTCCACACCCCTCCCACCCTCCCTCTCATCTGAACACCTCCTGGATGACGGGTCATCCCTGCACCCTGCCCACCGCCCTGGGTCAGAAGCAGTGTCGCAAGACAGTACATCCACAGCAAGGCCCACTTCCTACTCCATTCCCATACTTTATTGAGATCACTCTGCAGTGACTCACAATCTTCTACAGTGTTCACTTTTTTCAACAATTTTGCATCGTCCACAAAGAAGCTCATATAACTTTCAATTCCTTTATCCATATCATTAATATATATAGCAAACATTATTGGGGCCAAAACTGTTCCTTGTGGAACTCCACTAATCACTTCATCCCAATTAGAGTGTTTGTCTCTTATCACCACTCTCATTTTTCTTTAATGCCAGAAGTTTTCCATCCAATTCAGCAGTTTGTCCTGTATTCCTCCTGCAGTTTCTAATTTCTTTAGTAATTTCTTATGTGGCACCTTATCAAAAGCTTTTTTCAGGTCTAGAAATGTACAATCAGCCCATCCATCTCTTTCTTGTATTACATCTTAGCCTTGAATAGAAACACATTAAGTTTGTGACGCATGATTGTCCTTGTCTAAATCCAAATTGCCTTGGATTTAGTACATTGTTTTTTTCCAAATGCCTTACCCATCTAATTTTGATAATTCTTTCACAGATTTTAGCTGTCGTACTTATAAGAGAGACCAGTCTATAGTTAGTAGGGTCTTCCTTGTTTCCCCTATATATGTTGGTACTATATTTGCTCTTTTCCAATCTTTTGGAACTTTTCCTTCTTTCAATGAACTGTTTATTAGACTATGTATTTTGTCTGTTAGTTCATTCCTGATTTCTCTCAAAATCCAGTTTGACATTTCATCTGGTCCATGCGATTTTCTGACATTGAGGTTACGATTCATTATTTCATTCCTTGTTACTTCTATCTCTTTCAAAGGGGGGACTTTCTCCTCCCACTTGATATCTCTAGGTTGTATGTTCTCCCTTGTAAACACCGATTTAAAATGCTTGATCATAATTTCTGCCATTTCTATTTCCTCTGTGTATTCAACTCCTTGTCGTAGTTTCTCTAATTCTAGTTTATTTTTCAGTTTGTTGTTTACAAATCTGTAAAATAGATTTGGTTGATATTTACATTTTTCTATGACATCTTTTTTGCATTTTCTCTTTTCTTCTCTGCACACTTGTACATGTTCATTTCTATAATTAGTATATATTTTCCATTTTTCAGGTCTTTTGTCTTTCTTCCATTTTATCCAAGCTTTATGCCTTTTGTCTTTTATCTCCCTACATTTTTTGTTGTACCAACACTTTACATATCCTTTTTCTTGTTTTTGTCTTGGAACATACTTTTCCACACTTTTATAAATTTTTGTCAAAATATTCCATTTCTCCTCTACTGTTATTTCCTCATTGTGTATCCTTTCCCAGTCTGCTTTTTGAAAGAGTTCTCTAGTTTTATATAAAAAAAAAAAAAAAAAAAAAAAATATATATATATATATATATATATATATATATATATATATATATATATATATATATATATATATATATATATATATATATATATATATGGTCAATTTTATTCATTGGTGTCTTATATTCAATCTTGTCAACTATTTCAGGTTCTGATGTGATTATTAGGTCCAATCTCAATGGTTCTTCCTCATTTCTATACCTAGTATTTTCTTGTATCCATTGTGTCATTGTATGTTCTATAATCATATCAAGTAGTACATTTCCCCATAGGTCTTCTCCACCCTTCACTGTCATCTCTTTCCAGCATATTTCTTTACAATTAAAGTCACCCATTATAACTATTCTTCCTCCATCTTCCATTATCTCAATTAGTGTTATTCATGTGTCTTCCAACATATATTTGTGTTCTTTCTCTTCCCATGAAGCTGTTTTAGGAGGCACATAATTTTCTACAAACTTCCTGCTCATCCCATCCCTGTCCTCCAGTTCCATCATAATCATCTCTACTTTATTATCTCTATATGTGACATTCCTCACATTTATATCCTTCTTAGTCAGGAACATAACTCCAACCCCTTGTTTTACCTCTCTGTTTCTAATCCAATAATTATATGCACCATGTCCTACACTGTTGGGTGGTAGTGGACCTTTTAATTTTGTCTCTACAATTCCCATTATGTCCAGTTCTTTTTCCTTCAGGTAATCATTCAGTTCGTTCAAGCCTGTTATTAAGCCATCTATGTGTAAGACACTTTTAATTTTCTGCTACTTCCATTGTGTTTTCTGTTTCCTTTCTGTTTTTCTCTGCTATGAACCATTTCCTCACTTCCATATCCACTACTCTCCAATAGAATTTCTCTTATTCTGACTGTTCTTTTCTCATTTTTTTCCTTAGCTTCTAGTCTTTTTGTTTTCTCATCCTCTCTTTCCTCTTTATTCATTTCTCTTTTTATCCATACCTTATTGATCACTGCTAGTTTCCCTGTTTTCATAAGATATTCTCTGCTGTTGTTTGTGATCTGAATTTGATCTTAATTGGTCTGGTCTTATCTGTATTGTATTTCCCTATTCTATATATTTCTTCAATTTATCTCCTTGTTTCTTGTCCATCCTCTTGAACTACTTCTAATATCTTGTTTACCTTTTCCTTCTCTTTTACTCTTGTAGTCCTATTTGGATTATGCTTCTCTTCCATCCCTAATATAATTATACATTTCTTTTTGTCTGCTAAGTCTCTTGCTATATTCTCCTTCTCTCTCATCTCTTTAATGACTGTGTCCTTAGTTTGTTCTTTCATCTGTTGTGTCACTATATCTCTAAATACAATTTTGTTGTTCTCTTGGACTTTTCTCCAACCCTGTGCTTCTTTTGCTATTGACTTTTTATTCTCTTTATTCTTCTTTAATTCCTCATTCTCATCTTTTACTTCTTTTAACTATCTTTTTAATTTTTTTTTGTTTAGTTAGGTTTTGGTTCTCCTTATTTAGTTCTTCCAATTTATCAACTCTTTGCATAATCCATGTAAGTTGGCTGAACCTAACCTCCCAATGTTTGGTCATTTTCTCTAGTTTTTCCTCTAGACTTGCTAATTGGGGGAAATTGGGATACCCCCCTTTATTAAATCCATGGAAATTGTTATGTCCACTTTCTATTGTGTTGTTCTTATCTATATTTCTAAATTTAATGCTTTTACTGATATTTTCGACTTCACCTGCATCATCTGCAGCCCTCTTGTTGACATTTCTTCTGACGTCTGGGGGAGCCCGTTCATCTCCTTCCTCATTTCCTTCCATTTCCCACAGTAATCCCTCCCTTTCTCTTTTTTCTTCACCTGCCCACTACACCACGAGCTTTCCCCTTCCCTACTAATACAACAAAGGTACTCCCTCGTCGTTGAGAACCACGAAAATTGCACTTCTTTTCTGGAGTTCCAATCTTCGCTGTGAATCTGACGTACGTGTGTGTGTGTGTGTGATGAGGAGGAGGAGGGGAAGGAACAGAAAGCGAGGCAGCAAATAGAGGAATGAATAGGTGAAAGTGATGGTTATGGAAAAGAAGTGAACATGTGAAGATTGGTTGCAAAATAGAACTAAGGAAACGTATAAGAGGTACAGAAGAAAATAGAAGCACAGTACAAGGTAAGGGAGGCAAAGATCACCCAACCCATTACCCAGAAAAACAACAACACACCCTCAAGGAATGATGGTGCTTTCTGGTGCCACACA
>NC_134780.1:29656404-29721404 GCF_046742065.1 Oratosquilla oratoria | reverse complement strand
TCCCCTGTTCTCCTCCTCACCTTGTTTCTCACTCTGTCCAGCCTAGTAACCCCTATCATACTTCTCAGGCACTTCATCTCAAACACATTCAAACTCCTCCTTTCTTCCTCTCTTATGTTCCATGTTTTTGCCTCATACAGTGCTGTCGGCACAATCACTCCTTCATAAAATTTCCTCTTAGCATCCATTCCCAAATGTCTGTTTCTCATTACTGTGATAATGATATGTATATGTATGTATGTATATATATATATATATATATATACCTTAAAAATTCTTATCCCTTTTAAGTCGGATGGCCAAGTCATAAGGATACACTCACCCTCTTCCTATCTCCCACCTAACCAAAAACCCATTTGTTGACCTTCCCATCTTAGCACCATATGGACAAGGGTCACCCCTGTTCCCTCACCATTATGCTTTGTCAAAGGCAATCTAGCAAGACAGCACTTCCACAGCTGGAGTTGGTTTACCCCTATCTTTTCTTTATATGAATCTGGGCCTCACTTTTAATGTTTGTATGACTTTCAGCCTACATGCCAAAAATCTGACAGTGAGAATTAAGAAGATATATGTACATTTATATACCATGGGCTTTTTCCCCCTTACAAGGGAGATAGCCAAAGTCAAAAGGCATAATTCCACTCCCACCCATTCCACCCCCAGTCATTCCACCTCCCATTTACCACCGCTTCCTCCCTCCCTCTCATCTTGGCTCTTCCTGGATGGTCATCCCTGCATCTTGCCCATTGCCTTGGGTCAGAAACAGTGCAGCAAGACACAGCACATCCATAGCAAGGCTGCTTCATTCAACCACTTCAATAAGAGTCAAATTCTTATGTGTGCCATTGGATGCCTGAGGTACAATGATTGATGCATCACAATACTTGTGTTATAAGATATTAAGTCATTACTGTATAACTCATTCTCTTTCACTGAGTAATAATATACATACATATGCCAATGGCTTTTTCCCCCATACAAGGAGGTAGCCTAAGAAAAAAGGCATAAGATCCACTCCCACCCATTCCATCCCCACATACTCCACTCCCATTAACCCTCATCCCTCCCTCTTATCTTGGCTCCTTCTGGTAATAAGTCTTAATAAGTCTGGAATTAAGTCTTAAGAGCGAGTCTGGAGGAAGTGGATAGCTTTAGGTATTTGGGGTTGCATGTGGCAGGAAAGGGAGGAGTGGAGGTGGAGGTAAATTGTAGATTGAGAGAAGCAAGTAAATGCCTTGGGGGATTAAAAAGTGTCATGAGAAATAGGCATCTGGGAATGGATGTAAAGAGGAGATTATATGAAGGGGTGATTATACCAGTGACACTGTATGGGGCAGGGACTTGGAATTCAAGAGAGGCAGAGTAGAAGGATTTAAATGTGTTTGAGATTAAATGTTTGAGAAGTATGGTAAGGGTTCCATGGTTGGATAGAGTGAGAGATGAGGAGAGTGGGGGTGGAAAAGGGGATGACAGTTAGGGCTGATGAAAGAGTATTGGGATGGTTTGGATACATGGAAAGAATGAGTGAAGAAATATTAATAAAAGAGGTGTGGAAGGCAGAGGTAGATGGAATGAACTTGAAGGGACAGTCAAGGATGAGATGGATAGATAGGATGAAAGGGGTGTTGAGCAAGATGGGAATGTCTGTTGAGCAAGGGAGGGAGAAGGCAGGAGATAGGGGTGAGTGGAGAATGTGTATAGATAATACTGTGATGCAAGGAAAGGATGGGCCAGGGGGATGGAGGGAGTAGGGAGTGATTATGTGTGAATGATATTTTTACGCAGCTCGAAGGGATTTCTCCCCATCTTTTCTTTTTCTGCTTAAGGGGATGGAGAGGGGTGGTTGCCAATTAAGTGAAGCGGCCTTTGCTATGGATGTACTGTATCTAGCTGCATTGCATTTGACCCAGGGCAGTGGGCGGGATGCAGGGATGGCCATTCATCCATGAGGAGCTAAGATGAGAGGGAGGAAACTGTGGTAGATTGGAGTGGAATGGGTGGAAGTAGGTATGTGCCTTTTGACTTGGCTACCTCCCTTATAAGGGGGAAAAACCCCTTGGTTTATAGATTGACACACATCTTGTAAATGCTTGAATTCTAAAGTCAGTCATATCTTTTAAATTTCTACCAAAAATCCTCCTAAACTCATTGTTGGATTGGATTCATGTGATTTTTTTTATACAGAAAGATTACATATACTATAAAGATTTTTATATTTGAACAGGTTTTATGCTCACAAGAAAATGATATTGTGAGACCAAGAACCCTTTCCTATAGTGGACGTGACGTAACTTTTGCAAAGACGTGTGGGCAGGTTGCTGATTGTACGTTTCCTGAATTATGTGATAGGGTAAGAAAATTTTGGTATTTTTACTTTTGTGATTTTTTTTTTTTTTTTTTTTTTACCAACATACATACTTTGCCCATCCTCAAATCCAAGTAGCCTAATGGGTGCATGATTTATCTCCGTTGTGATGAAATTATCATAGTCAAGTAAGTAGCTAATGAATTGTCTTTGTGTTCAGCCCTTAGGTGCAACAGATTACTTGCAAATAAGTCACTTCTTCCACACCATCATCGTAAGGGACATTCCTATTTTAAACCAACTCTCAAAAGGGCAGGCAAGGAGATTCATCACACTTATTGATACTTTATATGACCATAGGGTAAGTTTGTGGTAAGAATTTAATGTTCCTCATCTTCTGGGTTAATCTGAATGAACATACATATACCAAGGCTTTTTCCCCCCTTACAAGGGAGGTAGCCAAAAAGAAAAAGGCAATGCCCTTATTTATTTTATGACCCCTATTTTCTTTATGATTTACAATTTATGATACACTAGGAAAATATGATTTTATTCCTGCAACCTGTATCTGTGTGTTGTGTCTTGCTGCATTGGTTCTGGCCCAAGGCAATGGGCAAGATACAGGAATGACCTGTCATCCAGGAGGAGCCAAGAAAACAGGGAGGAGGGATGGTGAATGGTATTGGAGTATGTGGTGATGCAATGTGTGGGAGTGGATATATGTCTTTTGACTTTGGCTACCTCTCTTGTAAGGGGGAAAAAGCCCTTGGTATATGCATGTATTTCTGCAACCATGTTTCTCATTGATATAAGATGGAATTTAATGAAAATTAATCACAAGATGTATTGTGCCCATCTCGTATCTGGATGGGTTTTGTCCAAATTAGTTCATAAATGATGTTTTGGAAAGCAGTATGCATGTACCAAGGGCCCCCTTTTCCTTTATTATAAGGAAGTGGCCAAAGCAGGAGAATGTTGCACAGCTCCCCTGCAGCAGACCTAACAGCCAAAGCTAGCTCTGTCTCTGTCTCTCTCTCTCCCTCCCTCTCCTCTCTTTCCCCTCTCTTTCTCTTTTACATACACACAACACAGTTTCTTCCTTACCACATGCATTCAAAACTCCCCTCCCCCATCTCTCTACCTCATTTTTTCTCTTCCTCTTGAGCTCTTTCACCTATGTCTACCCTTCACACTGTATTTGCTCATCTTTCCTATTTCTTTTTATATACCCAAACCACCTCAGCAATGGTTTAAGCAGGGAAGAGTGAGGATGTACCTCTCCCATACCCAGCTACCTTGTTAGGTAGCACCTGATTGGATGGAAATAAAATGTATCTTTAGAAGGTTAATATATAATTAAGAGGTAACTTTTCTTTCATACAGGTGAGGCTGGTGTGTACTAGTGATGTACCCCACACGAAAATATTCCAAGGCGATGAAGGACATTCAGAGTTTGTTTCCAAAGAAAGCCTTTCTTTAATGGATGATCTTGGGTTAAAGGAAAAAATAGCTGAAACCAAACAGATAAACATTTTCACTGGAGAAGAAGAAATATTTGCCTTTGAACGGACTGTATCAAGATTAACACAGATGATGACAAAAGAATATTGGGATATGTACGATAGTCAAACTCGATAATTATAATTCTTAATAGAATTTTTTTAATAGGTTGACAGCACTGGTACTAGCATGTGCAAAAATCTTTTCCCTCTGTATTTCATGTTCTGAGAGAAATGTGAATGCCGACACAGTTTAAATTCATTCAGATCAAGCCTTTGATTTCCAACTATCTTTTTGTAATATCTATTTCTTCTGTGTTCCAACATCTTAATATTTTTGTTCACCCATTCTACATACATACATATACCAAGGCTTTCCCCCTTACAAGGGGGGTAGCCAAAAAGAAAAAGGCATAAAATCATTCCCACCCATTCCATCCCTGAATACACTCCACACCCCTCCACCCTCCCTCTTATCTTAGCACCTCCTAAGATAAGAGGGAGGGTGGAGGGGTGTGGAGTGTATTCAGGGATGGAATGGGTGGGAATGATTTTATGCCTTTTTCTTTTTGGCTACCCCATTGTAAAGGGGAAAAAGCCTTGGTATATGTATGTATGCAGAATGAGTGGACAAAAATAACTGATAATGTAGATGGTCACTATTTTTCCTAGGCATAAGAGTATGCTTTAAACATGGCCACCCTAATTATAAGAGGGATTAGTATAAGTATGTATATCTGGTGAATAATACCCATAAAATTATATGGTGCTCAAGTCACCATCCAGCATTAAGACAGTACAAGCATAGTATAGACTTTTTCTAAAGAAACAGACTGCCCTAGATGTAACTATCAGACAGAGGACACTGAACACCCCATCTCACATTGCCCCACCCTAGACATATCCAGACAACAATGCAATACTTCTTCCTTGAGTGACTTACAGGCTAGACCAGTGGCTTTTGTTGACTACCTGGGAGCCATGAGTAGGGTTGCCAACCGTCCTTCATTTCAAAGGACAGTCCTTTATTCAGCTCTATTTGTCCTTGTCCTTTATTGACATTTGAAATTACACTGTTTGTCCTTTATTTTGAAATAGTTTTGACTGGTAGTTCAATTTCCTACTCTCAAGACGTGATTGCGAAAGCATTTATTTCTTGTTAGGGTGCAGACTCTGTCAACTCTAGTCCGCACAATACCAGAAGCACAGAGCAGCAGACAGCAGACCGCATACCGCATAGCCTCATTTTATGTATAACTCAATTCTCCATTAATAAAATGCGTTCATTTAGGGAAAACCAGAAAATCATAAACGATGTTCCTAAATCTGAGAATCACCACAAAAAAAAATAAAAATAAATAAATAAATAAATAAATAAATAGAGGAAGAAAGGAGGTGCCGTTGGACATTTGGAAAGGCAATACCTCCATCTATCAATTGAACTCACGAAGAACCAAAACAAATATGGCGCATTATACAAGGTAGTGATGAAGCCCATAAAAAAATTGAGCCGTAATTTGTTATAAATACCAGAAGACCAGTGAAATTTATGCGAGAAAAATTGTAATAGTAGTGCCAACATTTCATGTTATCAGATATTTGGAAAAACAGAATAGATTTCGATGAATATTCAACATTCGGCTAATTATCAAACCTAGGTTTCTGAGGCCATTCATTCCCAAACTTTCAGAAATTTGTAGAGGTACTAGAATATTTGAAGTTAGAAGGAAAGCTTAAATTAAAGATGGATGAACTTTTTGATGAAGTAGTATTAATTTAAAGAAACTTCGACATTATCAAAAGCCCTGAACTCTCCATAAACTCAAAAACAAAAAGCAGATAGTGGTATTTTATTTTGAAATCTATGGACTTTAAATGTATCAATGTTTTCAAAATAGTTTCTTTTGTACTATCAATTCAGACCATCATCTTATTATGAGAAAGTTTTTAGTTTAATGTCATCTAAATGGAGAGATGAAAGGAACTGATGCTCTGTTGAATTAAGAATGAACTCATATATTTTAACATAAAAGATAGTTGCTTGGAATTCGCTAAAAACATCAAAGATGATACAAATTTTCTGAAGGCAGCAAAAAGCTAAGGCAAATATAGTTTTAAAGATTAAAATTCTTTGATCAAGGTAAAATAAATGTCTTCTCATTCTTGTTTTTTGTATTTTCATCTGCATTTAATATTGGCATCTATTATGATCTATAGCCACTTAGATAAATATCAATCAAGTTTTTGTGTCCTTTATTGTAGCTTAACAGAGTTGGCAACCCCAGCCATGAGTCTCTCAAAGCAAATGATTGATTGACTGATTAGGTGACCTACAGTATTCTCTTTTGTCTCCTAATATCTTCTTCCTGTTGGGGGACATTGTAGATGGTCACTGTTTGTTTCCCATGTCTAAAAGGTATGCTCTTAGCTACCCTACTTATACAGGTAGTCAGTATGCATATCAGGGACCTACAGTGTTCTGTTTTATCTACTGTCCTCGTTCAAGGACCAATGATACATACAGGTACTCCTCGTTTAACGACCTACTCGGTTAACGACAACTCGGAGTAACGACGGGCTTTATGACGTCGTTTAACGTAAATCTCCTGAAGTTACGACGTGTACGATAATTAAGTTATACATACATATACCAAGGCTTTTTCCCCCTTCCAAGGGAGGTAGCCAAAAAGGGAAAGGCATAAAAACACTCCGACCCATTTCATCCCTAAATACACTCCACACCGATAATTAAGTTGGCTGAGGCAAATTTGTATGATGTTATAAATGAACTTGTACGGTGAATATTAGCTGTGAGGTAAAGTGTTCTGAAGCTTAGGTCTACATTACCATCCTGCAAGCTGCAAAAACTACCTGGGGTACAGTGTATACCGGTAGTGGTAAATTTTTAGTTTCGACCATGGGTGCAATATAACTAGAAAATTAATTATTAATTTTGTAAATTATAATGTATCAACGTAATATGCAATTTTGTGAGCGGAAATGAAAAAAAATGCTAAAACAGATTTCGTAAGTAACGAAGTCATGTCGGACGAATGGTACACCATGTTTGTTATGATAGATGCCGATATCGAAGAAATGAAAGGATGATAAATTAATTCGTCTAACCTAAACTAAACTAACCTAACCTGTGTTTAATAAATCATTACCTGCAAATTAAATGTCATCCGGCTCGTCGTCGTCGTGAGAGACGTTGGCAGACGACAAGATGGCGTCCCGAGCTATGCTACCGACTTCGTTCATTAGCATATTTTCTTGTAGCAAGGTATTTTTTACTTTCATTTCCGCCCACAAAATTGCATATTACGTTGATACATTTTAATTTACAAAATTAATAATTAAATTTCTATTGCTATATTGCGCCCATGGTCGAAACTAAAAAAAATACCCAGGTATTCAATATGGAATGGCAGCATACGCGGATTTGGTCATATACGGTAATTTTAGGAACCTAACCACCGTAAATAAACAGTAAATAAAGCTTTAATGTACTGTATAAAAGAGGGAAAATACCCGAAAATAAAGATACATGTATTGCTGGGCATTGTACATACAGTACATGTACGTATATGTATACATTTTTGCTTAACGACCAATTCGGTTAACGACGGCGCGCTGGTCCCAATTGTCGTCGTTAAACGAGGAGTACCTGTACATTATATGTGTGTGTGTGTATATATATATATATATATATATATATATATATATATATATATATATATATATATACACATATATATATATATATATACACATATATATATACACTTACCAAATTACCCACGCATTGCTGCAGGCAAATGATGATCATTTTAATTTTGATAGAATTTGTTGAGAAAATTTACACGTATAAATATAACTCAATGGAAAAGGTAACAAAAATGAAATGTTAAGAAGGTAAGAAAAAATCAATTTGAAGAGGGAGATGCCCTTTGGAAATAAAATACACTTATTCAAGTAGCCTGGGTTACGGTGAATATATATGGTTTTGGGGGGAGTTTGTGAACAAACAGACAGACAGAGGCTACTACTTTATTATAGTAGATACAAATGAAAGATAGTTATCCAAGTACCTTGGGTTATAAGGTTTCAGAATATATATGGTTATAGGGATCTATCTGCAACAACCTAGGAGTTTGTGAATAATCCCTAACGTATTAGGAGCTGCCTAGTGTAGGCCTTATGGTCTTTTGCAGTCTCCTTTATTTCTTATGTTCTTATGTAACCATACCCCACCTAACTTTAACCCTTAACCCTAACCAAAATTTTTTGGAAATGAAATATAGTTATCCAAGTACCTGGAGTGATAGGGTATCAGAATATATATGGTTATGGGGGTCTATCTCCAAAACCCTAGGAGGAGTTCATGAACAGACAGACAAATAGAAGATAGTTATCCAAATACCTTGGGTTTTAAGGTTTCATGTGAGGAAATTGTCTCTAAATCTTTCCAACTCTGTAAGAATTTCACTTGCCTCCATGCCAGAGTATCCAACTTTAGACTTATCTTCTTGTTCAAATTATTTTCTTTACTGTGTTAACAAATTTTTCTAATGAACTTACCTTTTTGGGTATGAAGCCCTCAAAATCATTCATTATATATTAGTGTAGATATAGTAATGAAAAACAATGGTTTGTGATGTAAACAAAACCAGAAGTTAAAAATGATCTTGTTTTCCATTGTGAGACTTTGGAGACAAAAGCCACTGTGTGTGTGTAAGGTCACAGCATTACCCATAGGTTAGGCATACATGAGCTCTCAACTTTCATTCAGGAGGGTAATAGCTGTTGATCATGAATCCAACATATGATCCCAGACCATGGTATACCATCTCCATCAGTTGCAGCCCTTGACACTCAGTTTTCAGACCAGACCCAAGATCTCTCTGTCAGCTTCAACTGTACTTCCACCTATTCACATAAGGAACTGGCAATCAGTGACTTTTTTCCTCTCCAGTGAAACTCAAAACAACAGCTTTAGTTATTATCATCTTGTTTACAAATGACCTACAGTTATGGTGTGTGGTTAAGAGGGTTTAGTGAGAGAGAGGGTGGATTTCATACTGGTGTCTTAATTTTAAACACTAAATACAGAAGGATAAGAATTTTGTTTGCAAAAGTACTTATGTGGTACATTGTATTACAAAGCTGTAAATAACTTTTTAGATTTATTGATTTGATGTCTGTAGTGAACATCAGTGAAATGCAGAAATTAAAATTATTAGCCAAGAAAGTATCTTGACAATATCTGTGTATTAGGATTGTATCGTCAGACTTTGCAGATTTTATTATTTTAATTTCATAATTATAGAAATATCACTCATTTTGTAAAAACACTGCCTAAAGGTTTGCCAAATTCATCATAAGGACAGTTTATAATGTATACATAATGTGTTTTTTAGCTTCCCATTGCCACTGTTGTATATATATTTATATGGACTTTGTAAAGACATCCAAATAAAGAAGCTGATTTTGTTTTTAACTATTGTGGAATCCAGAAGTGATACTAGCTGAATTCTAGTATTAAAATACATGTACATGTATATAAACACCAAATGGCCCTTTTCAAACCCATAGAAAAAAAAACATGGTTCCCCCTACCCCACCATCCACTTGAGAAATCCATAGAAGGCATCATGGCCCTCATGATGTGGGAAAGAAGGGCATCAGGTCTGAACAAGTCACCATAATGACCCCAAAAAATACCAAAGGGCCAATTTGGCCACAACTCTGGTCCAGTGGGAAAGTCATGTCCAGGCTTCCCCAAGGTAGGTGGTAGGTCACTGGCCCCAAGTATGTGTGTGTGCATGCATTTACCTTATTGTAAGTGGCCCCTCCATTTTCTGGACTGCCCATATATGGACCCATCAACATACAGACATCAGTTGGGTGGTCCATTCAGTTTACCCACAGTGACATTCTCTTCCCTCTTAATTTGTCAGTTTTTACTTCACACCACTTTTATAGCTTACATTTTACATCACACAATTACTTGATGCCATAATATTGGAAGGGAGAAGGCAGGGATAGGGGTAACTGGAGAGTGGATGTGTATGGATGATACTTTAATACAGCCTGAAGAGATGTTTCCCAATCTTCTCTCTTTTCTGCATTAGGGGACAGATTAAGTGAAGTGGCCTTGCTGTGGATGTACTGTGTCTTGCTGCATTGATTCTGACCCAGGCAATGGGCAGGAGACAGGGATGACCCATCATCCACGAGGAGTAAGATGAGAGGGTAAAAAGAGTGGTGCATGATTTTGACTTTACCACCTCTGTTATAAGAGGTAAGAAGCCCTTGGTTTATAGCGCTCAACAAGGTACCCCACCAGAGACTACTAAATAAAGTCGAAGCCTAGGAGGCATAGAAGGAAAAGTGTCTGGGTGGATTAGAGCATAGATCAGTGACAGGAAATGTAATGCTGAGATTCCAGATTCTATTAATTATATATGTATGTTTATAGGGGAGCACATCATGAATTTGAGTAGGTGTTGGCCATAGGGCATATCACCCCTCTGAGGCCCCTCCAAAAATGCATACATGACATTTCCCATGAGTGGAACCACCTTTCCACCTTACTGCACCCTCGTGGTTTTAGCGGGAAAAGATGTGGGCCCCAAGCTAGGGGTAAATAATCCAGGTCCGTGACATCGGAACTAGAGATTGTTTATCTACATAAATTCCGCATACAAACAAATGGAAGTGAAGACTACATAGACTCTATAACATCATGGATATATACATACCCTCAGGAATACCCCAAATAGGTAAGCTTGAACTAGGTAGGAAAATGGAAAGAGATTTAGGTGTGGGAAGCTGTGGTCAGAGGGACTAATTGGATGTTGGTAGAGCTTGAAAGCATCACTCCTGGAGAAACATCCTTCTACTTAAGACACTCAATCCACCAGGTCAGTAACTCTTCATCTCTCTTCCCCCTTCTTCCCCTATATTGAAATATTTGAATAGTGAAATAAGAGTAGCTTAGATGATTATATAAATATTATGTGTAGGAAATATGACTACAGATGCTTGATTCAAATTGTGACTACAGATGCTTGATTCAAATTATGACTACAGATGCTTGATTCAACAGATCAGGTTGACCGACTACCTGAACAAAATTGCCAATCCAAGGTGCCCAGAAATTACCCAGTTACATTAGCACAGTGGTTCTTAACCTGGGGTACCTGTACCCCCAAGAGATACAAAACCTTGAACCTGGGGGTATGAGACATGATAGTCAGTGCATGGTACTGTATATTTACAATGAGAAAACAAAGTAAGGTTTGTATTACTATCCTTTTCATATGTTTGCATTGTATTTGTATTGGATGCAGGTACAAGAAATTTGTCTGAAATATCGAGGGGTACAGGCACTGAAAAAGATTAAGAACCACTGCATTAGCACAGTTGTGGTCTCTGTACACCCACTGTTTAGCTGTGGATTAAGGTACGGATGGGAAGGTGTTCAATGTGTGTATTATATAAAGTGGTTAAGCATAGAGTTAGCACAGTTGTGGGCTGTGGATGCCCACTGTTTAGCTGTGGATTAAGATATGGAGGGGAAGAATTTCCATGTGCATATCATAATATACAATTTGCTTTGTATTACAGCCAGTGGATCACACTATAGCATAATGATCCACTTATGTATAGACCTACATTCTCATGCCAGTGCCTTATATTCTTGGTCATGCAAGCTACTAAATGTTTCCTCTACAAGTGTATTATTTCATAGGTTTAATTATAATATTGGACTTAATTCCTAGTTCCTGTGTTCAGTTGTAAATGTTCTTATTTGATCTATCCTCAATAAATAGAATAGATAAAGAGTATTTCAATAAAGTTAAAAATCTGATTTAAATAAATCTACACACCAGAGAGAACATTATCCTGGTCAAGGTTACAGTAGGATTAACACCATCATAACTTAAATTACATTTAGTTAATAGTTGATATATTTTGATCACCTGCTCTCATAGTTGAGATGCCTCTAGAGTTCGTTTTATGATGGTATCTGCCCTTGTAGAAGTCTTTCTAGGGCGTCCTGAGCGTGGTTTGTGAGCAGGCAAAATGTCATCTGGCAAATCTCTTGCACGTGCACACCACTTCCTCACTGTAGACTTTGCACAGCTTAACTGTTCACTTATTTCCTTCGTTTTCTTGCCTGATTCACGTAGAGTAATGATCTGGGCTATTAACTGCTTGCTTCTATAAGCTGCATCGGCCATGGTAAGGTCACAGGATTGGAGCTACCAAAAAAAAAATGTACCGCAGACACTTTGCCTGCTCACAAACCACGCTCAGGATGCCCTAGAAAGACTTCTACAAGGGCAGATACCATCATAAAACGAACTCTAGAGGCATCTCATCGTAAGACAGCAAGGGTAGTGAAGAAACAGAACCCTGGGGTGTTTGGTGAGGTGTCTGTGAGGACAGTGTCACGAAGGGTGCATGAGCTTGGGTACGTGAGTCACCAGCCTGTTGCTAAGCCACTTGTCACCAAGAAGCAGAAAGCCAGAAGGATTGAATTTGCCAAGAAATACTCTCAATGGACTGAGGACAACTGGCTTGACGTTTTGTGGTCTAACGAGGCCACCTTCAGTGTCACCTGTAACCGTGGTGCAAAGGTGTACCGGCGACATGGAAGTGACCCACTTGACCCTGATACTTTAATGGTGTGGGGCTGTTTCAGCGGCAAGGGCTTGGGGTCATTAGTAGTGTTACCCAAGAACTTAAAAGTGAACCAAAACGTGTACTTGGAGCTTCTGTGTGAAAATTTACCTGAATCATTTGAAAAAACAGGTGCCACAGTTTTTCAGCAGGACGGTGCCCCCTGCCACACTGCTAAATCCATCACTACTTGGCTCAACGACTGTGAAGTGAACTTTATAAAGGACTGGCCAGGTAATAGCCCTGATTTGAACCCAATTGAAAATTTGTGGCACATTATAAAGAAGAGGTTGAGGCAGCCATTCAGGAAATCTGGGATAATTTTGAGCCTACAACCCTCCACAACCTAGCTGCTTCACTTCCACGTCGTCTTGAGGCTGTGTTAAAGCGCAAAGGACTCCCAACCAAGTGTTAGGTGAGTAAAAATCCAATAAATATAATGATTAATTACATTTTTGTGCATTTTTGTTTAGATTCGCTGAGGCGCCGCGAACTTTTGTCGAGCACTGTACATAAAAAAAAAAAAAAAACAACATACATATATCAAAGGTAGCCAAACAACACGCATAAAATCCACTCCCACACATAATCCACTCCCCTCCTATCTTGGTTCCTCCTGGATGACGGGTCATCCCTGCATCTCGTCTACTGCCCTGGGTCAAAAGCAGTGTTGCAAGATACAGTACATCCACAGCAAGGCTGCTTCATTAAATTGGTGACCCTCTCTGTCCCTTTATAGAGAAATCCCTTCGGGCTGTGTTAATCTATTTTTCACACATACTCCCTCTCTCCCCATCCCCCTCATGCATCACAGCATCATCCATACACAACCATTCATCCACCCCTATCTTCTGTCCTCTCCCGTCCTTCCTCAACATACATTAGCCTCTTTCCCAATGCCCCTTTTACCCCATCCATCCATCTCAGCCTTGGTCAACCCCTCATGTTCACTCCTTCTACACCTCTTTTACTAATCTTCATTCATTCTTTCCATGTGTCCAAACCATCCCAACACTTTTTCATCAACCCTATCTCCCAACTCCCTTTCCACCCCCATTCTCCTCCTCATTTCTCACTCTATCCAGCCTAGTAACCCCTATCATACTTCTCAGGCACCTCATCTTAAATACATTCAAACTCCTTTCTCATGTTACATGTTTCTGCAACCCCATACCGTGCTTCCCTTGGATAGTTACTCCTGACACCCTACCCACCACCTTTCAGTTTCATTTCACCTCCACATACATTTGATAACCTATTTACTAGGGGTCTGGTTGGAGTCATCCTCATGCAAGAAATAACCCATTTTGTAAATTCTTCATAATTCCTTTAGTAAATCTTAAGTGAGTCATTTCTTTTACCAGAAAAAGAACAACATTGGCAAATAAAACAAATTAGTAAGAGATTCCTTTAATTAGAAAGAACTCAACATCATTAGTTCACATTATTAAAAGGTTGGCAAAACAAACTGAACTGCCTCCTAAGCAAATTAACAAATCATATATTTCTGAATCCGTCATGAATTTCAAGTTTCTATGACAAACTGAACTATACATTCATTCTTCAAACAGAAGAATATATAGAATTCTTGTAATTGAAGAATTTATAGAATTGTCCAAACTAGAAAAAAGAAACGTAATTACAACAGACTTCAAACTACCCCATGCCTTATAAATTGCCACAAAATAAAATATATTCACCAGCCTATAAGTAACTTTTTCCAACTGCTAAGGCCATATTTAGGGCCACTTGTAGCTAGGAATGGAGGAATGAGGGTGGAGGTGAATTATAGAGTAAGCAAGTAAATGTTGGGGGAATGAAAGTTGTCAGGAGAAATACACATCTTAGGAAAGAGTGATTGTGTCTACTACAATATATGAAGTAGAGTTGGAATATAAAGGAGGCAAATAGGAAAAACCTAATCATATTTAAGATAAGTGTTTAAGAAGCTTACAAGGTGGGGTTACAAGACTGGATTGAGTGAAAAATGTGAAAGTGAGGCAAAGATCAGAAGTGGAAATTGAGCTGGCAGATAGGGTTGATCATAGAATACTGAGATGGTTTAGATATGGAAAGAATGCATGAAGAAACTGGAGGGTTAGACCATGAATGAGCTGGATGGACAGGGTGAAAGAGGCTTTGGATAGAAGAGCAGGGTCTGTTGAACAGTGAAGGTAGAGGGCAAGTGATAGGTGTGTGTGGAGAGAAGTTGTGAATGCATGAGGAAATGATGTGGCCCAAAGTGATTTCCTCTTCCCTACTCTGTAATTTCTCAAACAGATGTAGTTTGGGAGTGGTGGTGTCATTATGTTATGGAGTAGTTGGGGTGAACCAATTTCAGCTGTTGGGCCCTGCTGTGGAGGTGCTGTGTTTTAGTTCATTGCTTCTGAGCTGATTAGTGGGCAGGGGACAGAAGACCCTTCAGCCACAAGGAGCTAAGATGGAAGTGACAAAAACAAGTTTTTTGATGGGTGTGGAATGAATGAAGGGTGTGTGTATGCTTTGCCTCAACCTTCCATCTTACAATGAAGACAGGTCCTTTTTGGTATATGTATATATAAAGTAATAGACATTCACATAGAACCAATGCAACTATTTTTATGGTTTAATTGTAATCTGTAATCATATTCATCACCATCACATTAAGGAAATTTCAGAGAAGAAAATTTAATTTTCTTTCAAATACTGCAATAATAGTTTAGAATTCATTCCATGATCTGGAAGATCTACATCACACAAGCCCCTCCCACCCACAAACAATTTGTTTTCCACACTATCAGATGAAATTCTATGCTACAGTATCAATGTATACAGAGTAGGAGATGTGCTCATAGGACCCTGTCACTTATTTTCCTATTATCATAGTTTTAAATTCAAGTATGGTTCCAGGTTGAACTATTCCAGAAGTTTACCCATCTTTTTGGATTTTGTTTTGTCTTTTTACATTCTATTTGTTCCCACACTTTGTGATGTACTCCTATCTTATATCAAAATATCTCCTCTGTCAAATTTGTCCACCCCTTTCACTGATCACAACAATGCAATCAAGTCTTTTCTTTCTTTTCAATACTTTAGCAATGGCAGGTCTATTTCAATTCTCTTCTTGCACAGTTTATCTGAAAAGCTGGGGACAGTTTTCTGCAGTCCAGCAGCCGCACTCAGCATCCCAAAACATTACAGTAGACACAAAAGTTTCCAATTTTACTCCTATTTCAATCAATCAACTTGTTACCCCATATCTCTCTTGCCGAGACCCATAAATTTGAAAAATCTGGCCAAAACCACCTGGTTAGCCCATCATTCCTCTAGTGTAGAGTTTAGGGAGCTGTTGGAAGCAAGTGAGTAGGTAGTGTAAGTTAATGTGCTTTTTGTCTTTTGTGTGATGAATGTGCATCTAGGGCATTTGGTGTCTGGTGTCATGGCAATTTTGCGTTGGTATGGTTTTGTTGCTGGATGTCACTTGAGTCTTGTACAGTGACAAGTGTTTCTTTCTGCTTTCCAAAACTTGTACAAGCAAATGTTTTTACTGCATTCATTTTCTTATGTGCCTTCAGTATTAAGGTCTTATGTGTGGTGAGTAAAGGTTATGCGAGAACAAATATTTTAAGATTTTTGAATAGTGGAAGGGGCTGGCCATTCATTTTAACCACTGGATGTTTTTTGATTCCTAAGTTTCTCGTACCTAAAACAAGCAGGAAACATACTGCACTGCTGCTCTGGTCAGAGGTAATGTTTACATTATACAGTATATCTAATCTTTTAAAATTTTGTCATTCATAGATAAAAGCCAATGCAGTGTTATAAAATACAAACTCAATGTTATTGAGTACCCAAAGAAACAGAGCAGGAGAATTCAGACTCAAAGAAAACAAGATTAGTAGTTGAAAGATACTAAACATAGTAAAAATATTGCATGTGCAATGTTCACTGAAAAACACTAGGGAGGGATGAGTGAGATCAAGGGTTCTTGCATATATTCGTGTATCTATCATTTTCATTTGCTGTTCTATGGAAAAAATCCGAGTACAAGTGGTTATCCTGTTATTGTTCTCAGTGTTTTGTTTTGTACTGTCTATAGGATCCTTGAGTGATCTATGGGCCATTTGGGAACCATAGGTCTTCTGCAAGGGAGACTTGGGACAACAGATTGACTGTAGGATGTCTACTTATTTTCTTGATTGTTGAAGACCATGTTGGGTCAGCACAGTGAATTACAGTTCTCAATTGCTTGTAAACTGTTATTAGGGTTTCTTTTAACTTTTGGTAGTTGCACCATGGTTGTTGCTGGGACCTGTGGCACTTCTGCAAGACCTGGTCCAATGAACTGACTGAATGATTGTTGGATGTCTTTGTTTTCTTGACTGTTGGTAACCATGCTGGGAAAAAAGTCAATTGTATTTCTTTATGAATTGTTTGTAAATTGTAATATGGGTTTCTTTCTGCCAGCCAAAAATTTCAATACATACACAATGAATTTACTGTAACTATTTTCCTATTATATTTGTAAAACAAAGGTATGTATTCTAGGCTGTCAAATACAGTAATAACAAAGTGAATTCTGAACTGCTGAACTTCTTATTTTTCATATTAGACAAGTGTTGAAGGCTAATACAAACTTTCCTAACATTGCCTATTGCTATACTTGTTCTTAATGTGTCAATAACATCTATAAATTTCAACTATATGAAAAGGTGTTCAAACTGATTGCAGATTTTCCTGCAATAGAATATATACTCCATCATGCTATAATTATCTATTCACACTTCCAGAATGCTGAATGATAATGATTCATTCATACACAAAAAATAATAACAGCAATGGAAGGATATATATATATATAATTATACATTTTTATATCTTGATCACATGTATCAGCATAAGTACATTATTTCTGTAGCCCAAATACAGTAAAATACAACTTTTCCTACTTCACCTTGATCATGATATTTCCAAGACTGCATCAAACGCAAAACCTGATTATACATCATATATTGGCTACCACAAATTGGTATTATTTTTTCTGGATTCTGATGTATGATGAATGACTTTAGAAGTGGAGAACTGTTAATGTACTGCATTTTATGTGAAACAATTGCTATTCATTTGTAAGACTGCTTACACCAAGTTTATATGCTTCTAGTTCCTTAAAGCTAACAAGTCACCTGTTTGAATATTCTTATGTGTTCTCATGTGCTATCTCTTGGGTTAATTAGAAGGCTCTGCACTGCACTGCACTCGTATAGGAAATATACCAATATATTTTTTGAAGATAAAGTATTGATAGTCGTAGTAATGGTTACAGCTATCTTAACAAATGTATATCTAAGACATATCACTGATTCTCCCTGAATTAATTTCTCCTGTGTAATTAACATTGACAACCAATATTAACGTCAGTTAATCAATCCACTGCCAACTCTCCCACGCATGATACCTAAGCTGTAGGTTCAAGAAACGTATCTGCTCAACACATTTTTAGTAAATAATAAATATGACAATGTCAACTTTGGCTCATTTATAGCTATATCACAACTCTGTAACAATGTAAAATTCATTTAATCATCATTGTGTCTGACTGCACTGCTTCTCTCCTATGTAAGACATAGGAAATTTCATAATTTCTAAGGCATTTCAAATCTACTAAATATCTTATCTCAGTTATAACTTTATTTTGTATATATTGAAATCACAGTTCCTAAAGAGGAATTCTATTTTTCTCATTACAAAGTCAAAGAATTAATCATCTAAATAAATATTTCATAATAATGAAATAGTAATGACACAGCTAAATGAATTATACTAGACTTTTTCAGATCCAATATCTACCTAAATCAACAGATAGTTAGCTAGTACATGTTTTCCTGGGATTCCAAAAAGTCATCTAGTATATATATATATAAACATTTTTTTGCCCTGGTCTTGGCAACAATGTAGTAAAAACAAATAAATAAATAAATAAAATGAAAAATAAATTCCAACTTCCTCATTTACCTTAAAGCCTATTATACATATGATATATGACATATTCTGATTTTGACATGAGCCTTAGAGTATCTATAAAATACTTTAATAAGGGTGATGCAAAAGTAATTTTACTTGAATACAATTCTATTCTTTATTTCAAATAAATTTCTCATAAACAATCTAAATCAATGCTGCATGTTCTCCTTGAAAATTTGAATTCCTCATTATTTCTTAACTTTCCACTCAAGATTTTCTATATAAACATATTTATCCTTTAACAAATGAATAAGAGCAGCAGCAACTGAACAATATTATCAGTACAAATGCAATTGAGCTCACTACTTGTGTTTACAATAAAACTGAACATTCAGCATGTCCAGTGCAGTAACATAATAAATTTATTTCAAACAATTTAAGAAGCAAGTGTTTGATCCCACAAGATGAGAAAGGCCAGTTTCAGCAACAGCTGATATGTCTTGAATCAAGGGAACAGAACCTTTAGGAATTATGGTACACATCTCTCAAAGGAAGCGAGTATCAGTTAAAGATAAATCCTAAAGTTTTTAACTTTAAAACATAAGGAGCTGAAGGGACCAATAATGGAAACCTGCATATGGTGTCCTGTGAGGCATTAAAAATAATTATTTCCAAGTTTCTCATCTTCAAATTCCACTAATATCCTAACCTCTACCTGAGGGTACAGCCCCAGTAGACTGGTACTTGATTTCAACAATAGACCCAAACTCTACCACCTTTGACTATCTTTTCTTCGCTTCTTCACACAAGAACTGATGATTGGTAACATAGGAATAAACCCATACCCCAACACAGATTTATAAGGGGTTCCGTAGGCCATTATGGATTTCCAGTTAATGAAACTTGTGGCAACAATTACTATTATCATAATGTAGCTGAATTTGGTACTTTCAAGAACTTTTTTCTTGCTAATACTGAATTATCTTACCTTAAAGAATCTTCTATGTCATAATAGGTTAAACAACTATCTTGATAAACTCTGTGATATATAGTACCAAAAGTGATACACTACTCAGCCAAATGAAATGACCTGGAAGCAGTCAGAAGAAAAGGATCAGTGCCACATGATATGAATGGGATTAAATGATATATATTTAACTCCTTCATTATTCTGCATTCAATTGGTTGTGTCTTGCACTACTCTTCGATTCCCAAAATCAACTGGTATCTACCCCAGCAGTTCAAGTATATATGGGAAAAGTGACACATTGGCCACAGCTACACAGCTCCTGACATAGGTTCCTCACCTTTCCTACTGAATGAATTCCTTGAAGTGGAATAAAATATTCCTATTGTTAGCCAAACTGATATCAAAAGTGACACCCAGCATTGAAAGGGCCAAGGATTTTCTTCTCAAAGCTGCTAATTCTATTCAGCTTAAAAGAATATCTATATAGTAAAAGGTTACAGTAGAATAAAGTAAAGCTTACCTTACATGTTGCAGTTTTCTAAGAGACCAAGACGAAATATCATTTCACTCACACATTACTACATATGGTTTGAATTTTGCAAACTTTCCTTGCACAAGATATGGTAGTCAGACATGGCAAACTCCAAATTGAACAGATATATCAACTAACATACAAGTACTGGTCCACTGTTAACCTATCTTACTTTGGATAAAGGTGGCACCATCTGTTTTAAGGGAACAAGATGTTCTACTGTGGTACTATTAATCAAAATTATTATTTACAGATGCTACAAAGTTGAATTTTGATGAGATCATAATTGAGTTAATATTGATAATTACTTTCTTCCAAGGAATGATCAATACTGATTTCAGCAAAAAGTGGTCAGGATTGTGTAGTTCAAATGAATGGTCACTATGGCTGTCAGACCTATTTTCTCTCGACTTACTTCCATGGAGATTTTTTTTTTCTTTCTTCTGTCCTTGAAATAATACTATGAGAAATTCTTCAATAAAAAACACTTTGGAGCAAATTTGCTGAAACTGGCCTAGAAGTATGCCAAAAAGTTTGGAGAGATGTAAAAAATTAGATATTCAAGCCTATCCACCATATCAAGATAGGATAGGATAGGAAAAACTCAAAACATATATCAAATTATAGGAGAAATACTCTGAATTCTGTTTTTACATCTCAACGTTCTGAAACATAACACAAACTGAACATTACATTTTCTCATTTATTTTTTATTTTCTAGTATGAAAAATTAAGAGTTTGTTTGATTAAAAATGGCATTTTCAAAAAGAAGACATTTGTTTTACTTCTTTGCCTCATAAAACAATTCTGGCATCACACATTTCCTACAACAGAAAGGCAATAAAGCACTTCTAAAAACTGTGCAATCTCCTACCCTCTGAGCTTAACCATGTAAAACACATAAAAAAAAATTATGATATGTAAAGGAAGCATACAACATTAATGACTTAACAAACCTTCCTTTAACCCTTAACCCTTTGGCTTCCTGGGGTGTCCCCTTAACCGAGTAATATCACCTGGCAGGGGACATAATAAGCATACAAGTTGAGTTGGGTAGACAAAGGGCTAAAGCCAAATAAAACTAAACTTGTACAGTATATATATATAAAAAAGGTAGACTCTCACATAATTAAATATTTCCATTAGTTCCTTTACAATTACATACAAGTTTTATATATCATCAATTTCTTTGTATTTACATACAAAATTTCAATTAGATTTTTTAAGCATTTATCAGTTTCACTCAAATTGCTCACAACTTCAGATATCAGAAACAACTTCCAAAAAATGTTTGCACATTCTATTAAAGCACTCATACAAATCATTTGTTACAAACCTTAAGCACAATGAATTATTTTGTGGTTATGGCAAAATAATGGCCTACTGCATATACACTGACTTCATATGCCAAATCTAACTAAAATAGTGGAAAATTTCTTTTTCACAAGCTGTAAATCATTCACAGCACATGATAAAGCCAATTTCTCCAGGAGTATTTAAAAACAAAGAGGAACACTCTGTTCATCAATACCTGCTATTTTTTCAGTTTAGAGCACATGAAAAAGTCAACTCTTCCATGGCCATTAGCAAGAAATATTTGATTTCATCATTATGCATTAATGTAATGCATAATGTGTAACCATGCAAAAGGTTCAACAGGGCAAGAACAAAGACGAGAAAAACAACATATGTAAGAAATGGCCAAACTGAAGTCTTCAACATTTTGAGTTAAAGAAAAAATACCTGACCAATAATAATTACCCAATTGTCCAAATATTCTAACAATTTACCACTTCCAGATGAAAAAATAGGCAGACTGAAACAAATTAATTCACCAGCTTGAGCAGTATCTATGTATGCAGTCTTTGAATCATCTTTTGTATATTCCTATTTATGCTTTGAAAAAGTACATAGTTTGGCCAATCCTATTATGTTGTATTATGTTGGACCCTGACATATACATTACATAAAAATCATATACTACTGCACTCACATCCTAGTCTCAATTTTACAATCTTTTATGTACAATGTGTATTATATATAGAGAAAATGAGCATTCAGTATTTGAGACACTGACTTATTCGTGTTGTGCATGAACAAACCCAGTTTCCTCCATACACTCACTCAAGGGCTTTCAAAGCATAACTCAAACTAAGTCAAGTAACAGAGATTGGATGGGATTGTGCCTAAAGGATTTGTATATCACTGCTAGGGCAATCTGTCAGGCTTTCCAGGAAGAGTATAAAATCTAAAGTTATCATAGATATTCTACTAGATTATGACCTATCTGGGTACTGTGGAGGTACATATACATAACCTCGGATAAGAGGTAGGCCTGTTCCAACTTTCTTCTGGTAATCTAAATACTTTTGACCAAAGAATTTCAGAAGACTTAGCTCTTCATAATATATTCTCTCATTGAAGAAAGCCCAGGATGCCAATCCATAACCTAAAATACAAACAGGGTTGACAAGAAGTACCTGAGTGCCTACAGACCACCAAAACCAACCCACATAACTTGGATGGCGAAAATACTGATAAATACCCCAAGTCACTAATTCATGACCATCCTGTTTTTCTGTCTGCACTACATGGTTGAAATTTGTTTTGGCTGTTAGCATTGCCAGCTTTCGCACAATCTCGCCCCACAAACATATGATAATTCCTATCACACTAATGTACCAGAGTTGTTTTAGTTCTGGCACCAGCCACCGCTCTATGAAGAACTCACACCAACTTGTCACAGCAGCCAATCCATATGCCAGGCTGTGGTTCAAGAGATATGAGTCAAGTGTTAATGTCGACGGATTACCAATGGCAGTGGTGAAATACTCCGAGTAGTGGAAGAAGGTGAGGACTACCATATACCATCCAAAGACTTGGTATGATGTTGGACATAAGACACTCACAATGATCCCTGTTCCACATCCAGAGCCCAAGAGGCAGCCTCGCACTGCCACCTGCAACCATAAAATGGGCAAAATGTAATAAACAAATTAAAATAGAACATCAAAGTGACTGGTTAGCAATGCTTCACATGCTTAAAAATTAATTTATCATTAACTATTCATTGAATTCTTTTCTTTTAAAGTTTCCAATACCAAAGCACAAGAAATGAATAACAACAGCAAGGACGAATTCCTAAAATAGTACATACATACATATACCAAGGCTTTTTCCCCCTTACAAGGGAGGTAGCCAAAAAGGAAAGGGCATAAAATCATTCCCACCCATTCCATCCCTGAATACACTCCACACCCCTCCACCCTCCCTCTTATCTTAGCACCTCCTGGATGACGGGTCATCCCTGCACCTTGTCCACTGCCCTGGGTCAGAAGCAGTGTCGCAAGACACAGCACATCCACAGCAAGGTAGCTTCATTAAATCGGCGACCCCTTTCCACCCCCGTTCTTCTCCTCACCTCCTCATTTCTCACCCTATCCAGCCTAGTAACCCCCATCATACTTCTCAGACACCTCATCTCAAACACATTCAAACTCCTTCTCTCTTCTTCTCTTATGTTCCATGTTTCTGCCCCATACAGTGCTGTTGGCACAATCACTTCTTCATACAGTCTCCTCTTAGTAAAAATTATAAATTACTCTCCATTCATTTGTGGATGGTAATCAGTTTTATTTTATTTTTTTATTAATCTTACATTTCTTCTATGGAAGTTATTTTCAATAATAAATCAGGAAAACATAAATACATACATACCACATATACTCGTACCCAAGTAATATTCAATATCAGTTAAATGGACGGTGAATATTGGAGTTCCGAAGAAAAAGTTAAATTTTCGTGGATCTCAACGTCAAGGAAGTACCTTATTGTATTTACAGGGAAGGGGAAAGCTCGTGGTGTAGTGGGAAGGTGATAAAAAAGGAGAAGGGGTGGGATTACTGAGGGAAATGGAAGGAAATGAGGAAGGGGAGGACTTGGTCCAGGAGGCCAGGCGTCTTGTAAACAAGCGAAGGACCGATGATGATTTTGATGAAGACGGGATTAACAAAAATGTAAAGATTAGAAATATAGATAAGAGCAGCACTATGGAAGGTGAAGATAATAATTTCCAGGTATTTAATGAGGGGGGGGGGGATACCAACCTCCCCCGATTAGCAAGACTAGAGGAAAAACTTGAGAAAATGACTGAACATTGGGAGAGTAGGTTCGGTAAAATAACAAAGATTGTGCAGAGAATTGAAAAATTGGAAGAATTAGAGAAGGTGTACAAAAACCTAACTAAAGAAATAGAAGAATTAAAACGACAGTTAAAAGAAGTAAAAGATGAGAATGAGGAATTAAAGAGGAATAATAAAAAGAATAAAGAATCCATAGTAAAAGAAGCACAGGGTTGGAAAAAAATCCAAGAGAACAGTAAAGTTGCATTTACTGACATAATAAAACAGCAAATGAAAGAACAAACTGAAGACTCGGTTATTAAAGTGATGAGACAGAAGGAGAATATAGTAAGAGACTTACATACATACATATACCAAGGCTTTTTCCCCCTTACAAGGGAGGTAGCCAAAAATGAAAAGGCATAAAATCATTCCCACCCATTCCATCCCTGAATACACTCCACACCCCTCCACCCTCCCTCTCATCTTAGCACCTCACAAGAATCAAAGAGGAAAAAGAAAAAGTAAACAGTTTACTAGAATTAGTTCAGGAAGATGCACCTGAAATCATGAAACAAATTGAAGAGATGTTTAGACTCGGAAAATATAGTACAGATAAGACCAGACCAATTAAGATTAAATTCAGGTCACAAACGTCAGCAGAAAATATCTTAGCAAAAACAGGGAAACTAGCAAACAGTGAACAATATAAAAAGGTATGGATAAAAAGAGAAATGAATAAAGAGGAAAGAGAGGAAAAAATGAAAAGACAAGAAGCTAAGGAAAAAAACGAGAACAGAACAGAGACAGAAAAAGATAAATTCTATTGGAGAGTAGTGAATATGAAAGTGAGGAGATGGGCCATACCAGAGAAAAACAAAAGGGAAACAGAAAATACAATGGAAGTAGCAGAAAATTAAGAGTGTCTTACACAAATATAGATGGATTAATAACAGGATTGAATGAACTGAATGATTATCTGAAGGAAAAAGAACCGGACATAATGGGAATTGTAGAGACAAAATTAAAAGGTCCACTACCACCCAACAGTGTAGGACATGATGCATATAATTATTGGATTAGAAACAGAGAGACAAAACAAGGGGGTGGAGTTATGTTCCTGACTAAGGATATAAATGTGAAGTGTGTCACATATGGAAAGAATACAGTAGAGATGATTATGATCGAAGTGGAAGACAGAGATAAGAAGAGCAGAAAGTTTGTGATAAATTATGTGCCTCCAAAAACAGCCTCGTGGGAAGAGAGTGAACATAAAAGTATGTTAGAAGACACAAGGATAACATTAAATAAGATAATGGAAGATGGAGGAAGAATAGTTATGATGGGTGACTTTAATTGCAAAGAAGTCTGCTGGGAAGAGATGACAGTAAAGGGTGGAGACGACTCATGGGGAAATGTTCTACTCGAGATGATTATTGACCATACAAAGGCACAATGGATTCAAGAGAACACTAGGTACAGAAATGAAGAACCATCGAGACTAGACCTAATAATCACATCTGAACCTAAAATAGTGGAAAAGATTGAATATAAAACACCAATAAGTAAAAGTGACCACATATTGATTGAACTGGAACTAAATGAGGAAAAATACATGAAAAGAAATGAACAATATAGAAAAGGAAGAATGATGTATGAAAAAACAAATTTTGACAAAATAAGAAAATTCTCTCAAAAAGAAAACTGGGAAAGAATATACAAAGAAGAAACAACAGTGGAAGAGAAATTAAATATTTTGACAAAAAAATTATAAAAAAAGGAGTGGAAAAGTATGTCCCAAGACAAAAGCAAGAAAAATAATATGTAAAGTGCTGGTACAACAAAAGTTGTAGGGAGTTAAAAGACAAAAGAGACAAAGCTTGGACCAAATGGAAGAAACACAAAAGACCTGAAAAATGGAAAATATATACTTGTTATAGAAATGAATATGTACAAGTGTGCAGAGAGGAAAAGAGAAAATATGAAAAAGAGGTCATTGAAAAATGTAAAGATCAACCAAAACTATTTTACAGATTTGTAAACAACAAACTGAAAAACAAACAAGATTTGGAGAAATTAAGACAAGGAGGAGTTGAATACACAGAGGAAGTAGAAATGGCAGAAATTATGAACAAGCATTTTAAATCGGTGTTTACAAGGGAGAACATACAACCTGGAGAGATTGAATGGGAAGAGAAAGTCCCCCTTATGAAAGAAATAGAAGTAACAAAGAATGAAATTGTTGAATGTCTAGACCTCCTAGAAGACATAATCTACCACCAAAATCTCCTAGATCTTCATCTACCGCCTCTACACATACTATCATCACTGCACATATGCATCTTGGTGCATATAGGAGTCAAGTGGTACTCTGACCTCACTTTGCCACGGAAGGGTCATCCTGCGGTCATCTATGGTGAAGTCTCTATTGTTCGGACCAGGGCATCAACCTTACAACCAGCACCTGGACACCGATATCGACACCTCAGAAAACCCAAGTGATATTGCTATTAATATTAAAATCTCTTTTCCTACAGGATATGTCCATCCTGTCCAAACCTCGGACAATTGTAGAACATTGTACATATGTATATGCAAATTGTTAAGTATTTAAAACCTATCCTGATCTCTAATATTTGCTAAAACAGCACCTTGTAAATAAATAATATCTCGTCGGCAACCTAGCCACGAGCCATGTATATAAACACCTGTCACAAAATAAAGAAGAAAAAGACCACAGAGAGAGAGAGCTACGCTGCTCCGCCGTGTTTATCTTCAACCTCCGAAACGCCGCTCAATCTACCAACCACATTAACAACCCTCATCTGAAACTTAACCATATGTTGGACAAGACACAACAAAATAATGAAACATTTGAGTAATCTTAATGTCACAAAATCGCATGGACCAGATGAAATAGCAAACTGGATTTTGAAAGAATGCAGGAATGAACTGGCAGACAAAATACACAGCATAATAAACAGTTCCTTGAAAGAGGGAAAAGTTCCAAAAGATTGGAAAAAAGCAAATATAGTACCTATATATAAAGGGGGAAATAAAGAAGACCCTACCAACTATAGACCAGTCTCTCTGTAACAAGTACAATAGTAAAAATTTGTGAAAGAATTGTCAAAGGTAGATGGGTAAAGTATTTAGAAAAGAACGTGCTAAATCCAAGGCAATTTGGATTCAGACAAGGATGATCATGCATCACCAATTTAATATGTTTCTATTCAAGGCTATTAGATATAATACAAGAAAGATGGATGGACTGATTGTGCATTTCTAGACCTAAAAAAAGCTTTTGACAAAGTACCACATAATGTGTCTAGAGAGAGAGTTGATGATAGCAAATACAGTGTTTCCGAAGAAAGTCAAGCATAAGTACACATGGGAGAGGGTGGTGGATGGAAGGGTGGTAGATAGAGCGTTAATGGATTATGTAGTGGTAAATAGGATTATGATAGGAAGAGTTAAGGATGTACATGTGCTAAAGCGCGAGGGTGGGAGAATATCAGATCATTTTTTGGTGGAAGGTAAGTTGAGAGTGGAGGATAGATGGAGAAAGAGGAAAGGGACAAAAGGTAGGGAGATGCTTAAAGTGAACTCTTTAAATGAAAAGGAAAAGGAGGAGTACAAGAAGAAGCTGAAGGAGGAATGGGAGGGAGTGAAGGTAAGAGTAGAGCTAGGTGTGGAGGAGGAGTGGGGATGGTTCAAGGAGGGAGTCACAAAGTGTGCAAGGATGGTGTGTGGAACAAGAAGGACAGGAGGAAATAGAAGGAAGGGTAGTGAATGGTGGGATGAGGAAACAAAGAAGGTTGTAGAAGAGAAGAAGCGAGCTTTCACAGATTGGTTACAAAATAGGATGAGGGAGTCATATGAGAGGTACAAAGAAAAGAAAAGAGAAGTAAAGCAAAAGGTAAAGGAGGCAAAGAGGAGAGCAGATGTGAAGTGGTAAGAGTATGACAGAAAATTTTGAGAGTAATAAAAAGATGTTTTGGAAAGAAATTAAGAGAGGCAGAGGAGGCGAATCAAGTAGAGAAGAAAAGGTAAAAGGTGCAGATGGAGAGATGATAATGGAAGAGAAGGCAGTAAGGGGAAGATGGGCAGAATATTTTAGGGAGTTGCTAAATGTGAAGGAGGATAGGGAGGGAAAGATAGCTGCAGTGGGAAATACTAAGAAAATGACCGTGATGAGTGAGGAAAATGGAGGAGAAATAAGGAAGGATGAAGTGAAGGCAGTTGTTAAGATGATGAAAGCAGGTAAGGCACCTGGTCTGGATGGATGCCATGCAGAATGTCTAAAAAAAAGGAAGTACAGTGATGGTGGACTGGCTGGTGAGGTTATTTAATGTTTGCTGGAGAGAGGGTAGAGTGCCGGAGGACTGGAGGAGTGCCTGTATAGTTCCACTTTACAAGGGAAAAGGGGACAAGTGTGAATGTAGTAGTTTCAGAGGGATTAGCTTGTTAAGTGTAGTTGGGAAAGCTTATGGGAGGATCTTGATTGAGAGGATTAAGAGAGGAACAGAGGGAGTAATTGGTGAGGAACAGTGTGGATTTAGGACAGGTAGAGGTTGTGTAGATCAGATTTTTGTGGTAAGACAGATATGTGAGAAAGCTATAGGAAAGGGGAAGGATGTTTTTTGGGCTTTTTTGGATTTGGAAAAGTCTTACGATAGGGTAGACAGAAAGGCACTGTGGGAGGTTATGCAGATATACAGGATAGGAGGAAAGCTTCTAGGAGTTGCCAAGAGTTTTTATGAGAGTAGTAGAGCTTGTGTCAGGATTAGAAATGGAGAGAGTGAGTGGTTCGAGGTAAAGGTGGGACTTCGTCAAGGATGCGTTATGTCGCCCTGGCTGTTCAACTTATACATGGATGGGGTAGTGCGAGAGGTAAATGCAAGGGTAGTGGGTCAGGGATTGGAGATGGTTAAAGAAAATGGAGAAAAGTGGGAGGTGAGCCAGCTGTTGTTTGCGGACGACACTGCACTTGTGGCAGGATCGGAGGAGGGATTGAGGAAGTTGGTGACAGAGTTTGGGAGAGTATGTGATAGAAGAAAGCTAAAGATAAATGTGGGTAAAAGTAAGGTGATGAGATGTACAAGGGGTGAAAGTGGCAGTAGACTGGAAGTGAGCATTAAGGGAGAGTGACTGGAGGAAGTGGATAGTTTTAGATACTTGGGTGCAATTGTGGCAGGAAAAGGTGGAGTGAAAGTGGAGGTAGAATGTAGATTGAGAGAAGCGAGTAAATGCCTTGATGGATTAAAGAGTGTAATGAGGAATAGACATTTGGGAATGGATGCTAAGAGGAGACTGTATGAAGGAGTGATTGTGCCAACAGCACTGTGTGGGGCAGAAACATGGAACATAAGAGAGGAAGAGAGAAGGAGTTTGAATGTGTTTGAGATGAGGTGTCTGAGAAGTATTATGGGGGTTACTAGGCTAGAGTGAGAAATGAGGAGGTGAGGAGGAGAACAAGTGTGGAAAGGGAGTTGGGAGATAGGGTTGATGAAAGAGTATTAGGATGGTTTGGACACATGGAAAGAATGAGTGAAGAAAGACTAGTAAAAGAGGTATGGAAGGCAGATGTGGAGGGAGTGAACATGAGGGGACATCCTAGGATGAGGTGGATGGATGGGGTGAAGGGGGCTTTAGGGAAGAGGGGAATGTCTGTTGAGGAAGGATGGGAGAGGACAGAAGACAGGGGTGAATGGAGAATGGTGTATATGGATGATGTTGTGATGCATGAGGTGGAATGGGCGGGGGGGATGAAGGGTGAGGTAGTATGTGTGAGCAAAATTTGACACAGCCCGAAGGGATTTCTCCCCGTCTTCTCCTTTTATGCATGGGGGGACAGAGAGGGGGGGTCGCCGATTTAATGAAGCGGCCTTGCTGTGGATGTGCTGTGTCTTGCAACACTGCTTCTGACCCAGGGCAGTGGACAAGGTGCAGGGATGACCCGTCATCCAGGAGGTACTAAGATAAGAGGGAGGGTGGAGGGGTGTGGAGTGTATTCAGGGATGGAATGGGTGGGAATGATTTTATGCCTTTTCCTTTTTGGCTACCTCCCTTGTAAGGGGGGAAAAGCCTTGGTATATGTATGTACCACATAAGAAGTTGCTTAAGAAATTAGAAACTGAAGGAGGAATACAGGGCAAACTGCTTAAATGGATGGAAGACTTTTTGCAAGAAAGAAAAATGAGAGTAGTGATAACAGACAAAGACTGCCTTGACGTCTTAATATAATGACCTTGTTTGCATCACCCTTGTTAAAGCCTCCGCTTGAACACCTCTATTAGATCACCCTGCACTCTGCATCTTTCCAGAGAGTGTAAGTTAAGGTGCCTAAGCCTATCTAGGTAAATTCCTGAGCCCATGTATCATTTTGGCCATTCTCCTCTGTACTGATTCTAGTGAATTGATGTCCATTCTATAAGACGGAGACCAAAACTGTACCACATAGTCTAACAAATACTAGATAGAGTTTGGTAATTACCTCTGCACTTCTATTTGTAATTGTCCTAGCAAAAAAAATCTAATGCTCTGTTAGTTTTATTCCTGGTGCTAAAGCACTGTTTCCTGGATTTAAGGTCAGGACTCATTAGAACTCCCAAGTCTCTCTCATACTCAGCTTTCTCTAAAAATGTGTTATCTAAGCTATATATATTTCTGGGCTTGCGTAGCCCTACATTTAACACGCTGCACTTTGAGATATTGAAGTCCATTTGCCATTTCACCTACCATGTGAGCAATTTAAGATCATCCTGCAGAATATACATTTTTCTTGGCAGAAATCAATAACAGAAAAAAGTTGCTACAAGCGATACACTTACAAACATAGCCAATGGGCTGCTTGAGACACAACCTTTGTTTTGATAGATGTAATGGTCGAAGACATTGGAGTATGATAAATTTGTCTATTCTAACCTAATCTACCGAACCTAACCTGCATTTAGTAATGCGATACCTGTAATTCTATAGGTCATCTGCGTCGTCATCATCAGAGATGTTGATGACCAGTTTTGGTATCTTATTTGATTGGACTGTGGGATGTACAGGAGTTGCATATCTTTAAGAAATGCAAGAATCTCAGCTCTGTAGCATGGTTTTAAAAATACCTTGTGAGGAACTGACAGAAGTACTGAGGGCATATTCCAGATCCTATGGTCACAGCTTTGTTCAATTGTGTATCTGCTTTTAGCAAGGCTGGAAAAACAACATGGCATCTTCACCCTATGATTGCAGCTTCGTTCGGTAGTATATTTACTTTTAGCAATTTTTTTTTGTTGATTTCCGCCAGGAAAAACATATATTACAGTGATATATTATAATTTACAAAATTAATATTTAATTTTCTAATGCTCTTTCGGAAAAAAAATACCCAAACTTTTATCAAATATTAAAAAAATCAGAAAGATCGCATTTAATTACACTACACTTGCAAATATTCCTTCTTATAATCTATGAAGTTTCCTCTGCTACACAGCTTTTCTATAAGAAAACTAAGGTAATATATTGAATGAACAAACCATGACAGTAGAATGTAAATTTAAACTACAATATAACCTATTAATATTTTTGATATGATGATATGGTTTAATATCACAAACTCCTCCCATCAGAAGGCTAGGGTGGTGTCCCTTACAGAGGACTTTGTAGTGTGGAATTTAATAAACCATGCCCTTGGTTCAACTTTGCCGGTGGCAGGATTCGAACCGCCATCCATTCGACCTTCGCCACGGGGATGGCAGTTTGAATCCTAAAATTCCAGAATCACGCAAACATGGATATTTACCATGAAATTTCTATTTTCCAATAGCTCCTAATGTATCCTAACCTAATATAAATATTCCATAGAAAGAGTAAATCTTTAAAATACAAAAATGAAAGAAGTGAAAAATGTGTTTATGTGGTACAACCTTTACTTTTTTTCCAATGTGAATATTATATAGGTTTATTTTTGGTATACAGTTTGTATTTTGAATAGACACGTAAATTCCATATGTTTGTTTTAATTTTATATAAATTTAGATAAGTTTTTAGAAGTGCACACCCATGTGATATAGTAATAGAAAATGAATAATTTTGTAAATACATCAATTAATAATTTTGTAAATACATCAACGTAACATTCATTTTTCTTGGCAGAAATTAGTAACAAAAAAGTTGCTAAACCAGATTTCCTAATGAATGAAGTTGCAGTAGATGATATGTCAGATTTGTTTTGATAGATGCCGAAGTCGAAGAAATGAAAGGATGATAAATTCGTCTATTCTAACCGGTAAAATTTTACTTTCGACCATTGTAGGAATATAGCAATACAAAATTAAATAGTAATTTTGTAAATTAAAATGTATGAACGAAATATGCCATTTTGTGTGCGGAAATGAAAATAAAAAAGTTGTTAAAATAGATGTCTAGCTAGTAACGAAGTCGTGTACGACGAATGGTACGCCATGTTTGTTATGGTAGATGCCGACGTCGGAGAAATGAAAGGGCGATAAATTTGTCTAAACTAAACTAACCTAACCTAACCTGTGTTTAATAAATCATTACCTGCAAATTAGATATCATCCGGCTGGTCCTCGTCGTCGTCGTCGTCGTGAGAGACGTTGGCTGGCTTTTCAACTACTCTCAGCTTTTGTATGGCTATATTCCTCCAATGGTCGAAAGTAAAATTTTACCGGTTAGGTTAGTTTAGTTTACTTTACTTTAGTTTAGACAAATTTATTGTTTTCATTTCTCCGACGTCGGAATCTACCATAACAAACATGGCGTACCATTCGTTACCTAAGAAATCTGTTTTAGCAACTTTTTTTATTATTTTCATTTCCGCACACAAAATTGCATATTACGTTCATACATTTTAATTTACAAAATTACTATTTAATTTTGTATTGCTATATTCTAACAATGGTCGAAATTAAAATTTTACCTTCTAACCTAACCTATGTAACCTAAGCTGTATTTAGTAATGCGGTACATGTAATTCTAAAGATCATCCTCGTCATCATTGTCACTGATGCTGATGGCCTGACTGAGTACTTGATCGGGCTGTGGTGAATAGAGTTGTTGCATAGTTTGAAGGAAGCCCTATTGTCTTTGTAACAGCACTTATTAACGTCACCTGGAGTTGGAGAACACCTGGTGCACAACACGACAAACTCTCACCTGTCCCTGAGGCTAATACACCAAACACACAACCAGAAGAAAATACCGCACATAACACATCAACACAAAAACTCAAATCAAACGGGGCAATACCAAAGCAGAGCAGCCATAACAATACTGGAACAAAGCCCAAAGTTCCAGGGAAAGATCAGGCTGAACCTAATAATAGAAACACAATCATTAAACATACTGCAGAATACATGAGTGAGAAGAGGGGCCCACCTGGTACATCGACTGTAGCTGTTCAGTCTAGTACAGGGCCAGTGAACCCCCAAATAAAGACGAAGCCGAAAGCATGCAAATACTACCTAAGGAATGATTGTAAATATGGCATAGTGGGCAATGGATGCAGAGAATCACATCCAAAAATCTGCCAAAAGTTCATGAGGCATGGGCTAGACAAGAGGTCCGGATGCATCTTGGGATGGAAATGTGGTAACTACCACCCCTTTGTATGCAGAAGCTCACTGCACAATGGAGTATGCCACCAGAAGTACTGCAGATTCCCCCACATAAAGGGAACACAGACCCAGAGATCACGAGAAACGGATAACGACCAATCCCGACCAAATACAGCTTTGGGTACATACACACCTTACAAACCTACCACACCACAACCACCAACTACCCCAAGCACACCTAGCACGGTTACCGATAAAGGTCAGAACAACATTACCCTAACCGCAACACCATCCACGACGGATCAGAACGCTTTTTTAGAACGACTCTTGGAACGGATGATAGCGCTAGAAAAGCAGTCACAACTAATAATGACAAGGCTACTAGCCCATACGGACGATCACGAACGGAAGCCGTTGGGGAGGTGGAGTTGCCACTAAATTGTTTCTTTGTGGGCAACATAAGAGGGCTTTACCCACAAAGCAACCAGTGCAAAGTGCCAATGCTCGAAGAGCTAGCAGCAGATGATAACACTATCTTTATTGCCCTTACTGAGACCCACCTCAACGATGCTATCCTAGATGCAGAAATAAACATCCATAATTTCACACTGTTCAGAGCCGATAGGGTAGATAGAAGTCACGGAGGGGTAGCACTATACATACGGGAGGACTTAGCAGCAAACACGGAGGTTCTTACTGCCTTTTCAAACAACACTACAGAACTACTAGCTGTATATGTTAAGAGGCTGGACCTACTCATTGCAACCCTGTATCGACCCCCAAACACCACAGATGAATTGTTCAGAGAAGTCTCAGGGATATTACAATCACTTTTTAACCACCTACCATCCCCCCACACCGAGGTCATACTTACTGGTGATCTAAACTTGCCAATAATAACCTGGCCCTCTAGGATCATACGAGGAGGAACATCAAGTGAACAGAGGCAAGCAATGGAGTTGATCAGACTGGCAGATCTAGCCTACCTCCAACAATTCATTGAGGATCCAACAAGAGGCAACAACACTCTTGACCTATTATTCAGCAATAACTACGACCTGGTGCACTCATACGAAGTTACCAGGACATCAATGTCTGACCATGGCCTCATTAAAGTCATGACAACAAATTCCACTACACATACAGCTCAACAAAAGGCACACCCCCCTGGCTTCTCTCTACATGACCTGAACTTCTTCAGCAAAGACATTGAATGGGATGGGATTAGAAGGGAACTAGGCCAGTCCGACTGGGTAACTCTCTTCCAAGATAAAAACTCTGAAGGAGCCCTAGACATTTTTCAGAGCAGATGCCTTGAAATATGCAAAACTATGGTGCCTCCAAAATCAACAATCACCATGAAACAGAGAAAAATTATCCCGAGAGATAGGAAAAACCTAATGAAGAGGAGAACAAAATTAAGAGTCAAACTACAAAAGACCAACCATCTACCATCCACCACCAACATCCAAAATGAACTGGAAGAAATTGAGAGAAAACTCATCCAGTCTCACAAAGATCAGAGAGCCCAAGAAGAATTAAGAGCCATCTCAAACATCCAAGTGAACAGCAAGTTCTTTTATGCATATGCCAATAAGAAGCTAAAAAATACACCATCCATAGGACCACTTATAGATCCAGCTGGGGAACTCGAGAGTGACCCAACTAAAATGGCAGAGTTGCTCAGACTGCAATATGAAAGGGTGTTCAGTGAACCAAAGGACCATATGAAGGTAATGGATCCACATACCTTCTTCAATGATCACCAGGTGACGCCACACCAACTATCGTCAGTAAAGATCTCCACAGAGGAGATAATAGTGGCCATTAACGAGATGGCACCAAATGCAGCAGCAGGACCAGATGGGTTCCATGCCCAACTGCTAAAAAACTGCAAACACCAACTAGCAGTACCCCTGAAACTGTTATGGGAAATGTCCCTACAAACAGGACATGTACCACGAGCCCTCAAAAACGGCACAATTACCCCTATACATAAAGGGGGTAGCAAAGGCATTGCCAAGAATTACAGGCCAGTGGTATTAACATCCCATCTAATTAAAATTATGGAAAGGGTAGTGCGGAAAGCCATCGTTGAATATCTTGAAACAATAGAGGCATTCAACAATGGCCAACATGGATTCAGACAAGGACGTTCATGCCTCTCTCAACTACTTGCCCATTATGACAAAATACTAGATGACACCAAAGATGGGGACAACGTGGACGTCATATACCTTGATTTTGCAAAAGCATTCGATAAGGTGGACCATGGAATCCTTTTGCACAAAATGCGAGCACTTGGTATATGCGGAGCCCTAGGCAAATGGCTCCACAGTTTCCTATCCGATAGGATACAGCGAGTGAATGTACAGGGTACTTCTTCACAGGCAAGCAGGGTTGTTAGCGGTGTCCCCCAAGGAACTGTACTGGGTCCCCTACTATTCCTCATCATGATAGGGGACATAGACAGGGACCTTAAATACTCTACAGCGACATCCTTTGCCGATGACACGCGAATCGAACTGAAAATACGTACGCGACAAGATGCCGATAACCTACAGCAAGACCTCAATGAAATTCTGAGGTGGGCGGAGGTGAACAACATGGCACTGAACGGGGAAAAGTTCGAACTTCTGCGCTATGGTCGCCATCTGGATCTAAAGATCTCAACACACTACTACTGTGGCCAGCAAGAGATCATTGCGAAAGATGTAGTGAAAGATCTGGGAGTGAGCATGAGCAGTGATGCCTCCTTCTCCCATAACATAAGCCAAGCAACGTCCAAAGCGAGGCGACTAGCAGGGTGGATACTTCGTACCTTCCAGACAAGAAGTCCAAGATGTATGCTGACCCTGTGGAAATCATTAGTCTTGCCACACCTAGAATACTGCTGCCAGCTCTGGTCTCCCCAGAAAGTATCAGAAATCATGGAAATCGAAGGGCCCCAAAGGACCTTCACCAACAAAATACATGGGCTCCAGGAACTGAACTACTGGGAGAGACTGAAGGAGTTGCAGTTGTTTTCTCTCCAACGACGCAGGGAACGCTACATCATCATCTACGTCTGGAAGGTATTAGAAAAGAAGGTGCCCAACACCGGCATACAAGTATCAGTCCACCAAAGAAGAGGGAGGCTATGTTATGTGAGGACCACTCCCGGTTCAACACTAAACATCAAATCCAGAATCCATAACAGCTTCTCGTTCAGTGGACCAAGGTTATTCAACTGCATCCCGCCCCAACTGAGAAACATGTCAGGGGTGTCTCCAGACACCTTCAAAAAACATCTGGATATATGGTTGGCCAAAATACCAGACCAACCACCAACACCAGGATACATCAGCCCCAACGCCAATCGTCTGACCGATTGGACAATTGATGTGAGGGAGCTACCTGGTCACAGTGGGACTCCAGTCTAGCTGCGTCGATCACCGACAGAAATCTTCTAAGTGTCAATGCATGCTTGCAGCTTCGTTCGGTAATATATTTACTTTTAGCAAGGTTTTTTTTCTTTATTGATTACTGCCAAGAAAAATGTATATTACGTTGATGTATTATAATTTACAAAATTAATAATTAATTTTCTAATATTGTATCATGTAGGAGTGCACTTCTAAAAAATAATACCTAAATTTACCTGTAAAACACCTCCCTGAAAACCTCTCCATACAAATGTAGCTCCATACATTAATTCTACTCATATAAAATAAAAATGTATGAACCATGGTTATATGTAAGTAATACACATTTACTGGCACATTCCTTTCTTTAAGAAAAAAAAAATTCTGAAACCTTACAACCCTTCCCCCTAGTATCACTCGTGGGTTCTGACAAGATACCTTTACTTCTTTGAAACGTTCATCAGTGTTATTACTAAAATAAACATATAAAGCAATATACAAGGGTTACTTAAGTAATATACAAATTCACTTACCTGCCACGTATGTCCCCTGTGTGCTAAGACGAGGAGTACATTGACTGTGAGATAAAATGCACCACAGTAAGACCATGGGTGCTCAGTCAGCCATTCCATTAAAGAGTTATTCATACAGCCGATGAGGAAATAACTCACAATACCAAGGCCTAACATGAAACTTTGAAGGCTGACATAGCCTTCTTTCCTCATGGTAATTGGATGAAACATCTTAATGACAAAACTTTGATAATTTTAGATTCACCTCCGATCTCACTTTTGTTTACGTTTTGTGAGGATCACACAATCGATAGCGGAATTATTTTATTCCATAACACGTTTTTGCTATATCTTCGTTTATAACATGGAAACTTGCGTTTAATTAAAACATATTGAAACAGTCGTTTTAACAAAACGTAAGATATGCACATATGAATTCTAAAGGAAATTATAAAAGTCAATATTGGAAAGGTTGACTGGAGGAGATGGAAGACTACAAGCGCGCGCAAGCATGAACAAGGATAAGAAAAGTGGTTACAGTGTTACAAGATGTACAAATTTAGTTTAGTATACTTATAGAACAACAGAGAGAATAGAATGAAAACGTGGATAGGGAGGTGATATGGATACGTAAAAGTAGAGAAATGTTGATAAAAGTAGTAGAAGACAAATGATAATGTGGTGGTAGGCTGGAAAGGGGAATATTTATCAGTAAAGAAAGAACAATAAATAAAAGAAAGAAAGAAAAAATAGTACAAACAATGATAGGGAAATAAGGAAGGCATACATTAGGCTGCATCATAGCTTGTGCAAGTCAATTTTCAATGACCGGTTCTAGGAGCTAATGAAATTCCAAGAACAGGTTCGTACGAACCGGTAAGAACTGCCTGAATCCCACCATAGCTTACAATGTGTTGGGTGGAGAGAGGAACTTTCACTCTGCCTGGATAAATGAAACACAAGTAGTCTGGTAAGATATCTAAAAATTCTATTTCACCAAACTAACCATGACCAACCAATACAGAAGGATTACACCGACTGCCTCAGGCCACCAGGCGGCCTGGACATCAAGGCTGGCGCAAATTCTGGCACCCTAATTGCCAGATAGAATTTGTAGTGTGTGTATGTGCATATATATATATATATATATATATATATATATATATATATATATATATATATATATATACATTTATATATGTATATATATATATATATATATATATATATATATATATATATATATATATATATATATATATATACAAGCACCTGGCTTACGCCAGGGGTGCTTGGCCTTCGGCAAGACCCGCTGCGTGTATTTACCTAGTTGTATTTTACGGGAAAGGGAGCTATGCTCGTGGGGTCCCGTCTTCATATCTCATTTTATCTAAACTATTTTTAAATTCATGTATTGTTTTTGCACACACCACTTTCTCATCTAACTTGTTCCAACTGTCTATTACTCTGTGAGGAAAGCTGTTCTTTTTCACATCTCTTCTATAGCTGTCTTTCTTGATTTTCTTTCCGTGTCCTCTTGTATTTCTATCATCCCATTTTATCAGATTCTCTCTATCAATCATTTCTATGCCTTTCATGATTCTGTAAATAGCTATCAAATCTCCTCTCTCTCTTCTTTGCTCTAGTGTCTGTAGTTCAAGTTTTGCTAGTCTCTCTTCATATGATAGTTTTGAGAGTGTTGCTGCCAATTTTGTAATTGCTCTTTGTATTCTTTCAAGTTTTTTTTTTATACATTTTTTTTGTACTTGGTGACCATATCGTTGCTGCATATTCCAATCTTAGTCTTATCAGAGTGATTAGAATTTTCTTCACCATTTCTTCATCCAGGTATGTAAATGCCACTTTGATTGTTCTTATTAAGTTATAAGTTTCTCAAAAAATCTTATTTATATGTTTTTCAGGTGACATATTGTTCATAACAATGACTCCCAGGACCTTCTCATTTTCTATTTTTTTTTATTCGTTCTTCTCCCAATTTATATGCTCCTGTTATTCTGTTTTTGCTTTTTCCAAATTCCATTATACTACACTTTTTAGTGTTGAATTCCATCTCCCACTTCCTACTCCATTCCTGTACTTTATTTAGATCACTCTGTAGTGACTCACAATCTTCTTCGGTGTTCACATTTTTTTTTAACAGTTTTGCATCATCTGCAAAGAAGCTCATATAACTTTCAATTCCGTCATCCATATCATTAATATATATAGCAAACATTATCGGGGCCGGAACTGTTTCTTGTGGAACACCGCTTATTACTTCATCCCATTTTGAGTGTTTGTCTCTTATCACTACTCTCATTTTTCTTTCTTGCAAAAAGTCTTCCATCCGCTATACGGTTCCAGGTCATCTATTGTACTATCACTGTACTCGTATGTTGGTGAATTGCGTAACATTTCGTTGAAACTAAGGACTATACGTTGGGATTGTTGTATAGATTGCTCCGCGACGCATGTCGTAGATTGTCGGTTTATAAACTTTTCGTAATATTCGGGGTGGCATTTCTTATGCTCTTCTGTTAACTGTGGTCTGAGAACTTGTTTTGTCACCCAAGCACAGAAATGCCGCTGTCGCCTTTTCATGGCGGCTTCACTATCACTGGGTTCTTTAACCTTTTCATCGTAAAAAGAAGGAAAATTTTCAGTGCTCTTTCCATAACAAACCTTTTAAAGACGCTGACATATTGATCTCCATCTTACTGATTTTCTTTTCATCCGCAACCCACTTCCATAAATGCATATTACGTCTTTTCAACCGATCTGCTACGGGCAGAGGCATTGTGCCCAACGTCCAACCTTGACCACGATTGGGGTACAACCGCACATGAAAAATCCCTTATACCGGGTACGTCCACACAAACTTGAATCGTCATCTGGGCACGGTTTCCAAAGCGTTTATTTTTAATAGTTATGTATATATATATATATATATATATATATATATATATATATATATATATATATATATATATATATATATATATATGTGTGTGTGTGTGTGTGTGTGTGTGTGTGTGTGTGTGTGTATTTACCTAGTTGTATTTACCTAGTTGTATTTTACGGGAAGGGGAGCTATGCTCGTGGGGTCCCGTCTTCATATCTCATTTTATCTAAACTATTTTTAAATTCATGTATTGTTTTTGCACACACCACTTTCTCATCTAACTTGTTCCAACTGTCTATTGCTCTGTGAGGAAAGCTGTTCTTTTTAAAATCTCTTCTATAGCTGTCTTTTTTTATTTTCTTTCCGTGTCCTCTTGTATTTCTGTCATCCCATTTTATCAGATTCTCTCTATCAGTAATTTCTATGCCTTTCATGATTCTGTAAATAGCTATCAAATCTCCTCTCTCTCTTCTTTGCTCTAGTGTCTGTAGTTTAAGTTTTTGTAGTCTCTCTTCATATGATAGTTTTGAGAGTGTTGGTGCCAGTTTTGTAATTGCTCTTTGTATCCTTTCAAGTTTTTTTATACATTTTTTTGTACTTGGTGACCATATCGTTGCTGCATATTCCAATCTTGGTCTTATCAGGGTGATTAGGATTTTCCTCACCATTTCTTCATCCAGGTATGTAAATGCCACTTTGATTGTTCTTATTAAATTATAAGTTTCTCCAAAAATCTTATTTATATGTTTCTCAGGTGACATATTATTCATAACAATGACTCCCAGGTCCTTCTCATTTTCTACTTTTTTTATTCCTTCTTCTCCCAAATTATATGATCCTGCTATTCTGTTTTTGCTTTTTCCAAATTCCATTATACTACACTTTTTTGTATTGAACTCCATCTCCCACTTCCTACTCCATTCTTGTACTTTATTTAGATCCCTCTGTAGTGATTCACAATCTTCTTCAGTTTTCACTCTTTTCAGTAGTTTTGCATCATCTGCAAAGAAGCTCATATAGCTTTCAATTCCTTCATCCATATCATTAATATATATAGCAAACATTATTGGGGCCAGAACTGTTCCCTGCGGGACACCGCTTATTACTTCATTCCATTTTGAGTGCTGATCTCTTATCACTACTCTCATTTTTCTTTCTTGCAAAAAGTCTTCCATCCAATTTAGCAATTTACCTTGTATTCCTCCTTCATATTCTAATTTCTTAAGCAACTTCTTATGTGGTACTTTGTCAAAAGCTTTTTTTAGGTCTAGAAATGCACAATCAGCCCATCCATCTCTTTCTTGTATTATATCTATTAGCCTTGAATAGAAACATATTAAATTGGTGACGCATGACCGTCCTTGTCTGAATCCAAATTGCCTTGGATTTAGTACGTTGTTTTTTTCCAAGTATTTTACCCATCTACTTTTGATAATTCTTTCACAAATTTTTGCTATTGTACTTGTTAGAGAGACTGGTCTATAATTGGTAGGTTCTTCTTTATTTCCTCCTTTATATATAGGTACTATATTTGCTTTTTTCCAATCTTCTGGAACTTTTCCTTCTTTTAAGGAACTGCTTATTATGCTATGTATTTTGTCTGCCAGTTCATTCCTGCATTCTTTCAGAATCCAGTTTGCTATTTCATCTGGCCCATGCGATTTTCTGACATCAAAATTACCCAAGTGTGTCAATATTTCATTCTTTGTTACTTCTATTTCTTCCATAGGGGGGACTTTTTCTTTCCACTCAATCTCTTCAGGTTGTATATTTTCCCTTGTAAACACTGATTTAAAATGTTTGTTCATAATTTCTGCCATTTCCATTTCCTCAGTGTATTCAACTCCTCCTTGTCTCAATTTCTCCAAGTCTTGTTTGTTTTTCAGTTTATTGTTTACAAATCTGTAGAATAGTTTTGGTTGATCTTTACACTTTTCTATAACATCTTTTTCATATTTTCTTTTTTTCTCTCTGCACTTTTGTACATATTCATTTCTATAACCAGTATATATTTTCCATTTTTCAGGTCTTCTGTCTTTTTTCCATCTGGTCCAGGCTTTGTCTCTTTTGTCTTTTAACTCCCTACAACTTTTGTTGTACCAGCATTTTACATATTCTTTTTCTTGTTTTTGTCTTGGGACATACTTTTCCACTCCTTTTTTGTAAATTTTTGTCAAAATATTCCATTTCTCTTCCACTGATGTTTCTTCTTTGTATATTTCTTCCCAGTTTTCTTGTTGGAAGAATTCTCTTATTTTATCAAAGTTTGTTTTTTCATACATCATTCTTCCTTTTCTATATTGTTCATTTCTTTTCATATATTTTTCTTCATTAAGTTCCAGTTCAATCAATATGTGGTCACTTTTACCTATTGGTGTTTTATATTCAATCTTGTCCACTATTCTAGGTTCAGATGTAATTATTAAGTCTAGCCTCGATGGTTCTTCTTCATTTCTATACCTAGTGTTCTCTTGTATCCATTGTGTCATTGAATGGTCAGTAATCATCTCAAGTAGAGCATTTCCCCATGAGTCATCACCACTCTTTGCTGTCATTTCTTCCCAGCAGATTTCTTTGCAATTAAAGTCGCCCATCATAACTATTCTTCCTCCGTCTTCCATTATTTTAGTTAATGCTATCTTTGTGTCCTCTAACATACTTTTATATTCACTCTCCTCCCATGAGGCTGTTTTCGGAGGCACATAATTGATCACAAATTTTCTGCTCTTCTTATCTCTGTCTTCCACTTCTATCATAATCATCTCTACTGTATTCTTTCCATATATGACACCTTTCACGTTTATATCCTTCTTAGTCAGGAACATAACTCCACCCCCTTGCTTTTTCTCTCTGTTTCTAATCCAATAATTGTATGCATCATGTCCTACACTGTTGGGTGGTAGTGGGCCTTTTAATTTTGTTTCTACAATTCCCATTATGTCCGGTTCTTTTTCTTTCAAATAATCATTCAGCTCATTCAATCCTGTTATTAATCCATCTATATTTGTGTAAGACACTCTTAGTTTTCTGCCACTTCCATTGTGTTCTCTGTTTCCCTTATGTTTTTCTTTTGTATGTCGAACTTCCTTAGTTTCATGTTCACTACTCTCCAATAGAATCTCTCTTTCTCTGACTCCGTTCTGTTCTCGTTTTTTGTCTTAGCTTCCAGTCTTTTCTGCTTTTCTTCCTCTCTTTCCTCTTTATTCATTTCTCTTTTTATCCATATCTTTTTGTGTTGTTCACTTGTTGCTAGTTTCCCTGTTTTGGATAAGATATTCTCTGCCGTTGTTTGTGACTTGAATTTAATCTTAATTGGTCTGGTCTTGTCTGTGCTATACTTTCCGAGTCTAAATTTCTCTTCGATTTGTTTCATAATTCCTGGTTCATCTTCCTGAACTGATTCTAGTAATTGGCTTACTTTTTCATTTTCCTCTTTGATTCTTGTGGTTCTATCTGTGTTGTGTTTCTCTTCCATTCCTAATATAATTATACATTTCTTCTTGTCTGCTAAATCCCTTACTATATTCTCCTTTTGTCTCATCACTTTAATAACTGAGTCTTCAGTATGTTCTTTCAATTGCTGTTTGACTATGTCAGTGAATGAAATCTTATTTCCTTCTTGGGTTTGCTTCCAATTTTTACTTTCTTTAGCTATTGTTTCTCTGTTTTCTTTACTATTCTTCTTCAATTCCTCATTCTCCCCCTTTACCTCTCTTAACTGTCTTTTTAGTTCTTCTATTTCATCAGTTAAGTTTTTATTCGCCTTTTCCAGTTCTTCCAATCTTTCAACCCTTTTTAAAATGGTGTTCATATGACCTAACCTACTCTCCAAGTCCTCGATCACCTTATCAACCTTCATCTCTAGTCTTGTCAGTCGGGGGGGGTTTGAGTCCCCCCCACTCTCTTTAAATCCCTTGAAAATATTCTCATCACTTTCTGCTATATTGCTCCTATCTATACCTCTAATCTTCACATTCCTATTAGACATGTTATCATCCAACTCGTCTTGGGGTCTTTTGTCTACCCGGCGGCCCGTCAGGGCCATTTCCTCCACCTCCTCATTACCTTCCATTTCCCCAGTAATCCCTCCCCCTCTCCTCTTTCCTTACTTTCCCACTACCTCACGAGCAATTCCCCCCCCCCTGCAAATACAAAAAGGCACTTCTCTTTGCGTTGGTATCCACAATCTGCACTTTTCTTCAGAGCGTTCGTCAAGCCGTCCGTTCGTTGAAAGTGTGTGTGTGTGTGTGTGTGTGTGTGTGTGTGTGTGTGCATATATCATCAATCACAATACAATTTAATTCTAAGCCAACATCGAGAGACTCAAGGAGGCCAACATGCAGAAATTGAAACGTGGTATAGCAAGGGATTCGAACCTGAGCTACCACGTGACAAGTGTGACTTACCTGATTGCGCTATCTCTCTTGTGGTGATAAAAATGTATATCTGTTCACTGTGACCCATTCAGTGTTGTACACACACACACACACACACACACACACACACACACACACACACACACACACACACACACACACACACACACACACACACACACACACACACTTTCGTCGAATGGACGGCGAGAACTAGAGCTCCGAAGAAAAAGGAAAATCTACGTGGATCTCAACGTCCAGGAAGTGCCTTATTGTATTTATAGGGAAGGGGAGAGCTCGTAGTATAGTGGGGGGTGATAGGGAAGGAGAAAGGGAGGGATTATTGAGGGAAATGGAAGGAAATGAGGAAGAGGGGGACATGGTCCAGGAGACCAGGCGTCTTGTAAACAAAAGGTGGACTGATGACGTTGACTTTGGTGATGACGGGATCAACAAAAATGTAAAGATTAGAAGTATAGATAAGAGCAGCACAGTGGAAGGTGATGATAATAGTTTCCAGGGATTTAAAGAGGGTGGGGGGGATACCAACCTCCCCCGATTGGCAAGACTAGAGGAGAAATTTGATAAGATGACCGAGCATTGGGAAAACAGGTTCGGTAACGTAGCCAAGATTGCACAAAGAGTTGAAAGATTGGAAGAACTAGAGAAGGCGAACAAAAACTTAACTAATGAAATAGAAGAATTAAAAAGACAGTTAAAAGAAGTTAAAGAAGAGAATGAGGAATTAAAGAGGAATAATAAAGACAATAAAGAGGCCATAGCAGAGGAAGCACAGGGCTGGAAAAAAATCCAAGAACACAGTAAAGTTGCATTTACTGATATAATTAAACAATAAATGAAAGAACAAACTGAAGACTTAGTTATTAAAGTGATGAGACAGAAGGAGAATATAGTAAGAGACTTAGCAGACAAAAAGAAATGTATAATTATATTAGGAATAGAAGAGAAATTTAACCAAAATAGAACCACAAGAATTAAAGAGGAAAAAGAAAAAGTAAACAGTTTACTAGAATTAGTTCAAGAAGATGAACCTGAAATCATGAAACAAATTGAAGAGATGTTTAGACACGGAAAATATAGTACAGATAAGACCAGACCAATTAAGATTAAATTCAGGAACAACAGCAGAGAATATCTTAGCAAAAACAAGGAAGCTAGCAGCAAGTGAACAATATAGAAAGGTATGAATAAAAAGAGAAATGAATAAAGAGGAAGGAGAGGAAGAAAAAATGAAAAGGAAAGAAGCTAAAGAAAACAAAAAACGTGACCAGAACGGAGTCAGAAAAACAAGAATTCTACTGGAGAGTAGTGAATATGAAATTGAAGAAATGGACCATAACAGAGAAACAAAAAAGAAACAGAGAATACAATGGAAATAACAGAAAGTTAAGAATGTCCTACACAAATATAGATGGATTAATAACAGGACTGAATGAACTGAACGAGTATCTGAAGGAAAAAGAACCGGACATAATGGGAATTGTAGAGACAAAATTGAAAGGTCCACTACCACCCAACAGCATAGGACACAATGCATATAATTATTGGATTAGATACAGAGAGATAAAACAAGGGGGTGGAGTTATGTTCCTGACTAAGAAGGATATAAACGTAAAGAGTGTCACATATGGAAAGAATAAAGTAGAGATGATTATGATAGAAGTAGACGACAGAGATAAGAAGAGCAGAATTTTGTAATAAACTACGTGCCAACAAAAACAGCCTCGTGGGAAGAGAGTGAACATAAAAGTATGTTAGAAGACACAAGAATAACACTAAACAAGATAATGGAAGATGGAGGAAGAATAGTTATGATAGGCGACTTTAATTGCTCTAGTGTCTGTAGTTCAAGTTTTGCTATTCTCTCTTCATATGATAGTTTTGAGAGTGTTGGTGCCAATTTTGTAATTGCTCTTTGTATTCTTTCAAGTTTTGTTATACTTTTTTTTTGTACTTGGTGACCACATCATTGCTGCATATTCCAATCTTGGTCTTATCAGAGTGATTAGAATTTTCTTCACCATTTCTTCATCCAGGTATGTAAATGTCACTTTGATTGTTCTTATTAAATTATAAGTTTCTCCAAAAATCTTGTTTATATGTTTCTCAGGTGACATATTATTCATAACAATGACTCCCAGGTCCTTCTCATTTTCAACTTTTTTTATTCCTTCTTCTCCCAATTTATATAATCCTGTTATTCTGTTTTTGCTTTTCCCAATTTCCATTATACTACACTTTTTGGTATTGAATTCCATCTCCCACTTCCTATTCCATTCCCATACTTTATTTAGATCACTCTGTAGTGATTCACAATCTTCTTCCGTGTTCACTTTTTTTTAATAGTTTTGCATCATCTGCAAAGAAGCTCATATAACTTTCATTTTCTTCATCCATATCATTAACATATATAGCAAACATTATTGGGGCCAGAACTGTTCCTTGTGGAACACCGCTTATTATTTCATCCCATTTTGAGTGTTTGTCTCTTATCACTACTCTCATTTTTCTTTCTTGCAAAAACTCTTCCATCCATTTAAGCAGTTTGCCCTGTATTCCTCCTTCAGTTTCTAATTTCTTAAGCAACTTCTTATGTGGTACTTTGTCAAAAGCTTTTTTTAGGTCTAGAAATGCACAATCAACCCATCCATCTCTTTCTTGTATTATATCTATTAGCCTTGAATAGAAACATATCAAATTGGTGACGCATGATCGTCCTTCTCTGAATTCAATTTGCCTTGGATTTAGCACGCTGTTTTTTTTTTTTTTTTCTAAATATTTTACCCATCTACTTTTGATCATTCGTTCACAAATTTTTGCTATTGTACTTGTTAGAGAGACTAGTCTATAGTTGTTAGGGTCTTCTTTATTTCCCCCTTTATATATAGGTACTATATTTGCTTTTTTCCAATCTTCTGGAACTTTTCCTTCTTTCAAGGAACTATTTATTATGCTATGTATTTTGTCTGCCAGTTCATTCCTGCATTCTTTCAAAATCCAGTTTGCTATTTCATCTGATCCATGTGATTTTCTGACATCAAGATTACTCAAGTGTTTCATTATTTCATTCTTTGTTACTTCTATTTCTTTCATAGGGGGGACTTTCTCTTTCCATTCAATCTCTTCCGGTTGTATGTTCTCCCTTGTAAACACTGATTTAAAATGCTTGTTCATAATTTCCGCCATTTCTATTTCCTCTGTGTATTCAACTCCTCCTTGTCTTAATTTCTCCAAATCTTGTTTGTTTTTCAGTTTGTTGTTTACAAATCTGTAAAATAGTTTTGGTTGATCTTTACATTTTTCTATGACATCTTTTTCATATTTTCTCTTTTCCTCTCTGCACGTTTGTTCATATTCATTTATATAACAAGTATATATTTTCCATTTTTTAGGCCTTCTGTCTTTTTTCCATCTGGTCCAAGCTTTGTCTCTTTTGTCTTTTATCTCCCTACAACTTTTGTTGTACCAGCACTTTACATATTCTTTTTCTTGTTTGTCTTGGGCCATACTTTTCCACTCCTTTTTTATAATTTTTTGTCAAAACATTCCATTTCTCTTCCACTGTTGTTTCTTCTTTGTATATTCCTTCCCAGTTTTCTTTTTGAAAGAATTCTCTTATATCAAAGTTTGTTTTTTCATACACCATTCTTCCTTTTCTATATTGTTTATTTCTTTTCATGTATTTTTTCTCATTTAGTTCTAGTTCTATCAATATGTGGTCACTTTTACTTATTGGTGCCTGGTATTCTATTTTTTCCACTATTTCAGGTTCTGATGTGATTATTAGGTCTAGTCTCGATGGTTCTTCTTTATTTCTATATCTAGTTTTCTCTTGGATCCATTGTGTCATTGTGTGGTCAGTAATCATCTCAAGTAGAACATTTCCCCATGAGTCTTCTCCACCCTTTACTGTCATCTCGTCCCAGCAGATTTCTTTGCAATTAAAGTCGCTCATCATAACTATTCTTCCTCCATCTTCCATTATCTTGTTTGGTGTTATTCTTGTGTCTTCTAACATACTTTTATGTTCACTCTCTTCCCACGAGGCTGTTTTTGGGGGCACGTAGTTTATTACAAACTTTCTGCTCTTCTTATCTCTGTCTTCTATTTCTATCATAATCATCTCTACTCTGTTCTTTCCATATGTGACACTCTTCACGTTTATATCCTTCTTAGTCAGAAACATAACTCCACCCCCTTGTTTTATCTCTCTGTTTCTAATCCAATAATTATATGCATTGTGTCCTATGCTGTTGGGTGGTAGTGTACCTTTTAATTTTGTCTCAACAATTCCCATTATGTCCGGATCTTTTTCCTTCAGATACTCGTTCAGTTCATTTAGTACTTTTGTTAATCCATCTATATTTGTGTAGGATACTCTTAACTTTCTGTTATTTCCATTGTATTCTCTGTTTCTTTTTTGTTTCTCTCTGTTATGGTCCATTTCTTCAATTTCATATTCACTACTCTCCAGTAGAATTCTTGTTTTTCTGACTCTGTTCTGGTCTCGTTTTTTCTTTAGCTTCTTTCCTTTTCATTTTTTCCTCCTCTTTTTCCTCTTTATTCATTTCTCTTTTTATCCATACCTTTTTATAATGTTCACTTGCTGCTAACTTCCCTGTTTTTGCTAAGATATTCTCTGCTGTTGTTTGTGATCTGAATTTAATATTAATTGGTCTGGTTTTATCTGTACTATACTTTTCGTGTCTAAACATCTCTTCAATTTGTTTCATTATTTCAGGTTCATCTTTTTGAACTAATTCTAGTAATCTACTTACTTTTTCATTTTCCTCATTGATTCTTGTGGTTCTATCTGGGTTATGTTTCTCTTCCATTCCTAATATAATTATACATTTCTTTTTATCTGCTAAGTCTCTTACAATATTCTCCTTCTGTCTCATCACTTTGATAACTGAGTCTTCAGTTTGTTCTTTCATTTGCTGTTTAATTATATCAGTTAATGCAACTTTACTATTTTCCTGTATCTTCCTCTACCCCTGTGCCTCTTTTGCTATTGTTTCTTTATTGTCTTTATTGTTCCTTTTTAATTCTTCATTCTCCTCTTTTACTTCTCTTAACTGTCTTTTTAGTTCTTCTATTTCATCAGTTAAGTTCTTGTTCGTCTTCTCTAGTTCTTCCAATCTTTCAACCCTTTCAGCAATTTTTGACATTTTACCGAACCTAATCTCCCAATGTTCGGTCATTTGTTCCAATTTTTCCTCCAGTTTTGCCAGTCGGGGGAGGTTGGCATCCGCCGCCCCCTCATTAAATCCTTAGAAATTATTATCCTCACCTTCCATTGAACTGCTTTTATCTATGTTTCTAATCTTTACATTTTTGTTAGTCCCATCATCAAAATCCAAATCATCGGTTGGACGTTTGTTTACAAGCCGTCTGGCCTCTTGGGCCAAGTCCTCCCCTTCCTCATTTCCTTCCATTTCCCTCAGTAATCTCTCCCCTTCTCCTTTTTCCTCACTTTCCCCCTACACCACGAGCAATCCCTCCCTGTAAATACAATAGGTATTTCCTTTCCGTTGAGATCCACGAGAATTTCACTCTTTCTTCAGAACGTCAATCCTCGCCGTCCATCTCACGTACGTGTATTTACCTAGTTGTATTTACCTAGTTGTATTTTACGGGAAGGGGAGCTATGCTCGTGGGGTCCCGTCTTCATATCTCATTTTATCTAAACTATTTTTAAATTCATGTATTGTTTTTGCACACACCACTTTCTCATCTAACTTGTTCCAACTGTCTATTACTCTGTGAGGAAAGCTGTTCTTTTTCAAATCTCTTCTATAGCTGTCTTTTTTTATTTTCTTTCCGTGTCCTCTTGTATTTCTGTCATCCCATTTTATCAGATTCTCTCTATCAATAATTTCTATGCCTTTCATGATTCTGTAAATAGCTATCAAATCTCCTCTCTCTCTTCTTTGCTCTAGTGTCTGTAGTTTAAGTTTTTGTAGTCTCTCTTCATATGATAGTTTTGAGAGTGTTGGTGCCAGTTTTGTGATTGCTCTTTGTATTCTTTCAAGTTTTTTTTATACATTTTTTTGTACTTGGTGACCATATCGTTGCTGCATATTCCAATCTTGGTCTTATCAGGGTGATTAGGATTTTCCTCACCATTTCTTCATCCAGGTATGTAAATGCCACTTTGATTGTTCTTATTAAATTATAAGTTTCTCCAAAAATCTTATTTATATGTTTCTCAGGTGACATATTATTCATAACAATGACTCCCAGGTCCTTCTCATTTTCTACTTTTTTTATTCCTTCTTCTCCTAAATTATATGATCCTGTTATTCTGTTTTTGCTTTTTCCAAATTCCATTATACTACACTTTTTTGTATTGAACTCCATCTCCCACTTCCTACTCCATTCTTGTACTTTATTTAGATCTCTCTGTAGTGATTCACAATCTTCTTCAGTTTTCACTCTTTTCAGTAGTTTTGCATCATCTGCAAAGAAGCTCATATAGCTTTCAATTCCTTCATCCATATCATTAATATATATAGCAAACATTATTGGGGCCAGAACTGTTCCCTGCGGGACACCGCTTATTACTTCATTCCATTTTGAGTGCTGATCTCTTATCACTACTCTCATTTTTCTTTCTTGCAAAAAGTCTTCCATCCAATTTAGCAATTTACCTTGTATTCCTCCTTCATATTCTAATTTCTTAAGCAACTTCTTATGTGGTACTTTGTCAAAAGCTTTTTTTAGGTCTAGAAATGCACAATCAGCCCATCCATCTCTTTCTTGTATTATATCTATTAGCCTTGAATAGAAACATATTAAATTGGTGACGCATGATCGTCCTTGTCTGAATCCAAATTGCCTTGGATTTAGTACGTTGTTTTTTTCCAAGTATTTTACCCATCTACTTTTGATAATTCTTTCACAAATTTTTGCTATTGTACTTGTTAGAGAGACTGGTCTATAGTTGGTAGGTTCTTCTTTATTTCCTCCTTTATATATAGGTACTATATTTGCTTTTTTCCAATCTTCTGGAACTTTTCCTTCTTTTAAGGAACTGCTTATTATGCTATGTATTTTGTCTGCCAGTTCATTCCTGCATTCTTTCAGAATCCAGTTTGCTATTTCATCTGGCCCATGCGATTTTCTGACATCAAAATTACCCAAGTGTGTCAATATTTCATTCTTTGTTACTTCTATTTCTTCAATAGGGGGGACTTTTTCTTTCCACTCAATCTCTTCAGGTTGTATATTTTCCCTTGTAAACACTGATTTAAAATGTTTGTTCATAATTTCTGCCATTTCCATTTCCTCAGTGTATTCAACTCCTCCTTGTCTTAATTTCTCCAAGTCTTGTTTGGTTTTCAGTTTATTGTTTACAAATCTGTAGAATAGTTTTGGTTGATCTTTACACTTTTCTATAACATCTTTTTCATATTTTCTTTTTTCCTCTCTGCACTTTTGTACATATTCATTTCTATAACCAGTATATAATTTCCATTTTTCAGGTCTTCTGTCTTTTTTCCATCTGGTCCAAGCTTTGTCTCTTTTGTCTTTTAACTCCCTACAACTTTTGTTGTACCAGCATTTTACATATTCTTTTTCTTGTTTTTGTCTTGGGACATACTTTTCCACTCCTTTTTTGTAAATGTTTGTCAAAATATTCCATTTCTCTTCCACTGATGTTTCTTCTTTGTATATTTCTTCCCAGTTTTCTTGTTGGAAGAATTCTCTTATTTTATCAAAGTTTGTTTTTTTATACATCATTCTTCCTTTTCTATATTGTTCATTTCTTTTCATATATTTTTCTTCATTAAGTTCCAGTTCAATCAATATGTGGTCACTTTTACCTATTGGTGTTTCATATTCAATCTTGTCCACTATTCTAGGTTCAGATGTAATTATTAAGTCTAGCCTCGATGGTTCTTCTTCATTTCTATACCTAGTGTTCTCTTGTATCCATTGTGTCATTGAATGGTCAGTAATCATCTCAAGTAGAGCATTTCCCCATGAGTCATCACCACTCTTTACTGTCATTTCTTCCCAGCAGATTTCTTTGTAATTAAAGTCGCTTTCACCACCCCTTGTCACCACTGTTACTTAAATTTGACTTGTAATATCACTCGTCTCGAGGCCCCTTGCCTCTCGTTACGTGAGTTTCACTAATATTCAAGTTCCTCTTAAGCAGTAGGCCCAATGCCTTCTTTTTCCTGTAGTCTCACTATTTTCTAGGCCCCATGCCTATTCCTCTCGTCCTTTGGGTTAATAAAAGGGTGGTGAATTTTCTTTCTTCTTTCACTGTAATTTCACCTTCAGCTTACACTCGGGATCTCTTTTCTCTCGTCTCTACATCGTCTCCTGATCCTCTCTCTCCACACCCTCTCTATATCTTCTCCCTATCTTCTCTATCTCTTCTCTATAGAACGTCTGACGAGATCCCGTATCTTACGCTAAGCTACCTTCGTCTGACGTCACTAATTTTTCTAAACCAATCCCCGGTGACTTCTCAAGTAAATGTCACTCCTTATGGGCGTGACTTTGAATTCATGCACCAATAGTTTTTTCCTCCTTCTGCACCTTGCACCAATCCGGAAAGCCATTTCAATGCCACTAGCAAAAATTGTTTACCTCAGCATTAGTCAAACGAAGGTAACCCGCGCTTACAATGTTGTGATTACATAAGCGATTATAAAAACAGTCACCACCGTCGGTGTGTTTACATAGACAAAACGTCGCCCTCACCTAGACATAACATTGCCCTCGAGCAGGCGTCGAGTCTGAATTATTCTACTGCCCTAGCTCATTTCCATTCGTACACTACCGGCCTCTTACAGGGCTCGGCAGCTACCCTTGGTCGTCCCGACCAATTTCTTATTTCCCTCTTACAGGGCTTACTAATATATTTCTAGAATAAGCTAATCTACCCTTGCGTAATTGTTAATCTATCCTCCAAAATACATCATTCATGCAATAAATTGGGAATAATACATAAACATAATACCTATAAATGTGAATAACATGCATCTCAATATATATATAAGGTATTGAATTAAGCGGTTACATGGTTGATTTGCTTTGACAGAGCCAATCTCCGGAATACAACAAAGGCAATCAGTGCTGCCACTAACACTGAAAGTAAGGGTATGATAAGGAGTGGTAGCATAGGTAAATCATTTGAGGGAGATCTTGACAATGGTCTTCTCTTAATTTTCAAGGGAGGGGAGTTTTCAGGCAATGTGAAGTTGAAGGTTGAAATGTAGGTGTCCTCGGTTAAATGCATTGTATTAAGGGTATTAGAAATGGTGGAAATAGTGTCTGCATGCAATTCGCAGTTATCTTGAATAGAGACAAGACCTTCAACCAAATCCAATTTAGGACTCAACCCGGGACAATTTATTGATACCTTTGTCTTGTTAGGGAAAAACAGGTAATGAGATCCTTGTATGTTACAATGAGGGATCTGGTCTACCAAAATTCGTTGGTAATGACAATTGTTCATAACAGACATATTCCTAACCAGAGAGGCTTCACATGAATTTTTCAAAGCTTCACGGAACACAAACATGGAAGAATGACAGAGGTAAAGATTCCTATTAAATCTTCTACACTCCTTCAACTTGTCATTAGAGACTCTGCTCTCCTTCAGATTGTCTACAGAAAGGATATAATTGATTGGGTCTACAATTGGAATATCTACTTCATAAAATGAACCATTTACCTTCAATGGGAAGGGTTTCAATTTGAATAAGTTAAATCTTTGGTTGGAAGAGAACGGGATTTCAATAATAACTGAAGTAACATTAAGGTAGGAGTTTAGCAATGGATAATATAATGCTACATTAGCTTCTTCAAAGAAAGGTTCAAAGTTCCAATCCTTCTTTGCTGACTTAATTACCTTTATAAGTTGAGGTATTGGAAGGAGAGAAGAAGTTACTTGACCCGAATTGGCCATAACTAAATCCTGTACAAAAGATTCCAATTGAACTTGCATCTCAGATAATTTCAATTGCATAGTATTGAGTAACAAAAAATTTGCATTGTACTCTCTTGTTCACTTTGTTTCAAGCTGAGATTCTCTAAGTTATCTGAAATATCAGAGATCATTTCTTCAATGTTTTTAATGCTTGATTGTAATTCATCAATTTTTCCAACTTTCTCCTTTAATGTATTTATTGAAATTTTCAAGTCAGCAAGGAAGGCAAAATTGGCAATTCCCAAACCAGCAAGAGCTCCCAAAGCCACTACTATTGCACTTCTCTTTTGTCTAACATTGCTTTTGAAATTTGAACCTATGATGTGCAATTTATCCTCTATTTCCTTTATTTTGTTTTCAAGTCTATCCTTAACATCTTTACTGGAAATGTTCTGTTTTAATATTTGCAAACTTTTATTAATGGAGTCCACATTTTCTTTAATTTTGGTTACATTTTTATAATCAAGAACTACCCTTACCACCTTATCAACCAAGATTAGGTTACCTTGATGATGTACCAATGCTCCAGGACGAATCGGATTCCAGTCCATGGCACTCACCAAACTTAATATTATTAATAAGGCAGTTTTCATCTGTAAAATACATCAAGATTAATGTTCAACTCTTGAAAAATATCATTATAATATTCTCCATATTCTCCAGGGTTATCAATATTTATGCACAAAGTATTACTATAATCATCTTCATAGATCTGCAAGCTAATTTTCCTTATGTCATCTAAATGTCCTACCAATTCTTCTCTTGATTCTAAATGTTTAAGTTTAAACTTGTTTCCACCTGCAGAATCAATTACCCTATATGGACCAGTGTACCTTAGTGAAAGTTTATTATTGGGTGAGGTTGCTTTGACCATTACTAATTCCCCAATTTTCAATTCTAGTTTACGAGCTATTTTGTGTTGTTGTTCCCTCATCTCTTGTGAATACACCTGCATATGTTTCCTAACTCTTTGGTGAATACTTTGAAGAGTATTTATCCTATTGGATATATAATCATCCATATTATATATGGGTTTTTGCTCTGCAGTCAACATTTCATATGGCAGAGTTTTGTCCTCCCCAAAAATTATAAAATGAGGTGTATCCCCAGTTGCTACATTAATTTGATTGTTCAGGGTACACTTAACACAAGGAATCCAAGTATCCCAAGTTACACTATGGGGACTTATTAGGGTTCTAAGACATATAATTATCTTTTTGTTTAACCTTTCTACTACTCCATTACTTTGGGGATGGTTAACGAGTATATTGACTTTCTTGATGTGGAACACATTACATAGATTTTCCAAGATTTTGTTATTAAATTCAGTCCCATTATCTGAAACTAGGATGTTAGGTGTAGTAAAATTACAGATTATCTGATCATAGATTACGGAAGCAATAGTTTCAGCTTTCTTATTGATTATGGGTTGTAATATACAAAATCTTGAAAAATAATCAATAGCAACAAATAGGTATTTAAAGCCGTTCTCGGTTAGTGGTAATTCCAAAGTATCCATGTGAACTCTTTCCCAAGGTTTCTGTGGAATGGGATAGGTGAGTATAGGAGCAGGTTTTGGTGTATTTCCTTTCACCTTTACACATTTTACACATTTTTCTATATAATCATATATAGTTTTCTTCATACCTAACCAAAAGTACTTAAGTTGTGCCTGTCTATAAGTTTTATCCTTTCCAGGATGTGAACTACAATCACTATCATGAAGTAACTTCAATATCTCATTTACCAGAGTTTGTGGTATAACCAACTGATTTACTTGACCTCTAGAAATATCTTTCCCATTTACAAATGTTTTCCTATACAAAATTCCATTAATCAAATGAAATTCCTCTATCTTATACCCCTTTGGTAGCTTTGGAGGATCTCCTCTTGGGTTCATCAAATGCTTGATTATTGAATCACATGTCTCATCATCTCCCTGTTCTCTTATTAGCATTTCTTCATCTAAAGTTACTAATTCTTCTATACTACAAACAAAATTAATCAACCCAGTCCCAGTCATTGGTTGACTAATGTTTCTAGAAAGTGGATCTGCTACATTCCTTCTACCCGGAATATAATTAAATTGAACATCATAGCACTGAAGTATCGCAAACCATCTAGCAAGTCTGCCTCTAAGATTCTTATGCTTAAATAAGTTCTGAATAGCTGTGTGATCAGTCCAAACTCTGATGGGATACCCTAGTATCATATCCCTAAAACTTTCTAAAGAATAAATTACTGCTAAAGTTTCTCTTTCAGTTATAGAATAGTTTCTCTCCGCACTATTACAAAGTCTGGATGTGTAAGCTATGGGTTTCAAAGTTCCATTTCTCTCTTGCATTAGTATGCCTCCTAACCCTATGTCAGACGCATCAGTACAAAGAATAAATTCTTTTTCATAGTCGGGGAAAATTAAAATAGGTGAACTTGTGAGTTTATCTTTCAACTTGTCAAAAGCTTGCTGTTGCGCAGGTCCCCATATGAACTTTGAGTCCTTTCTCAACAAAGAACTTAGTGGATTAGCAATGTCAGCATAACTTTGAATGAATTTTCTATAATATCCTGTTAATCCCAAAAAGCTCCTAACCTTGTCTACATTGGTCGGAACTGGAAAATTCTTGACAGCGTCCACCTTTGAATTTACTGTACTCAGTCCGTGTCTGTCTATCTTATGTCCTAAGTAAATGACACTGTCTTGCAAGAACTTACATTTTTCAAGTTTTACTTTTAACCCAGCTTCTCCTAGTCTTGAGAATATCAAATCTAATTTCTTAAAGTGCTCCACTGCAGTCTGAGAAACTATTAAAATGTCATCTAGAAATACACTGGCAGTGTTTCCTAACAATCCATCTAGAATAGTATTCATTAATCTCATGTAAGTTAATGGACTATTACATAACCCAAATGGCATTCTCTTGAACTCATAATGTCCTGTTGTAGTAGAAAATGCTGTGAACTCTCTTGAATCTTCATGCAATTCTATTTGCCAAAAAGCTGATTTGATATCTATAGTACTAAAATATCTATTCTCAGTTCCCAAACTTCTCAAAATGTCACCGATAATGGGTAATGGTAACCTGTCACGAATGGTGTGCTTATTCAGTTCCCTGTAATCAATAACTGGTCGCATAGTCCCATCAGACTTTGGTACTAAGATCAACGGAAAATTCCACTCACTCTTACTATGTTCAATAATATCCTGTGATAACATTTCAGTGATGAGTTTATCTACTACAGCTAATCTAGAGTGAGGAACTCTGTAGGCTGGTATGTAGATAGGTTGTGTTCCTGGTTTTAACTTAATGTGATGTTTTAAAACAGTTGTTTTGCCTAAGGCGTCCCCCGGCAAAGCAATTGCTTTTTTATGTTTCATAAGCAAAGCAAATAAAGCTTCATCCAACTCAGGGCAATTAGTTGATTGTAATAATTCTTTATATCTATTTCTTAAGTCTATGCCTTCTTGTACTGAACAAATTGATGAAGTTGGTAATTCTATCTCCTCACTATTCTCATTTAAAATCTTAATAGGTTTAGTACACACCTGAATACATCCTATTTGTGTACCTTTCTTTAAAACTATCTCTTTATTCATAGTATTAATTACTAATACTTCTACTCTGTTCTTATTTGTCTTATAAATCCCTGAGTCCCACTTCAATCCTTTAAGTTTAACTGATTCTGGGACTGTAATTACTTCTGAGTCTACATTAATTCCTTTCAAACACACTTCAACCTTATTAATTGACATGGGATGTAACAATGTCGACCTTGTTAATCCGCAATCTGCAATTCTCAAGGCATCTGTGGTTAATAATTTAGTAATCTCTGGGATTTCTTGAACTTCTGAGTTGGGTTCACAAATTGTTTTACTTTCTGTAGGGTTGGACCGCTCGGCCTCGCTATCTAGGATAGAAATGTTATCTAAGGATTCATTGATTCCTGTCACTGGTCTTAAGTCTGGTTGATTTAAGAATGGGATTAACTGTGACTTCACTAAAATTCCTAAGTCAGCAGGACAAATTACCATGTTTTCTTTTCTCATAGTTGCAAATCCTATCAATAAATCTCCTGGAAAAACAGACTCTTCTACCACTATCACTGGGATGTACAATTGTTCATTTGTATATAAGGCAACTTCTAGCTCAATCTTGCCTAATGTTTTTAACTGATTTCCAGTTACACCTTGCAATGTGTAACGGATTGGTTCCAACATTTTCACTCCTGGGTTCAACTGGTTTAAAACTTTACTAGTAATTACATTAACTACAGACCCTGTATCAATAAAAATTTGAATAGGCTTATTGAACACTTTACCCGCAATGAGAGGTCCTACAGAAGTTTTACCAACAGTAATTATCAGTTTGTCAGTTTCTTTCATCTCCCTTGCATTCCCATATTTAACACAATACCGCCTATCGGTATATATATGGGGAGGTCTGAAATGGTTTATTCTGTGTCTGGGGGTTTTCCTCTTAGCCCTGGGGGTACCCGAAAATTTCGGCACTCATGAGTTCTGTGTCCGATTTTATTATGGTAAATACAGAATGGAGGGTTCCTACATTGATACTCATTGTGACCTTCGTATTTGCAATTTCTGCAAATAATCCCATAAAAACATTCTTGTGCCTTGTGTCCCCAAGCATTACAATTAAAACATAGGATTCTGGTATCCCTATCCCTAGATGGACTTCTAGCATGCCGCCTATGTCCTACTTCTGTTTTCTTAAACTCTCTAGAGTTCCTATATTGGCTTTGTTGATTTATAGGCATTACATATGGGTTTATTGTTCTGGTCTCACTGTATCCTTGAAGAAGATAATCTACTTCTCCTAAACAGATATTTGATTTTAAATCTTTGTACAGCCTTTCTGCTGTTAAGTCATCAGAATTCTTTGCCAATAAGCTAAATGTAATCAATTTGATTACCTGTGAGATTTCCATCTTCTCACTAGATCTTTCTATCCAGTCTGAATCTTTCAAGATAGAATTCATGTCTTTTGACCATCTATCTAATCTAGCTAAGTACTCTGTGTCAGTTTCACTTGTCCTAACTTCCTTAATAATTTTTACCAATGATCTAATAGGATCCTGATCACATTTGGACATGAAATGTTTAAGAAAGGCTTTCTTGTAATTATCATATTGATTAATTAATTCCATTTGCTGAAAGTTAATGACAAACCTCGCCCTTCCATGCTCTGGATCTATATTCTCCTTGAGAATCTCAATCTTACGATTCTCATTTGTAATGTTTTTACTAACTATAAGTGTGTCAATAAGGTTCAAGAACTTGTTTACACCATATGTGTTAGACTCTCCTGTGAATTTTGGAATATTTGTATTTGATGTGTGAATTTCGTGTCTCAACACGTTAGAATTCTGAGGGGTACTCATACTTATTACTAATACCTTGCTTTAGCCTGGCTGCTTGCGATGTCGCTTCGTGATGTCAATGTCTGGTTTGACGTCCTTCTACGGTCTTGTCATTCCTCAACGACGTTGTTCCTCCTCCATCACACACTCTGCCTTGAAGACCGCCTTGTAGATGATGATCACCTTGAAGAATCTTGAAGAATGCTTGTTCCCAACGTAGCAGTTACTTGAAGTTGTAGATTTCTCTCGTAGTCGTAATACACTCTTGATTTTGGTTGTCTTGTTCCCGTAGACTTCTTGCGCCACTTCTCTTCGGAGGTGTTTAACACCCAGTTCGTCCGTCGCACCGCTGAGCACCACTTTCACCACCCCTTGTCACCACTGTTACTTAAATTTGACTTGTAATATCACTCGTCTCGAGGCCCCTTGCCTCTCGTTACGGAAGTTTCACTAATATTCAAGTTCCTCTTAAGCAGTAGGCCCAATGCCTTCTTTTTCCTGTAGTCTCACTATTTTCTAGGCCCCATGCCTATTCCTCTCGTCCTTTGGGTTAATAAAAGGGTGGTGAATTTTCTTTCTTCTTTCACTGTAATTTCACCTTCAGCTTACACTCGGGATCTCTTTTCTCTCGTCTCTACATCGTCTCCTGATTCTTTCTCTCTACACCCTCTCTATATCTTCTCCCTATATCTTCTCTATCTCTTCTCTCTATAGAACGTCTGACGAGATCCCGTATCTTACGCTAAGCTACCTTCGTCTGACGTCACTAATTTTTCTAAACCAATCCCCGGTGACTTCTCAAATAAATGTCACTCCTTATGGGCGTGACTTTGAATTCATGCACCAATAGTTTTTTCCTCCTTCTGCACCTTGCACCAATCCGGAAAGCCATTTCAATGCCACTAGCAAAAATTGTTTACCTCAGCATTAGTCAAACGAAGGTAACCCGCGCTTACAATGTTGTGATTACATAAGCGATTATAAAAACAGTCACCACCGTCGGTGTGTTTACATAGACAAAACGTCGCCCTCACCTAGACATAACATTGCCCTCGAGCAGGCGTCGAGTCTGAATTATTCTACTGCCCTAGCTCATTTCCATTCGTACACTACCGGCCTCTTACAGTCGCCCATCATAACTATTCTTCCTCCGTCTTCCATTATTTTAGTTAATGCCATCTTTGTGTCCTCTAACATACTTTTATATTCACTCTCCTCCCATGAGGCTGTTTTCGGAGGCACATAATTGATCACAAATTTTCTGCTCTTCTTATCTCTGTCTTCCACTTCTATCATAATCATCTCTACTGTATTCTTTCCATATATGACACCTTTCACGTTTATATCCTTCTTAGTCAGGAACATAACTCCACCCCCTTGCTTTTTCTCTCTGTTTCTAATCCAATAATTGTATGCATCATGTCCTACACTGTTGGGTGGTAGTGGGCCTTTTAATTTTGTTTCTACAATTCCCATTATGTCCGGTTCTTTTTCTTTCAAATAATCATTCAGCTCATTCAATCCTGTTATTAATCCATCTATATTTGTGTAAGACACTCTTAGTTTTCTGCCACTTCCATTGTGTTCTCTGTTTCCCTTATGTTTTTCTTTTGTATGTCGAACTTCCTTAGTTTCATGTTCACTACTCTCCAATAGAATCTCTCTTTCTCTGACTCCGTTCTGTTCTCGTTTTTTGCCTTAGCTTCCAGTCTTTTCTGCTTTTCTTCCTCTCTTTCCTCTTTATTCATTTCTCTTTTTATCCATATCTTTTTGTATTGTTCACTTGTTGCTAGTTTCCCTGTTTTGGATAAGATATTCTCTGCCGTTGTTTGTGACTTGAATTTAATCTTAATTGGTCTGGTCTTGTCTGTGCTATACTTTCCGAGTCTAAATTTCTCTTCGATTTGTTTCATAATTTCTGGTTCATCTTCCTGAACTGATTCTAGTAATTGGCTTACTTTTTCATTTTCCTCTTTGATTCTTGTGGTTCTATCTGTGTTGTGTTTCTCTTCCATTCCTAATATAATTATACATTTCTTCTTGTCTGCTAAATCCCTTACTATATTCTCCTTTTGTCTCATCACTTTAATAACTGAGTCTTCAGTATGTTCTTTCAATTGCTGTTTGACTATGTCAGTGAATGAAACCTTATTTCCTTCTTGGGTTTTCTTCCAATTTTTACTTTATTTAGCTATCGTTTCTCTGTTTTCTTTACTATTCTTCTTCAATTCCTCATTCTCCACCTTTACCTCTCTTAACTGTCTTTTTAGGTCTTCTATTTCATCAGTTAAGTTTTTATTCGCCTTTTCCAGTTCTTCCAATCTTTCAACCCTTTGTAAAATGGTGTTCATATGACCTAACCTACTCTCCAAGTCCTCGATCACCTTATCAACCTTCTTCTCTAGTCTTGTCAGTCGGGGGGGGGGGTTTGTGTCCCCCCCACTCTCTTTAAATCCCTTGAAAATATTCTCATCACTTTCTACTGTATTGTTCCTATCTATACTTCTAATCTTTACATTCTTATTAGACATTCCGTCGTCCTCCAGCTCGTCTTGTGGTCGTTTGTTTACTTTACGGCAGTCTGTTTGGACCAAGTCCTCTACTTTCTCATTACCTTCCATTTTACCAGCAATCCCTCCCCTTCTCCTCTTTCCTTACTTTCCCACTACCCCACGAGCAATTTCCCCCCACCCTGTAAATACAAAAAGGCACTTCTCTTTGCGTTGGGATCCACAATCTGCACTTTTCTTCAGAACGTTCTTCAAGCCGTCCGTTCGTTGAAAGTGTGTGTGTGTGTGTGTGTGTGTGTGTGTGTGTGTGTGTGTGTGTGTGTGTGTGTGTGGTGTGCGTGTGCTCTGATATTTCTAGCACCCTTTCACCTTCTAAGTATAAAGGAGCTTCATCAGTGCCAAAGACTATGAAGATTCATTCCAACTTTGACCACGCGTTAGCGTGTTGAAAATAAAATCTAGTTTGTAGATAAGGATCATATTTTCTTTCATCCTACTTTGTAACCAGTCCCTGAATGACTTTTTCTCTTCCACTAACTTCTTCACTTCATCATTCCACCACTCACTACCCTTCCTATCATTCCCTCCCATCTTTTTTGTTCCACATACAATATTTGTACATCTTTTCACATCCTCCTTGAAGTATATTATAAGTGTAAAGAAAAAAGAAGAGAAACAAAACAAAATATAAAGGAGGCAAAAACGAGAGAAGATGTAAAATGGGGAGGGGTATGACAAAAATTTGAAACCAATAAAAAGAGATTTTAGAAGGAACTCAAGAGAGAAGGGGAGGTGAGTCAATTAGAGAAGAAAATGTAAAAGGCGCAGATGGACAGATCTTGACGGAAGAGGAGGTGGTAAGGGGAAGATAGGCGAAGTATTTTAGAGAACTACTGAATGTGGATGAGGATAGGGAAGGATTGGTGGTAGCAGTGGCAGGCGCTAAGAAAATGACGGTGTTGGGAGAGGAAAATTGAGGAGAAATAAGAAAAGGTGAGGTGCAAATAACTCTTAGAATTATGAGAACATGTAAGGCTCCTGGATCAGATGGGTGTCATGCGGAGTGTCTGAAGAAGGGAGGTACTGTAAGAATGGATTGGCTGGTGAGGTTGTTTAATGTGTGTCTAAAGGAAGACATTGTGTGTTTTTATAATTAGAAAATTTAGGAGTTGTGGTCTTTTTAGGAGATTTACATGTCCTATTTTTATTAAAAGCAACTGGCAACCCTGGCATGCAATGCGGGTGGGTACACCAGTAGCCTACTGGCGGTGAGAGCAGAAGGTTATTGATGCTCGACATTCATGCTACACAACCATTTTATATGGTGGATACATGTTTATATTATGATTTTGCGACAATTCACATAACCATATATATGATCAATGTTAATTTTGTCTTCCAGATTTTTGTGAGCTGATACATATCTCTACAATGGCTTCAGGCACTTCAAAACACCGAAGATGCATCAACAAGGCAAATTCATTCTGATACGTGTGTGGGGATTTAACGACAGCTGCACAGCGCCAAACAATTACTTCCCTCCTGAGAACTGCTTGCTTTCATTATTTTGACTGTAAAATTGGAGATCAGGACAAATCCTGGGCCCCACGCATCTGTTGTATACCCTGCTACAATGGACTAACTGGATGGTTTAACGGCAACAAAGTGGCCTTCAACTTTGCTGTCCCTATGGCCTGGAGAGAGCCAAGAAGACATGCAGATGATTGTTATTTTTGTCTAACAAATATAACTGGTTTCAAAACTTCTTCTAGAGAAAAGATCAAATATCCTAACCTCCCCTCAGCTATGAGACCTGTTTCTCACTCAGATGATCTTCCTGTCCCTACACCTCCAGCAAATAAGGATCTTCTTCCTTTATCAGATGAAGAAATGCCTTCAGGGGAAGAATCTGCCAAGTTAATTTCTTCTGAAGACAATGTCTCTGTTTATTCAGGAGCAAGTGGCAACGAGCCTCACTGGATCACGCAGGAAGACCTGAATGACCTCGCCCCGTGATTTGTATCTATCTAAGCAACAGTCAGAGATCCTGGCATCCCGGCTTAAGCAGTGGAACCGGGTCAAGGCAGATGTAAGGATCACCAGTTTCAGGTCACGGAACAAAGACTTCGCTTCATTATTCGACATGGAAAATAGATTGTGCTACTGCACAAATGTCTCTGGCTTGTTGATCTTCCTTGGTTTCCCACACAATCCCTCAGACTGGCGTCTTTTCATAGACTCTTCCAAGCGAAGTCTCGAGGCTGTGCTCCTGCATAATGGGAATAAATTTCCCCAACATTCCCATTGCCCAGTC
>NC_134780.1:29643904-29648904 GCF_046742065.1 Oratosquilla oratoria | reverse complement strand
TGTGTGTGTGTGTGATTCACCGCCATGGTCTTGGATCACGTGTTGGTCTCGTGATCGATAGATATTTCCCTCCCGAAAGGTAGCTCAGAGCTCACATATGACCGATCTATGGGTCTGTGACCTTACACGCACACACACATACACAACTCCCCGCCCACGAGAGTTGGAGTAACAACCCGTAACGCAGCGATACTGAAATTATTTCAGCCCTGGGCGGGATTCGAACCCGGACCGCCGTAGTGGCAGCCGGGAACTCTACCAACTGCACCGCGAGCTGTGTGTGTGTGTGTGTATTTACCTAGTTGTATTTACCTAGTTGTATTTTACGGGAAGGGGAGCTATGCTCGTGGGGTCCCGTCTTCATATCTCATTTTATCTAAACTATTTTTAAATTCATGTATTGTTTTTGCACACACCACTTTCTCATCTAACTTGTTCCAACTGTCTATTGCTCTGTGAGGAAAGCTGTTCTTTTTAAAATCTCTTCTATAGCTGTCTTTTTTTATTTTCTTTCCGTGTCCTCTTGTATTTCTGTCATCCCATTTTATCAGATTCTCTCTATCAGTAATTTCTATGCCTTTCATGATTCTGTAAATAGCTATCAAATCTCCTCTCTCTCTTCTTTGCTCTAGTGTCTGTAGTTTAAGTTTTTGTAGTCTCTCTTCATATGATAGTTTTGAGAGTGTTGGTGCCAGTTTTGTAATTGCTCTTTGTATTCTTTCAAGTTTTTTTATACATTTTTTTGTACTTGGTGACCATATCGTTGCTGCATATTCCAATCTTGGTCTTATCAGGGTGATTAGGATTTTCCTCACCATTTCTTCATCCAGGTATGTAAATGCCACTTTGATTGTTCTTATTAAATTATAAGTTTCTCCAAAAATCTTATTTATATGTTTCTCAGGTGACATATTATTCATAACAATGACTCCCAGGTCCTTCTCATTTTCTACTTTTTTTATTCCTTCTTTTCCCAAATTATATGATCCTGTTATTCTGTTTTTGCTTTTTCCAAATTCCATTATACTACACTTTTTTGTATTGAACTCCATCTCCCACTTCCTACTCCATTCTTGTACTTTATTTAGATCTCTCTGTAGTGATTCACAATCTTCTTCAGTTTTCACTCTTTTCAGTAATTTTGCATCATCTGCAAAGAAGCTCATATAGCTTTCAATTCCTTCATCCATATCATTAATATATATAGCAAACATTATTGGGGCCAGAACTGTTCCCTGCGGGACACCGCTTATTACTTCATTCCATTTTGAGTGCTGATCTCTTATCACTACTCTCATTTTTCTTTCTTGCAAAAAGTCTTCCATCCAATTTAGCAATTTACCTTGTATTCCTCCTTCATATTCTAATTTCTTAAGCAACTTCTTATGTGGTACTTTGTCAAAAGCTTTTTTTAGGTCTAGAAATGCACAATCAGCCCATCCATCTCTTTCTTGTATTATATCTATTAGCCTTGAATAGAAACATATTAAATTGGTGACGCATGATCGTCCTTGTCTGAATCCAAATTGTCTTGGATTTAGTACGTTGTTTTTTTCCAAGTATTTTACCCATCTACTTTTGATAATTCTTTCACATATTTTTGCTATTGTACTTGTTAGAGAGACTGGTCTATAGTTGGTAGGTTCTTCTTTATTTCCTCCTTTATATATAGGTACTATATTTGCTTTTTTCCAATCTTCTGGAACTTTTCCTTCTTTTAAGGAACTGCTTATTATGCTATGTATTTTGTCTGCCAGTTCATTCCTGCATTCTTTCAGAATCCAGTTTGCTATTTCATCTGGCCCATGCGATTTTCTGACATCAAAATTACCCAAGTGTGTCAATATTTCATTCTTTGTTACTTCTATTTCTTCCATAGGGGGGACTTTTTCCTTCCACTCAATCTCTTCAGGTTGTATATTTTCCCTTGTAAACACTGATTTAAAATGTTTGTTCATAATTTCTGCCATTTCCATTTCCTCAGTGTATTCAACTCCTCCTTGTCTTAATTTCTCTAAGTCTTGTTTGTTTTTCAGTTTATTGTTTACAAATCTGTAGAATAGTTTTGGTTGATCTTTACACTTTTCTATAACATCTTTTTCATATTTTCTTTTTTCCTCTCTGCACTTTTGTACATATTCATTTCTATAACCAGTATATATTTTCCATTTTTCAGGTCTTCTGTCTTTTTTCCATCTGTTCCAGGCTTTGTCTCTTTTGTCCTTTAACTCCCTACAACTTTTGTTGTACCAGCATTTTACATATTCTTTTTCTTGTTTTTGTCTTGGGACATACTTTTCCACTCCTTTTTTGTAAATTTTTGTCAAAATATTCCATTTCTCTTCCACTGTTGTTTCTTCTTTGTATATTTCTTCCCAGTTTTCTTGTTGGAAGAATTCTCTTATTTTATCAAAGTTTGTTTTTTCATACATCATTCTTCCTTTTCTATATTGTTCATTTCTTTTCATATATTTTTCTTCATTAAGTTCCAGTTCAATCAATATGTGGTCACTTTTACCTATTGGTGTTTTATATTCAATCTTGTCCACTATTCTAGGTTCAGATGTAATTATTAAGTCTAGCCTCGATGGTTCTTCTTCATTTCTATACCTAGTGTTCTCTTGTATCCATTGTGTCATTGAATGGTCAGTAATCATCTCAAGTAGAGCATTTCCCCATGAGTCATCACCACTCTTTACTGTCATTTCTTCCCAGCAGATTTCTTTGCAATTAAAGTCGCCCATCATAACTATTCTTCCTCCGTCTTCCATTATTTTAGTTAATGCTATCTTTGTGTCCTCTAACATACTTTTATGTTCACTCTCCTCCCATGAGGCTGTTTTCGGAGGCACATAATTGATCACAAATTTTCTGCTCTTCTTATCTCGGTCTTCCACTTCTATCATAATCATCTCTACTGTATTCTTTCCATATATGACACCTTTCACGTTTATATCCTTCTTAGTCAGGAACATAACTCCACCCCCTTGTTTTTTCTCTCTGTTTCTAATCCAATAATTGTATGTATCATGTCCTACACTGTTGGGTGGTAGTGGGCCTTTTAATTTTGTTTCTACAATTCCCATTATGTCCGGTTCTTTTTCTTTCAAATAATCATTCAGTTCATTCAATCCTGTTATCAATCCATCTATATTTGTGTAAGACACTCTTAGTTTTCTGCCACTTCCATTGTATTCTCTGTTTCCCTTATGTTTTTCTTTAGTATGTCGAACTGCTTTATTTTCATGTTCACTACTCTCCAATAGAATCTCTCTTTCTCTGACTCCGTTCTTTCCTCGTTTTTTGCCTTAGCTTCAATTCTTTTCTGCTTTTCTGCCTCTCTTTCCTCCTTATTCATTTCTCTTTTTATCCATACCTTTTTATATTGATCATTTGTTGCTAGTTTCCCTGTCTTGGATAGAATTTTCTCTGCTGTTGTTTGTGACCTGAATTTAATCTTAATTGGTCTGGTCTTATCTGTACTATATTTTCCGAGTCTGAATTTTTCCTCAATTTCCTTTATAATTTCTGGTTCATCTTCCTGGACTAATTTTAATAAACTGCTTACTCTTTCATTTTCCTCCTTGATTCTTGCAGTTCTATCTGGGTTATGTTTCTCTTCCATTCCTAATATAATTATACATTTCTTTTTGTCAGCTAATTCTCTTACTATATTCTCCTTCTGTCTCATCACTTTAATAACTGAGTCTTCATTATGTTCTTTCAATTGCTGTTTGACTATGTCAGTGAATGAAACCTTATTCCCTTCTTGAGTTATTCTCCAATTTTTAGCTTCTGTAGCTAGTTTCTCTCTGTTTTCATTACTATTCTTCTTCAATTTCTCATTCTCCTCCTTTACATTTCCTAACTGTCTTTTTAGGTCCTCTATTTCTTCAGTTAAGTTTCTGTTAGCCTTCTCTAGTTGTTCCAACCTTTCAATTCTTTGAAAAATGGAGTCTACGTTACCTAACTTACGCTCCAAGTCCTCGATCACCTTATCAACTCTCTCCTCTAGTCTTATCAGTCGGGGGGGGGGGTTGTGTCCCCCCCACCCTCTTTAAATCCCTGGAACATATTCTCGTCACTTTCTTCTGTATTGCTCCTCTCTATACTTCTAATCTTTACATTTTTATTAGACATTTGATCCTCGCTAAGTCTTTTGTTTACCTTCCGCTTGTCTGGCTGGTCAAAGTCTACTCCCTCCTCATTTCCTTCCATTTCCCTCAGTAATCCCTCCCCTTTTCCTCTTTCCCTACTTTCCCACTACTCCACGAGCAATTTCCCCCCCACCCTGCAAAAACACTAGGCACTTCTCTTTGCGTTGGGATCCACAGACTTCACTTTTCTTCAGAACGTCTTCTAAGCCGTCCATTCGTTGAAGTGTGTGTGTGTGTGTGTGTGTGTGTGTGTGTGTGTGTGTGTGTGTGTGTGTGTGTGTGTGTGTGTGTGTGTGTGTGTTTGTTGGTGGACAGTTTTGTGCATACATGACAAAGCACTATTGACCCCGTGAGGATATTGGTTCAGACATTTCTCTTTTGTTGCTTTCTCGTCATTGCTCTTATGATCTCTCTTCATGATGTCTCTCCTTCTTATCTTTTATTTTGACTTATTTACTCATCTATCTATCTATTCACTTACTAATTTTTTCACTTAACTATGCATTTATTCATATATTTCTTTGTGTATTTGTTTATGTAATTACCTATTTTTGTTCTGTTTTATTTGTTGTCCTTACGTTCAATCTCCTTACCCTCCGTCAAAGTAACACGTCATTAAAAGACTTTATCGATTCCTTCGTATGTTCTTCTCGTCCTCTTTTGCCCCTCCTTTTGTGGAGAGACTTGCAAACACCTTCTCCCCTCCTTACCATCCCCCCCGGTTCCCATCATATCCCCCCGCCCCCCTCCCGCCCCTCTAACCCTCTCCCCCCACCATTTAACTTCTTCCCTAACTTCTGGACGAAGAAGATTTTCTTGTCCCGAACTCGGCCGACACTTGGG
>NC_134780.1:29636404-29638904 GCF_046742065.1 Oratosquilla oratoria | reverse complement strand
CAACAGCAGGCCTACTGGCCCTAACGAGGCTGTTTGTGTTTACTAAACTAAGCTACAGTTAAGAAAACAGGGCAGAATATGAACTAACACTACTGCTACCAATATTCTATCCAATTGCAATTAAATGCCGGGTTGTCAGATCTTTTATTGCATGGGATAATATTTTATTTGCAGATTAAAGTCCAAATATTTATCTAAGCGATTTTCAAATGTTGTTATTGTGTTACTTACAACGACAGTGGAAGGTAACAAATTCCACACATTAACAACCCGGTTAAAGAAGTGCTTACTTTCATTCGAAGAAAATCTTTTACCAATTACTTTAAAATCGTGACGTCTTCTTGTATTTGATTGGTCTAATAAGAAGTAATCTTCGACATTGATGTTGTCAAATCCTTTGAACATTTTAAAAACCTCAATTAAATCTCCTCGCATTCTTCTTTTTGAAAGTGAGAATAAGTTTAAACTTTAAGTCTTTCTTCATACGGCAGATTTCTCAGCCTTGGTATAATTTTAGTTATTCTCCGTTGCACTCTTTCTAGTTTACTAATAGGTTTCTGGTGGCATGGGGACCAAAATTGTACACAGTATTCGAGATGGGGACGGACCAAGGAATTATAAAGGTTTAACAAAAAAAATTCTGATCATTTTAGAAGACTCTTCCGATGAAGCCAACTAATTTATTTGCTGTTTTAACAACTTCTGAGCAATGTTGACTTGGCTTCAAGTCATTTGATATTAAAACTCCTAGATCTTTTTCTTTAGTTACTGAATCCAGTATTTCGCCATTCATTTGGTATTGGATGTGATCATTGTTACTTCCAATGTGCATGACTTTATATTTGTTAACGTTAAATTTCATTTGCCACTTGCTAGCCCAGCTTGATAATCTGTCTAGATCGGATTGCAGAGTTTCTCTTTGGTGGTTGTCACTTTACCTGTAATTTTTGTGTCATCAGCAAATTTTGATACTTTGCAAAGGAGGCCGTCGTCTAGATCATTTACATATATTAAGAACCAAACGGGTCCCAAAACTGATCCTTGCGGTACGCCACTTTTAACGTCTAGCCAGCTAGATGAGGCTCCGTTAATTACAACTCTCTGTTTTCGCTCAGAGAGCCAATCTTTAATCCAGTTGTGGATATTGCCAGAAATACTGTGCGTTTTTAATTTGTCGAGCAATCATTTATGGGAACTTTATCGAATGCCTTCTGAAAATCTAGATAAGTTATATCAACAGATCTACATTCCTCGTATTTGTTAAAGACGTCATGAAAGAAGGCGAGGAGATTAGTTAAACATGAGCGTTTGCTACGGAAGCCATGTAACGAATCTTTCATTATTTCATTTTCTTCTAAAAATTTCACTACGCTGTCGCGAATGATGGTCTCTAGCAGTTTACACACAATCAAAGTCAGGCTAATCGGTCTGTAGTTGCCTGGTTGTGATTTGTCCCCTTTCTTGAACATTGGTGTTATGTTAGCACATTTCCAATCTGATGGGACTTTACCAAGTGTTAAAGATTTGTTGAAAAGGATGCACAAGGGTCTAGTGATTTAATTTTTGACTTCTCGCAGAATTCTAGGTGAAATTTTGTCAGGTCCCGGGGCTTTATTTAGTTTGAGATTATCAATCACTTGTACGACATCACTTTCGGTAATTATGACGAAGAAGAGGAGGAAGAGGAGGAAGAGGAAAAGGAGGAGGAGGAAGAGGAGGAGGAGGAGGAAGAGGAAAAGGAGGAGGAGGAAGAGGAGGAGGAGGAGGAGGAAGAGGAGGAGGAACATAGGAGTATCAGGAGTAAAAGAATGAGAAGAAGGAGGAGAAGTAGTAAGAGAAGGACAGAGGAAGAGAAAAGAAGAAGAGTATAAGAGGAAGAAGAAGCGTGAGAAGACGAGAAAGGGCGGTGGAGGAGGAAGAGGAGGAGGAAGATGACGAAGGAATGGAGGAGGAGGAAGAAGAGCAAGAGGAAGATGGGTAGGAAGTGGAAGAGGAGAAGATAAAGAGGAAGAGGAATATGAGGAAGATGGATAGGAAGAGGAAGAGGAAGGAGAGGAGGAAGAAGGGAACAGGAAGGAGTAAGAAGATGAAGAAGTGGATGAGGAGGGAGAGGAGGAAGAGGAGAAACAGGAAGTGAAAGTAGAGGAGAAGAGGTAGGAGGAAGAGGAGGAGGAAGAGGAGGAGGGGAGGGGGAGGGGGAGGGGGAGGAGGAGGGAAGAGGGAAGGAGAAGCAGGTGGAGGAGGAAGAGGAAAAGGAAGAGGAAGAGGAAGACAGCCAGGAAGATAAAATAAAATAGAAGAAACAGAAAGAAAAGAAGGAGGGCAAGCAGAAGGGGAAAGAGGAGGAGGAGGAAGAGGAGGAAAAGAAAGACGAAAAAGAGGATGAGGACGAAGAGGAGGAGAAAGAGGAAGACAAGCAAGAGGAGTAAGAGGAGTAAGAGGAGGAAGAGGAAGAAGAGGAGGGGAAAGAGGAGAAATGATATTAGGAGAGAGAGAGAGA
>NC_134780.1:29621404-29631404 GCF_046742065.1 Oratosquilla oratoria | reverse complement strand
GGTCCTTTTCATTTTCTATTTTTTTTATTCCTTCTTCTCCCAATTTATATGATACTGTTATTCTGTTTTTACTTTTTCCAAATTCCATTATATTACACTTTTTTGTATTGAACTCCATCTCCCACTTCCTACTCCATTCCTGTACTTTATTAAATAAAGTACAGGAATGGAGTAGGAAGAGATCTAAATTTTAGATCTAAAACAAAGAGATCTAAATTTTAGATCTCTTTGTAGTGATTCACAATCTTCTTCCGTGTTCACTTTTTTCAATAGTTTTGCATCATCTGCAAAAAAGCTCATATAGCTTTCAATTCCTTCATCCATATCATTAATACATATAGCAAACATTATTGGGGCCAGAACTGTTCCTTGTGGAACACCGCTTATTACTTCATCCCATTTTGAGTGTTGATCTCTTATCACTACTCTCATTTTTCTTTCTTGCAAAAAGTCTTCCATCCAATTTAGCAGTTTGCCCTGTATTCCTCCTTCAGTTTCTAATTTCTTAAGCAACTTCTTATGTGGTACTTTGTCAAAAGCTTTTTTTAGGTCTAGAAATGCACAATCAGCCCATCCATCTCTTTCTTGTATTATATCTATTAGTCTTGAATAGAAACATATTAAATTGGTGACGCATGATCGTCCTTGTCTGAATCCAAATTGCCTTGGATTTAGCACGTTGTTTTTTTTCTAAATATTTTACCCATCTATTTTTGACAATTCTTTCACAAATTTTTGCTATTGTACTTGTTAGAGAGACTGGTCTATAGTTGTTAGGGTCTTCTTTATTTCCTCCTTTATATATAGGTACTATATTTGCTTTTTTCCAATCTTCTGGAACTTTACCTTCTTTCAAGGAACTGTTTATTATACTATGTTTTGTCTGCCAGTTCATTCCTGCATTCTTTCAAAATCCAGTTTGCTATTTCATCTGGTCCATGTGATTTTCTGACATCAAGATTACTCAAGTGTTTCAATATTTCATTCTTTGTTACTTCTATTTCTTTCATAGGGGGGACTTTCTCTTTCCATTCGATCTCTTCAGGTTGTATGTTCTCCCTTGTAAACACCGATTCAAAATGTTTGTTCATAATTTCCGCCATTTCAATTTCCTCTGTATATTCAATTCCTCCTTGTCTTAATTTCTCCAAGTCTTGTTTGTTTTTCAGTTTGTTGTTTACAAATCTGTAGAATAGTTTTGGTTGATCTTTACATTTTTCTATGACATCTTTTTCATATTTTCTCTTTTCCTCTCTGCACGCTTGTACATATTAATTTCTATAACAAGTATATATTTTCCATTTTTCTGGTCTTTTGTTTTTCTTCCATTTGGTCCAAGCTTTGTCTCTTTTGTCTTTTATCTCCCTACAACTTTTATTGTACCAGCATTTTACATATTCTTTTTCTTGTTTTTGTCTTGGGACATACTTTTCTACTCTTTTATAGATTTTTGTCAAAATATTCCATTTCTCTTCTACTGTTGTATCTTCTTTGTGTATTCTTTCCCAGTTTTCATTTTGGAAGAATTCTCTTATTTTATAAAAAAAAAAAAAAAATCATACATCAATCTTCCTTTTCTATATTGTTCATTTCTTTTCATGTATTTTTTCTCATTTAGTTCTAGTTCTATCAATATGTGGTCACTTTTGCTTATTGGTGCCTGGTATTCTATCTTTTCCACTATTTCAGGTTCTGATGTGATTATTAGGTCTAGTCTCGATGGTTCTTCTTCATTTCTATACCTAGTATTCTCTTGGATCCATTGTGTCATTGTGTGGTCAATAATCATCTCAAGTAGAACACTTCCCCATGAGTCTTCTCCACCCTTTACGGTCATCTCTTCCCAGCATATTTCTTTGCAATTATAGTCGCCCATCATAACTATTCTTCCTCCATCTTCCATTATCTCGTTTAGTGTTACTCTTGTGTCTTCTAACATGCTTTTATGTTCATTCTCTTCCCATGAGGCTGTTTTTGGGGGCACGTAGTTTATTACAAACTTTCTGCTCTTCTTATCTCTATCTTCTACTTCTATCATAATCATCTCTACTCTATTCTTCCCATATGTGACTCTCTTCACGTTTATATCCTTCTTAGTCAGGAACATAACTCCACCCCCTTGTTTTATCTTTCTGTTTCTAATCCAATAATTATATGCATTGTGTCCTATGCTGTTGGGTGGTAGTGGGCCTTTTAATTTTGTCTCAACAATTCCCATTATGTCCGGATCTTTTTCTTTCAGATATTTGTTCAGTTCATTCAGTCCTGTTATTAATCCATCTATATTTGTGTAGGACACTCTTAACTTTCTGTTATTTCCATTGTATTCTCTGTTTCTTTTGTATTTCTCTCTTTTATGTTCCATTTCTTCAATTTCATATTCACTACTCTCCAGTAGAATTCTTCTTTTACTGTCTCCGTTCTGGTCTCGTTTTTTTTCTTAGCTTCATGTCTATTCCTTATTTCCTCCTCTCTTTCCTCTTTATTCATTTCCCTTTTTATCCATACCTTTTTATATTGTTCACTTGTTGCTAGTTTCCCTGTTTTGGATAAGATATTCTCTGCCGTCGTTTGTGACCTGAATTTAATCTTAATTGGTCTGGTCTTGTCTGTACTATATTTCCCAAGCCTGAATTTCTCTTCGATTTGTTTCATTATTTCTGGCTCATCTTCCTGAACTAATTCTAGTAAATTTCTTACTTTTTCATTTTCCTCTTTGGTTCTTGTGGTTCTATCTGGGTTATGTTTCTCTTCCATTCCTAATATAATTATACATTTCTTCTTGTCTGCTAAATCTCTTACTATATTCTCCTTCTGTCTCATCACTTTAATAACTGAGTCTTCAGTTTGTTCTTTCATTTGTTGTTTGATTATGTCAGTAAATGCAACTTTACTGTTTTCTTGATTTTTTTTCCAACCCTCCTTGTTGTCCTTATTATTCTCCTTTAAGACTTTATTCTCCTCTTTTACTTCTTTTAACTGTTTTTTTAATTCTTCAATTTCCTTAGTTAAGTTTTTGTTCGCCTTCTCTAGTTCTTCCAATTTTTCAACCCTCTGCACAATGTTGTTAACGTGACCGAACCTAAGTTCCCAGTGATCGATCATCTTATAGAGCTTCTCTTCTAGTCTTGTTAATCGGGGTGGGGGTGGGGGGGTTTGTGTCCCCCCCACCCTCTTTAAATCCCTGGAAAATATTCTCATCACCTTCTACTGTATTGCTCTTATCTATACTTCTGATCTTTACATTTTTGTTAGACATTTCGTCGTCGCTAAATTGGTCCGGACCTCTTTTGTTTAGATGGCGTCTGCCTGCCTGGGCCAAGTCCTCACCTTCCTCATTTCCTTCCATTTCCCTCAGTAATCCCTCCCCTTCTCCTTTTTCCTCACTTTCCCCTACACCACGAGCAATTTCCCCCCCACCCTGTAAATACAATAGGTACTTCCTTTGCTTCGGGATCCACGAAATTTCACTTTTTCTTCAGAACGTCCTCTAAGCCGTCCGTTCGTTGAAGTGTGTGTGTGTGTGTGTGTGTCTGTGCCCGTGCACGTGTGTGTCTACTTATTTGCATTCACCTAATTGCAACAAACAAGATAAAAGTAATGACCGCAGTACAAACTTGCCTTTCAGTTCACTTACGTTGTACGACATTGCTTCTTGTTCTTCCGTGTTAGGCGAGTCAGTGCAGGCATAAGGAAATTTACATTTCCTAACACCCTTCAAACAACTTGTTCTTACTTTTTACGATTTCTTCCCATACCATCTGGTTCGTTTTCTGTTCGTCACTAAAGGCTTCTTTCTTGCCTATGTCCGTTTCTTTCATCGTTCTGAACGTTAATATCAAATCGTCTCTACCTCTACCTTCCTATAGCTTTGCCATCTTCACTTTATTCATTCTCTCTTCTTGGGAATCTTCGCCTATTTGAGTTGAGAAGGAAGGGACGGTCGCCGTTTTATGAAGCTGTGGAGGTAAACCATCTTCGGCCTTCGGGCCCTGCCGTGGAAGTGCTATGTCTGGCTGCACTGCCTTTGACATGAGATGTCTCACGTCCATCCCTCGAGCTGTTGAGGTGGGATGGGCGTGGTGTCGGGCGTGGTGTCGGGCGTGGTGTCGGTGTACGAAGCGGGTATGCACTTTGATTAGGTCACCTCCCTTGTATGGGGGATATACTTTGGTGGTATACTTCCTGTCATCATTGCTGGGAACTATTGTGGTTACTTCTTTTTAATTTTCTTTCTTTCATTTTTATTTCATTTTATTTTATTTTATCTTATTTTATTTTGTTTCGTTTTTGTTTGTTTTATTCTATTTTATTTTATTTTATTCTATTTAATTTTATTTTTTGGGTGAGGATAAAACTCTACTGCAGCATATCTGGTGGTGAATCATTATTTCAATTTCATTTTCCATATTGTGTCTTCGTCCATGCTGTGATATGCCATTCATATGTTCACCAAGTATAAGTATAAGTATAAGTATAAGTATCTCCTGTAATCTACTTTGTATTTTTTACCAATACTCCCAGATACTTTTTATCCGCTTCTGAAATTTATCTATTTCCCATTGTATACTTTTACAATGACTTTTTATTTTTACCCAAGCATTTAGAAAATGTGTGTGTGTGTGTGTGTGTGTGTGTGTGTGTGTGTGTGTGTGTGTGTGTGTGTGTGTGTGTGCGTGCGTGTGTGCGTGTGTGTGTGTGTGTGTGAGAGTGTGTACCTTAACATTACCTTTCTACTTTTGCTCCAGTCTTATCTAGATATTCTTGCAACACCTTACAACCATCTCCCTCTTTTACCATCTCCATGATCTTGACATCATCAGTAAATTGTTGCACCTCCCTGCTCCATCCATGACGTCATCAACTTTGACCAAAAACAATACTGGTTCGAACACCGAGCCCTGTGAAACTCCGCTATTTACTTTTCTCCCATCGGACATTCTGTCTTTCACAACCGTCTTCATTTATCTCTTCTTTTAGGAAATCCTTTATCGATTCCAGCAGACTCCCTTTGAGTTCTCTTATATATTCCAGTTTCCATTCTAATCTTCTTTGAGATGACTCATCAAAGGCTTTCTCAATAGCCTGGTATGCACGGTGCACCTACCCATGTCTCTATTAAAGTACACTGAGCGTTCTTGAGTAGATCAACACACGACCTGCCATTTCTGAATCTAAATTGGTTATCTGACAAGATCTTCCTCGCTTTCAATCTTTTATTATCTATCTTTCATCATTTTCTCACACATTTCAATTATAATGTTGGTAAGTAACATAGGTCTATAATTTGGGGGTTCTTCCTTGTTTCCCTCCTTATAGATTGGGACCACAGTGGCCTTTTTCCATTATCTCGTCACATTATGGTTTTCTAATGAACATACAATCACCCCATAAATCTTAGCCACTAGCTATTCTCAACACCAGTGGTTCCAAACCGATGTGCCGCGGCACCAAAGAGTGCCGCGAGATCAACTGAGGGTGCCGCCGAAATTGAGGGCAAAAATCATTTTCGTATTACCGACTCTCTCTGTCATAAATTTTTGTTCATTAAAGCAGCATCAGTGTAAAGATGAGTATTTTCATATTATCCAGGGACAAAATTTTGTTACACTGATGTTGAATCAACAAAATACTGACACACTAGAATTTAGATTTTCTAATAAGGGTGCCGGGGACTTCTGAAAGGCTTGGCAAGGGTGCCTCAAGACAGAAAAGGTTGGCAACCACTGGTCTACACTGATGAGCAAATTTGAGATTCCTTCAGTCTCGGGGCTTTCTTCTTATCCAGTGTCTCAGGGACTTTTTGTGTTTCTCACATTTCCACTTTTATGTCATTTAACACTGTCTATCTATCTATATGCTAAGGGCTTCCACCCTCCCATCCACCACCCATTCATTCCCTCCCATATTAGCTCCTCGTGGATAAAGGGTCATCCCTGTTTCCCCGTCCACCGCCCGGGTCTGAAGCAATGCAGCAAGACACAGCACATCCATAGCAGGGGCGCTTCACTTACGGGTTGCCCCTCCCTCCTCATCCCCTCATGCAGGAAATAGAGAAGACGGGGTGAAATCCCTTCGGGCTGCGTCAAAATAACAGCTATACACAAACATTCTCCACTCACCCCTATTCCCTCCTTTCTCCCTTCCCTGTTCAACTGATACTTCCTTCTTGCTCAAAGCCCCTTCCACCCCACCCATCCAAATCAACCTCGGTCGTCCCCTCTGCTTTCCACACTCTTTTTTGCTAATCTTTCTTTATTCACATTTAACACACCCATTCTCAAAACAGCTTTTCTTGGTGAATATAGAACGGAACATTTGTTCCTTATTTCAAATTACGTTTTCGCATTTTCACAAACTACTCTGTTTTCAATTTGGTGATTTTCTTTCGTGTCTCAATTGATTCTTAACAAATCTACAGAACAACGTGACTTTGAATGCTCTTTTCATTTGTCAATAACATCCTTTTCAAGGTGTCTTATTAGTTTATTTTTCTCTTTTGCAATCATCTTTTATCCTATTAGTCCTTCTCTATCTCTATCTCTTCCATGCTCTCTCTCTCTCTCTCTCTCTCTCTCTCTCTCTCTCTCTCTCTCTCTCTCTCTCTCTATATATATATATATATATATATATATATATATATATATATGTGTGTGTGTATGTTTCTCAATTTTTGTTAAACCTATCCTTTTTCTGATTTCCCAAAATTTATTCTTGGTTCATATTTTTCCACTTCAATCTTATTCAACAGAAATCTTTCTTCAGATTTATGAAATCTGACTTCCTGACGTTACCCTTGTCTATATCAATCGTCCCTCATTTCTTCATTCCCTAAAGCCACATGAAATTCAAGAACTACACGATCACTGTCTTTCAAGGGACACGCGCAATCCAAATCTCAAGAACATCTGGTTGTTTAGCAACAAAGCCAGTCTAGCTGGTCTGTCGTCTCCTCTATTTCTTGTCGTTTCTTTGTCCCTCTGTCATTACTCTGTTTACTGATTATCTAGTGTATTTTCTTATAATCCCCTTCATCCATTAGCTTCCCATGCCTCCCAGTTCGTCTCCTCACAATTGAAGTCACCCATCATGGCCACGTTATAAAAAAAAATTCGATTGTCCATATCTAACATCTCTGTATTCAACCTTGTTCCATTCTCGTCTATGTGTATTCACCTTGGTCTTTGGATCGCGTGTTGGACTCGTGATCGGCAGCTGTTTCCCTCCCGGAAGAGAGCTCAGAGCTCGCATGACCGATCTATGGGTAATGCTATGACCTTACACACACACACACACACACACACACACACACACACACACACACACACACACACACACACACACACACACACACACACACACACACACACACATACACACACACACACACACACACACACACACACACACACACACACTCACACACACACACACACACACACACACACACACACACACACACACACACACACACACACACACACACACACACAATTCCCCGCCCACGAGAGTCGGAGTAACGACCCGAAGCGCAGCGATACCGAAATAATTTCGGCCCTGGGCAGGATTCGAACCAGGTACTGCCGCACCTCCGTACTGGCAGTCCAATACTCTATCAACCGCGCCACCGAGTCGTGTGTGTGTGTGTGTGTGTGTGTGTGTGTGTGTGTGTGTGTGTGTGTGTGTGTGTGTGTGTGTGTGTGTGTGTGTGTGTGTGTATGCGCGAGTGCGTATGTTTACGTCTGTCCACGGATATCATGCCCTTGTATATAATCTTATTCCCATATGCAAATATTTCTTCAACTCTGCAGTCTAACTTCCATAGCTCGATAGGGACAGGTTGAATCTCACTGATTTTCCTTCCATCCTTTAAATAGTTAAGGGCGTTTTTAACTAACTATATATTTAAAAAAATGCTCTACAGTCACCGCATTTAGGTTAATCTATTCTGGATTTAGAGGGGAATCTTTTGTCCAGCAGAGATATTCTCGCAATTGTCGTGACGTCGTGTCGTCGTGATGGCGTCACTCGAATTCACGTGAAGATGTCTACGAGTGTAGGTGAGACACATTCATCGGAAGGCTGTATCCGAACCTGCCTACTTTGCCCTATGTACGCGTGAGCCTAATTTCTTCAACATTATTTATGTATTATGTTCTGGCCAATAGTGACTTGTACGTTAATTGTGACTACCGACAGGCACTTTTATTAAGCTTAAATAGGCTCTTACGCAGTGAGACCTCCACATATTCTTACGCATTAGTCTCCTCAGCTGAATGAAATCGACTGAAAACATCTGTAAGACTAATATTATATATATATATATATATATATATATATATATATATATATATATATATATATATGTATATATATATATGTATATATATATATATATATACACACACACGCACAATAGTGTCATTGTGTTCGGTAGCATTCCCATCTCATGGACATAAAGTTGTCTGTACTATGAGCTTCCACCGGGAGCCACTTAGCAGGAATATAAACCTTTGTTCCCTATACTGGGGTTGTCGGGATTCGAACCGAAGTGACATCGCGACTGAACGAGCCAAGGTCGGTGCAGTGGGGAAGGTCGCCAGGGATTCTATTTGTTTATCTATTTATCTATCAATTTGTCTATCAATTAATCGATATATTCATTTATGTATTGATTTATCTATTCATTTTACTTTATTAATCTATTCATTAATCTATTTATTTGTTTATCTATATTTATTTATCTATTTATCTATTTACTAATCATATATATATATATATATATATATATATATATATATATATATATGTATATATATATATATATATATATATATATACTGTACATATATATACATATAATATAATATATATATATATATATATATATATATATATATATATATATATATATATATATATTGTTCTTTACCTATCTATTCATTTACTTGTTTACTTATTTATCTACTTATCTGTATATTTACCTATCTATCTATTCATTTATTCATTTTTTAATATGATTGGATAATGTTGGTCTTTGGTTGATGAATTGATTGGCTGATCGATGGATTCATCTGCAGATTGATTAACTGATTGACTAACCGATTTACTGACTGACTGATTGAGTATCGATGTGTATTTTTCCCGTTGAACGCAGATGGAAATTTTTCAAATTGTCAGGGAGCGGTCTGGACACTGTCGGAAAGGCGTTATTTTCCATTGTCAACGGTAATGATAACAATGATAATGATAACAATAAAGATAACAATGATGATAATAATGATAGTAATAGTGATAATGATAATGATGGTGATACGGTTTAACGTCACAAATTCCCTCCAATCAGAAGGCTAGGACGGTGCCCCTCACAGAGGACTTTGAAGCGTGGAATTTAATTAACCATGCCCTTGGTTCAACTTCGCCGGTGGCAGGATTCGAACCGCCATTTCCTCGACCTTCGCCCAAACCCGCTCAGCCATGGCAATAAAAATAATAGTAATGATAATGGTAATAAGAAAATAAAAATAATTATAAAAGATAGCAATAACATTGGCAATAATAATAATAATAATAATAATAATAATAATAATAATAATAATAATAATAATAATAATAATAATAATAATAATAATAATAATAATAATAATAATAATAATAACAATGATAATAATAATGATTATAATAATAATTATAATAATAATAATGCAGAAAAAGAGAAGATGGGAGAAATCCCTTCGGCCTGCGTTAAAATATCATTCACATATAAGCATCCTTTTCCCCTTCCCTCCTTGCATAACAACATCATCTATACACAGTCACTCTCCACTCATCCCTATCTCATGCCTTCCCCTTTCCTTGCTCCAATCCCCTTTCACCCCATCCATCCATCTCATTCTCGGTCGTCCCCTCAAGTTCACTCCTTCCACCTCTGCCTTCCACATCTATTTTACTAATCTTTCATCACTCATTTTTTCCATGTGTCCAAACCATCCCAATGCTC
>NC_134780.1:29596404-29608904 GCF_046742065.1 Oratosquilla oratoria | reverse complement strand
GCTCCCTCCGTCGGCGGCGAGCCCGGACTGACGGTCATGGGCCTCCACTCCGTCACCAAGGAGGACCCTGACGAGAACGAGCGCGCCAACGAGGGTGTGGGCGGCGGTGTGGGCGGCGTGGGCGCCGGGCCCATGAGCGGCTCCGGCAGCGACGACGATCGACGCAGTGCCACAATGGGCAGCGACAGCGGAAGCAACGGCGGTGGCGGCGGCGGCGGCGGCGGCAGTAGCGGCGGTGGCGGTAAGAAGATCCGCCAACAGAAGACGGTGCGTCTCTCTATCAACGCCCGAGAGCGCCGCCGCATGCATGATCTCAACGACGCCCTCGACGAGCTGCGCTCCGTCATTCCTTACGCGCACTCGCCCTCCGTCAGGAAGCTCTCCAAGATCGCCACCCTGCTTCTGGCCAAGAACTTTATCCTGATGCAGTCCAACGCCATCGAAGAGCTGCGTCGCGTCGTGTCTTACCTCAACCAGACGACGGCGGGGCCCCTGGCGGGCCTACAGACGCCCTACGACACGGGGTCGGCCCTCGGAGCCGAGGCCGCTCTTCCGACACCTGCGGCAGCTTTCCCACGTCTGCATGCAGCTCCCGCCCTTGCGGCCCAGCAACAGCAACAGCAGCAGCAACAACAGCAGCAACAGCAGCAGCAGCAACAACAACAACAACAACAACCCCACCAGACAGGTGCTGGCAAAGGTTCTCCAGGACCTCAGGGTATCTTCAACCTTCCTTCGCCGCCCTACAAGCCAGGGTCCTAACGTCAGGGCCCCGCCAAGGTGCCGCAAGCGGGGCTCTGGCGGAGCTACCGACGACCTTCGAGGCCGTACAAACAACAACAGCATCAACAACAACAACAACAACAACAGCCGCAACAGCAACATCGACAACAGGAACTGCTCGAGCGTTCTGCCAGCTCCTCCTTCTTGTACCAGCAGGTCCTTGGGCCCCCCACCAGGAGACCATACACGTGAGAAGTATTGAAAAAAGCAAATTCCTCGACTTTCTCTGGCGGGCAGTCTTTGGATATCTGGTAACAAAGACGTAGCAAACTACGTGGTAATTCGCCGTGAAAAAAAGGAGTCTAGTATATTCCTTTTACCACTGGTGAACCCTTTTTCGATTATGTGTGGATTAAAACACTCTTGATAACAATACATGCTAGTAACGCACCAAAGAACTTATTTTCCCAAGTGTACGAAGTGAACCCTTGCCTCTTCGATGTCAGGCAAGATTAAGGTTCTGTATCTGTTCAGGATCGTCAGCTGGACGCTATGTAGACTCCCGGCGCCTGGGTCCTCAACCTTAGGTGGAGATCTCTCTTTAATTCAGGGAGAAAATTACACCACGTTCAGTGGTGCCATCGACTCATGGGCGACATTTCCCGAACTTCTAGAGAGAACTTCGACACTGAATAAAATCGTGGCCGCCCAACTGGAAAGCCCATTGGATCTCAAGGAGCTCCCAGGATCAATGGTTGAGTACCCATATTCCAGAGAACCTGGTGTACTTCTTGAACAAGACAATATCTGCTATGCCTGTATGGCGGTGGCACCGAAGTGAAGAAAAGGTGCGACTGTGTGGTTCCTCTAGAGTCCCAGGTCGAAGACTCCCGTTCTCCAGCAGTAAGAGACTCTTCCTGAAGAAATTTGACACCGATCAACATTCTTGAAGACGTATGGCCAGGAGTGCTGACTTGTGTTCAGTGGCTGCAGGCCATGGGTGTAGGAAAGGTTTAGTTGAGGAGCTTTGAGCCAAGAACAAATTCCGATCAGTGGGAGAGACTCAGTTAAGAATTTTTGAGATAAAAACAGATTATGATTGATGGGAAAGACTCAGTTAAGAAATTTTGAACTAAAAAACAAAGACTTCGATTAGTGGGAGAGACTCAATCAAGAAATTTTGACCCAAGAAAAGACTCCGATCAGTGGGAAAGACTCAGTTAAGAAATTTTGAACCAAGAAAAGACTTCGATTAGTGGGAGAGACTCAATCAAGAAATTTTGAGCCAAGACTTCATTCAAACAGTGGGAATTGAATCATCTCGAGGGAAAATGGGTCTTGGTGAGCTCAGATATAATGTTTAGGTCTGTCATAGTTAAAAATTGAGGTTAAATGTTTATTTCTATTTTGTGATACACGCCGTGCGATGTCTGCCGGAGTGAGTTATCATTATTATTCATTTCTAAACAGAATATAGAAGAATGAGATGGAGTGATCTTTGTGTACTTCTCGAACCAAAACGAGACAAAGAGACAAGACACTTTTCTTCGTTTGTGTGTTTGTGTGAGATTGAACGTTACAGATGAGTCACTAAGGGGGGATCCGCCCTCCCACCTCAGCCAAATAAAATCACCTGGCGGTAGCCAGAATAAAGATGTAAGTGAGCGGATTGTTGGCGGTGGTGGAGATGGTGGCGGTGCAGGAACTCGAGTCATAACAATGTTCATATTTCGGGAGGAAGAGCTTGAAAAAGACCGAAAGTCTTCGACGGACACTGGAGGTCCCTCCCTCATCCTCCCCCACTTTCTCCTATTCCTTCGGTTTCGTCATTTTCGACGGAGGTCATTAAGTGCCCTTTGGCACATCCCTTCACATCCCTTTATTTATTTATCTTTATTCTTTATTCCCGCCTCTCTCCCATTCCCCTTCCTTCCCACCCTTCCTCTCTCTCTTTCCTCTCTGTCTATCCTTCCTCTCTTCTACCTGTCCGTGATTAGTTTCATAGCCTCAATTTTTTTCTTCTCCTTTTTCTTTAACTAAAATTATTTTACGTAGATATTTTCAAATGCTTATTTCCCACCATATATTCAATTCAGAGATATAATCTTAGTTTCTAATATATGTGTAATGTATCTGAATTAGAAGTTATTTATATTTTCGATACTTTATTGTGACCGTATATTGTTTAAAAATGAGTGTAACTATATAGTTCATGTACATATATAACTAAAGTGTGTACAATGTTGTAAATACCACATCATTATAGATAAATAAAGATGCTTAATATAAATCTACGTTTCAGGACCTAAACAAGTGGTTTGTTTATTTGACCATATAAAAAAAAAATTATGAAAATGTGTTTAAAAATGACAGCTTATTAAATCTGAAAATCATCTTGTAGATCTTGCAACATCACAAAAAAAAATAAAAAAAAAGTATACTTGTTTGGTACAGAGTGGGAGAGCATCATTACATTCAAGGATACATTTCAATCATTCAAAAGAAAATGAATGATAACAATGTGTTTGAGAAACTATAAATTGTTAATTCTATTACCAAAAGTACCTTGTTGATCGTGGTTTTCGGGAAAATAAAAAATCTTGTTTGACCGTGGGGGGGGGGGGGGTTGGTCTTCTTAAACGCTTCCCCGGCACACCTACGAATGTTTCGCAGCACACTGGATGAAAAAATTGGGAATCTAATGGTAGAAACAGAAACCTTTCGCCAAGACTAGCCCAAATTTCTGCTCTCCGAGAACCTTAAACTCCTCCCCCTAAAAAAAAAAAAAAAAAAAAAAAAAAAAAAAAAAAAAAAAAAAAAAAAAAAAAAAAAAAAAAAAAAAAAAAAAAAAATAAATAAATAAATAAATAAATAAATAAATAAATAAATAAATGCCCAAATTCCTGTTCACCGAGGTCGACCTCTTCGAGAACCTCAAACTCGCCCCCCCCAAAGAAAAATGAAAATAAGAATAAATAAATAAATGAAATGAAAAATAAAGATAAATGAATAAATAAATAAAGGCCCATAACTTTTTAACACTCTCAACCTTTCCTTTAGTTTATCTTTATCTTATTCATTCAGTTATATATTTATTTGTATGCCTGTTTATTTATTCATATATTCATCTTTCTCTATTTATGTATTTATCTAGTTATTTGTATATTTATCTTTATATATATTTATTTATTTATCTATTTTCTCATTCATCCATTTATCTATTTATTTATTTACTCAGTCATTTATTTACTTTTAAGCTGTGAGATTAATTCCACTTGCTGAACACACGGTTAGTGAATTTGGTTCTTTCTCCGGAACTAGACTGTGTTCGTGTACATATATTCAAAGATTCCGTTCATTAGCAATCACAACGAAGTAATACGTGTCCTCTAGAGAAGGAAGAAGGCTTTAATAATGACATTATACTAGGGAGGAACCATATACATTAGGTCGTGGGCACTCGGAAAAAAAAGATGGCGGTTCGAATCCTGCCACCAGCGAAGTTGAATAAAGGGTGTGGCTCATTAAATTCCACGCTACAAAGTCCTCTGTGAGGGGCACCGTCCCAGCCTTCCTATAAGGGGGGGGGAGTTTATGACGTTAAAATATATCATATCACTCCATTAGCTACAGATTGAGGTCACTGAACGCTGGATCTAGCGAAAGAGGCTGGTCAATCGCACGACGCTGAAAGAAATGATCTGACGACGTCCAGAATGAAAAGAAAGGGGGTACTCGGATGGGGTTGCTTACTTATGCTAATGGTGCCCTCTGTCAACCAGTAGGAACAGTAAGATGACTGTCTTTTTTTTTTTTTGTTTTTTTTTTTTTTTGTCAATGGTCATCCTAGGAAGGGTAAATACTTTGTATGTCGAGCAGGGTATGGACTAATAGGAACGTTCCGACGACAAATCTCAGTGTCTCATTTGATACTATCGTAACCCAGCGTGTCTTGCTGCATTGCTTCTGACTCGGGGTAGTGGGCGGGATAAGGGGATGACCCGTCATCCATGAGGAGCTAAGATGGGAGGGGTGGAGGGGGTGGTGGATGGGCGTGGAATGGGTGAGAGGTGGTACGTGCCTCTGACTTGGCTACCTCCCTTATAAGGGGGAAAAAGCTTTTGGTATATAGATAGATAGCTTTATCTATTTGTTTATCTATATCTTTATATATGTGTTTATTTATTTGTTTATGGACTAATTTCGTAGCGTTATGAAAAATAGACAATTGGGAATGGATGCAAAGAGGAGATTGTATGAAGGGGTGATTGTGCCGACGGTATTATACGGGGCAGAGACTATAATCTAAGAGACGCAGAGAGGAAATGTTTAAATGAGTTTGAGATGAAATGTCTAAGAAGTATGTTAGGGGTTACAAGGTTGGATGGAGTGAGAAAAGAGGAGGTGAGGAGGAGAGCGGAAGTGGAAAAGGAGATGGCAGACAGATATGATGAAAGATTATTGGGATGGTTTAGACACATGGAAATAATGAATGATGAAAGATTGGTAAAAGAGGTGAGGAAGTCAGAGGTGGAGGAAGTGAACTTGAGGGGACGACCGAGGATGAGATGGATGGATGGGGTGAAGGGGGCACTGAGCAAGAGAGGAATGTCTGTTGAGCAAGGAAGAGAGAAGGTAAGAGATAGAGATGAGTGGAGAATGACTGTGTATGGATGATACTATTATGCAGAGAAGGGAGGGATGGGGGATTGGGGTGATTATGTGTGAATGATACTTTGCGCAGCCCGAAGGGATTTCTCTCCGTTTTCTTTTTTTCTGCATGAGGGGATGTAGAGGGAAGGTCTCCAGTTAAGTGAAGCGGCCTTGAACTGGATGTACTTTGTCTTACTGCATTGCGTTTGACCTAGAGCAGTTGGCGGATGCAAGGATGCCCCGTCATCCATAAGGAGCTAAGGGGTGGGAATAGATACGTGCCTCTGATATGGCTACCTCCCTTATAAGGGGGAAAATCTCTCAGTATATAGACTTGTTCATTTATTCATTCATTTATTTATCTTATTTCTTTTACTAGCAGGATACGTTGACCACTCCTAGCAACTTTGGTACATGAATATGTGATGGCTATGTATTAAAACCTTGCTACTTAGAGATCGATGGTTGGTCATAAAAAATATCAAACAATGGAAACGAATATTGTATCTGAGCGAAAAATGCTTAGAAGCGTTATTACACTGAGCTATTTTTCCTCTAACCTCCAATTAATCGGCGGTACCACCCACTTCCAGAAGCTTTTTTTGCCGCAAAATCACTATGGTAATTTATTTTTCATTTCTCAATAATTTACGTAGAATGTCATCTGATTTGCTGGAGATAAATTAGTTTCCTCCAGCATATAAGATTCCTTCCCGAAAGCTGGAAATCTGTTCCAACAGACGGAAGAAAAATAGCTTAGTGTGATTACGCCTGAACAAGGATGATATAGACAAGGTCATCATATTAAGGCAAGTGTCGGACTTATAGTAATGTATTTTAATTGGACAACTTTAGGTTTAGGAAGGAATGGACAAGAACCAACAGCGGTTATTGAATAGAATAGACTTAGTAACTATGTAGAGAGCGCTGAAACAAATACTTGTCTTAAAAGAAGATTAGATACTTTTATGGGTACGGATGAAAAGTGGTAATGGACATGGAACTGCCTAGAGTAGGTCTTATGGTCTTTTGCAGTCTCCACCATTCTCATGCTCTTATGATTTTATGTAGTATGAAATTCTATAAGACGTCCTCACAAATGCCCCCTTGCTGTTGTTTTTTAATTACTCCTTTAAGTCCAATACTTGGGGAAACTTTGAAGAATCCATTAATGTGTCTAGTAAATTGATACAACGATATCGCCGTCGTTATGTCAATAATACGACATTCTCGATCAGAATCGCCTTCCGTGTGGTGGTATTTTGATAGCCCCAGCCCTTGTTTGACAGCGCCTTTTCTATCCTAACCTAAAATAACCCACACTGTAAAAATGTTATGTTTTCATTCATCGTTTACATATTTTCCCGTAAAGTGTACAGATTTTATTTTATTTTTATTTCATCAGCACATTTTCCGCAGATTTTACGGGTCACACATTACAATGTAACCTAAGTTAACATGACTTGAACTGACCTAGCCAAGAGCCTTGGAAAACTCGGAAATGACGACAAGAACGATGTAGTCTGCGTTTAAAACCAGTCTGTGACGTCACTTACTATAATTCCTCCAGATGTGGAATCTAACAGCAGTACAACGATCCAGGACGAATTTCAGGGGCTTCTTGACAAGTTTCTCTGGAAGACTTCTGGTTCCAGAAATCCAATTCCCTTTTCTGGAAAAGAAGAGCAAATTTTATTCAACAACGTTGCATTCTTCTTGGCAACGTACACACACACACACACACACACACACACACACACACACACACACACACACACACACACACACACACACACACACACACACACACGCGACTCGGCGGCGCGGTGGTAGCGTTCGCAACCACTACTATAACGGTCCGAGTTCGAATCCCGCCCAGAGCTGAAATAATTTCAGTATCGCTGCGCTGCGAGTCGTTACTCCAACTCTCGTGGGCGAGAAGTTGGAGGTGAGTGTGCGTGTAAGGTCACATTATTACCCATTGATCGGTCATATATGTGAGCTCTGAGCTCTCCTCCGGGAGGGTAATAGCTGTCGATCACGAGTCCAACATGTGATCCAAGACCATGGAGAATCACTCACACACACATACACACACACACACACAATATATATATATATATATTGAGACATTGTGACAGGTTTGAGGAAGGTGGAGTAAGACACGGGTCTAAGGCCGATTTTATTTCTGACCGGTTTCGCTCAGAAGCTCTAAGCGAAGTCGGTCAGGAATAAACTCGGCCCTAGGCCCGTACCTTATTCTTCCGCCTTCCTCAAATATATACATATATATATATATATATATATATATATATATATATATATATATATATATATATATATATGTATATTAGTGTATCCAGGGAGAATATTTTCTTGTTGACAGACGATATATATATATGTATATATACATATGTACATTCATAATGTCTATATAGACATACTTAGATGTATATATATATATATATATATATATATATATATATATATATATGTATAAATGTATATATACGGTATATACGTACATATATACATGTAAATGTATATATACATACATACATACATACATATACACATATGTATATATATGTACATGCATACATACATACATACATATAAGTGGTAGGGTGGTGAGTTAAACGCCGAGAATCCGTTGAAGTTTTATTTCTGACGTTTCGTCCAACTAGGACTTCTTCAGAGTATATATATATCTATATATATATATATATATATATATATATACATATATATATATATATATGTGTGTGTGTGTGTGTGTGTACATACATATATGTATATACGTATATATACATACATGTATGTGTATATATATATATATATATATATATAATATATATACATATATATATTATATATACATATATATATATATGTGTGTGTGTGTGTGTGTGTGTGTGTGTGTGTGTGTGTGTGTGTGTGTATGTGTGTGTGTGTATACATATATATGTATATGTATATATGTATATATATATGTATATATATATATATATATATATATATATAAATATAAATGTGTAGTAACACGTTTGTAAATACACGGGAAACCCACAGTCGGAGTAAAAGAAAACATGGGAAAATGTTTTATTTCTATATTTCGGCTACTGGTTGTAGCCCTCTTTAGGAAAGTACAAGATAGTCGAAGTGGTAAGACATATATGCTCCTTTGACTTAAAGAGGGGAAGGTAACAGGAACATTGACAGTGTCAGGAACGTAAGGGACGGGGGCTTGGCTGAAGGCAAACTCTGGAAAACTTCGTTGATTTACTTAAAGTTGGGCAGCTATGAACAAATAAATAAGCTCGCTTCTGGCCGGGAGATGAGGAAGAGGAGGAGGAGGAGACGGTTTGTGTCCTCGGCGAAGTCTCGGTGCGGGAGGTGGCTGAAGATAGTTTCCGCAGTTCCTGAGGCCGTTTGTCACGGCGGAGAATTTGGCGGGGGATTCCTCCTTAGGAATAAAATTAACAGAAGAGTTTAGCCTTGCTGTAAGGGATTCTTAAGACGTCTCTATGGCTGGCTCTAACCTTACTGAGGCCTTGATCCAAGAAACAAGCCCAGTAGGCTAATTTTATTAATGAGATATAATGAAGTCAGTCCCTCAGTCAATGATTTAGGGACTACAAATCCTGAAAGCCCTTAATGCCACTCTCATAAAGACGCCATCAATTCTTTTGTTAATCTAATTCCCAAGGATCTACTCACATTTGTTTATCACTGTCCTAACACGACAACGAAAGAGCGTCAAACATAGACGAACAGACTACGGACCTATAAATCTAACCTCAATCACGAGACAGATGATCAAAATGATTAAAAGATGCCGTCGAACTTCGAAAGTAATTTAAAAAGAAATAATCGTATTCCTTTCAATGGCGATCAGAATGTTTTAGATACACACACACACACACACACACACACACACACACACACACACACACACACACACACACACACACACACACACACACACACACACACACGCACATATGCACGCACGTACGCACGGACTAACAGTAACATGTTGTAGATGATGCCAAGATCACGAGAGGAATAGAATATAAGGAAGACTGCAAAATTCTACATCTTGAAAACATGTATATGCAGAGCCAATTGTACAAAATTAACTTTAAGGCAAAACTTTATATGCAAAACACTGGAAATGGGCAAAAAATAAGAACATCAATAAATTATTCAATGGTAATCTAATCACTTATAAAATCAAAACAAGAGAAAAATCTGGGAGTGCTGGTCACAGATGATAACTCATCACACATCAGGAAAATTGTGTGTGAAACATACAGACTACTGGCGAACATACAAATGTCTTTTCACTTCATCATGATGAAAAAAATAAAATCAAATAATTCCTCATCCGCCCTGTACTGGAATATGCAGCGGCGACGTAGTCTCCAGATAAGGCGAAGCACACACACAAGACTGAGAGAATACAAATAGTAGCGACCAAATTGTTTCTAAGCATTGCCAAGAAAACTACAAAGAGAGAATGAAGACATTTGACTTACCATCATTGGAAGAGAGAAAAGAGGGAGTTGACTTGATTATGGCGCTTAAGACATTCGAGGGAATAGATAGAATTGACAGAGAAGGTCTCATGATCTGTGGGGGAGAGGACGAATAGCGAGGTCATGGGAACATGTGATCATGTGATCATGTGATCATGTGATCATATTTATGGAGGATGTTAAGAAATTCAGCTTTCCATACTCCTGGAATAGCTCAGAAGGTGATATAGACCAAGCTAAATTCATAGCCGATTTCAAAATTAGGTAAAAAAGAAAGAAGATTTCAAGAATACTGTATATGTCCTTCCTTGTATATTACAATTAGTTAAATAGCTGTGTCTTGCTGCATTGCTTCTGACCCAGGGCGGGATACAGGGATGACCCGTCATCCACGAGGAGACAAGAAAGGAGGTAGGAAGGGGTGGTGAATGAGAGTGGAGTATGGTGGAAGTGGATTTATGCCTCTGACTTTGGCTACCTCTCTTGTAAGTGGGAAAAAGCCGTTGGTATATGTATGTAGTTAAACGTAATTAGATAAAGACACACACAAAAAATATACCACGGAATTTCATAACTATATCTCCCTTATATATTACAATCACTTGAATAAAATTAGATAAACACACAAAAATATCATACCACACACCAATGTGTTTTACATAGAAAAAAGGTTACCATTAAACCCATCGGTTGAAACAAATGTCTACTTTCATCTCTGGTTATACAAATTCAGAGGAATTCTAAATATAGTGTTCTATTAAACGACATAATGCGCTTATAATGTTTTGATTTCAGACCCATGAAATTAAATTGGAAATCAAATAGTTTAAGGCTTTAAGCATTAGGGGAACAGGAGAGCGCCACTGCAGTAAGCAGAGTTGGAACACGCGAGTCAGTTTCTGTGTAGTTAAGCCATAGAATTGTATGCTACCTTCAGTGCTAACACCAATTCAATGCTGATATCATGTATAACCGATGTATATATATATATATATATATATATATATATATATATATATATATATATATATATATATACATATATATATACATATATATATATATATATATATATATATATATATATATAAATGTATGTATATGATTGCTAGTTCTGCTTTTTGTCTTTTCTTTAAGACATTCTCTTTGTGTCTTAAGGTGGTCTTATTGTCTCTATTGAGATCTGAGAGGATTTCTCCGTAGGAGGTCATCTCAGATCTCAACAGAGACAATAAAACCACGTTAAGACGCAAAGAGAATGTTTTAAGAAAATGGAAAAAGCAGAAATAGCAATCACATTTAATACTTGTTTACGCGAAAATCTCTTGCCTATTTATACATATAATGTATATATATATATATATATATATATATATACATACATATGTATATATATATATGTATATATATAAAAATATATATATATATATATATATCCAGGGGTATATCAAAAGCGAAAATATCGATATGATAGGGATAACCGAGACATGGTTAAATGGTAAAGTGTTTGAAACTGAATTTAATATTACAGGAGTTAAACACTTTCGTCAGAATAGAAACCACAAGAAAGGGGGGGGGGTTCTTTTGTACGTCAAAAGCATTATTCGTACCTGTGTATTAGAGAAAGTGAAACAGGATGCATATGATAGTTTATGGGTAGAATTAACCCAAACAAACTGATAAAAGTTGAATGTAGGTGTATTACAAACGCCAAAAACATTATCATTAGCAGGTGATAAACTGTTGTTTCAAGAACTGTCTAGTTTCTTCAACCGGAATTTAATGATGATAGGTGATTTCAATTTTACTGACATTGATTGGATGACTCTTGAACATGGCTATATAGGTAGTCGCCTGATAGATTTTCTCGGTGACAATTACTTAGCTCAGCATTTAAAAGAGCCCACAAGACATGGAAACTTAATCTACTGATATATAATTAGCCGCGAAAGCATGATAACCGATGTAGAAGTTGGTGAAACCATTGCAAGTAGTGATCACAACTTAGATTCAAGCTGCAAAAAAAGTTTTAGAATTGATAGTTGTGTATCTAAAATGACTGATTTCTGTAAAGCTGAGTTTATAGGACTACGTCAGGAGCTTCAGCTTACAGATTAGGAGGCAAAATTAAGCGAAAGTCCTGTAGATCAAATGTGGGAAATATTTCAAAATACGCTTACAATGATGATTCGTATATACATCACATTTAAGGACAGACGCCCCTCAAACCAGGCTCGCCCAAAGTGGCTTGATAAAGAGAATTAGAATAGTATTGGTAAAAAGAGATAGGTTTATAAGAAATACAAGTGTTCTGGTACACCTAACGACTATCAAATTTATGTAATAATACAGAGAGGTTTAAAAAAGACTATCAGAAAAAGAAAGTGACAATACGAAATAAATATCGCTAATAAATCCAAAGAGAATCCCAAAGAATTGTATAGTTACATTAGATATAAAAAGGTTTTTAGGTATCACATTGGCCCACTATTATCTGCTGACGGTGAACTTCGATATTTGTGTGAAGGAATCTGTGACATTTTAAATGAGATAGCAAATGAACTTTAATATCTCTAAATGTAG
>NC_134780.1:29588904-29591404 GCF_046742065.1 Oratosquilla oratoria | reverse complement strand
CTCTCTCTCTCTCTCTCTCTCTCTCTCTCTCTCTCCTCTCTCTCTCTCTCTCTCCCCTCTCTCTCTCTTTCCTCCGTATGGGATAGTGACTGCATAAGATTTATCTTGTCAATATTTTAGGAGCTTTAGCGACGTCCCTACGGACCAGAGTCACGCAGCCTTCTTTAATGGTTGAAGACTAATCTCCAATCAAAAAATAATGTTGACTACTTTCAATTTTTACCATCCTTCCATTCTGCTGCTATCCTTCCTTAGCTATCTCTTCTTTACCAACTCTAACACTCTACCTCTTCGGTGTGATTTTGTCCCCAGGAACATATGCGCCGTATTCCTTTCTGTATCTCTTTCTTCCATTATTGTCCCCAAAGAAAGAAGCTCTGGAGACTTCCTGGCGACGGAAGGGAAACAGAATCTCGCTTTTTTTTTTTTTTTTTTTTTTTTTTTTTTTTGACTCCAGCAATGTCTGGAACGAGACGTGAGCGGAGGAAAAGTTTCCAGAAGTTTCTTTACCTCCGGAGTCGACAACTTTCCAAATTTGCGTCAAAGTTCTTGCGTCGTATTTGACTTGACACGTTCCTGTTTCGATTAAGAATCCATCCGTTCTCAATTCCTCTCTCAACAAAGTTAATTGGAGTTGTAAAGATTCTTTTTTTTTCGGAAGATAGTGACCAACTTTTAAGCAAGAGAAGAACCTCATGAAAGCGTCCATACCAGACTTCGAAAAATGTGTTTACTCGTATGTCAAAGACCAAGATCCCCATCGACTCTTCCGTACCGAATATCACTTTTCCTTTCATTGGCGATGTCGTCACCAGGTCTTCTTATCTATCTCCATGGAACTTGCTCAGAGCGAGATACGTTGATCGCACGTCCTGTCTTTGTCGCCATTTTAATTATGTATATTGCTTAAGAAAATTACCTTTGCACCAAGTACGCTGGTCTCCAAGGCATACACCCGCTTTTTACCTCTTCAATATCACCATTCTTTGACCTTCTGAAGATCATTTCAACACTAGAATTGTAATGAACTGCATTTTGCCAGTGCCTCTAACCGTGTGGTAAATCTCGCGCCGCTAAAAAGAATCGTCAGTTATTTAGTAATTAGCGCTAGTTTTTTGGTCCGTGGCTCCATTTGGGGAACTCTGGTCCACTGGGGGACCACGCTTGGGCCACATCTAGAAGAGCTGCATACCGAAAGGTGACCAATCGGTCCATAACGCAGTTGGATAAAAAAAAAAAAGATAAAAAAAAAACCCTCCTGAATAACCACATAAAACATGCAAATTAACCAACTCACAGGCATTATTATACTTTTTTGTTTTGTTTTGAGGTCCATTCAGCTAAATTTCGAAAATTGGAGTTATATATATATATATATATACTGTATATATATATATATATATATATATATATATATATATATATATATATATATATATATATATATATATATATATATATCGGCATAACCATGCGACGACGTTGGGAGGAATAATGCCGCTTTTTACACAAGCCGGTATACCCCGAAACAAACCTGCCACTCAGACACAGAGACTGTCCTGTGTTCTCCTCTCACCAACTCTTCCCCCAACCGCATCCGACACCAAGCAAGCCGCACCTCCCTTCCTGCCCCTTCCCCCCCTCCCGCCCCACCCCCTCTCCTAACACCCCGAAACACTAAATTGGAATTCATCATTGCACGTTTATGGAATTAACTGGCACCGCCGCCGCTATACCATGTCCCCCAACCTCTACTTTTTACGGCACGGTGGCTCCCGCGCCATCGACTCAATTTTCCCGCCAAAACGCGACAAAGACACGACGAGGGAAAGGCCTCGGGGACCAATCAGAGGCTCAAAGCGGCGACAAATGAGCATCGGAAGCTTTCGTCCAGAGGCTCCAGTTGGGGGAAAGGGGGGGCCGGGGGAGGGGGAGAAGACGGCAAAGGGAATCAAACGTGAAGGAGGATCACAAAGGATGTGGAGAAGGGGGGGGAAGGGGGGGGAAGGTGCAACGCGGGGAAGGAGACGGGGGAAGACGAACAAAGAAACACATAGATGAAGAAAAAGGAAAGAAGTTAGAGGAGGCTGGATGATGTGAATAAAGAAAGGAGGGAGTGACTATAGGAAGCAACGATGATAGAGAGAGAGAGAGAGAGAGAGAGAGAGAGAGAGAGAGAGAGAGAGAGAGAGAGAGAGAGAGAGAGAGAGAGAGAGAGAGAGAGAGAGAGAGAGAAGGAGAGTGGTTGAAAATGTGAGGAGGGGTGAGAGGCAGAGAAAGGAATATGCATACCATGAAAAGAGTGACGGGAAGGTGTGGGAAGGAAGCAAAGGTGAAGGGAGGTGCGACAAAAAGTAAGAAGGTGAGAGGGAATGAGATAAATGAGGTGAAGGAAAGAGGAAAGGAGGAGAAGGATGGAGACAGAAGGAATAAATGAGGAAAGACAGAACATGAATAAAGATGGTAGACGAGAGAGGAAAAGAGAAGAGAGCGGAAATAA
>NC_134780.1:29578904-29583904 GCF_046742065.1 Oratosquilla oratoria | reverse complement strand
GGAATGCTTTTGGGGCTACGTAGGCTGGCTGACAGCATAGGCTGCATAGTGCAGCTTATGAGAGAAGGGTAGTAGAAGAAGAAGGAGGGGAGGAGGAAGAGGAGTAAAAGAAGAAAGATGGTGAGGAGGAGGAAGGAGAGAAAGAGAGAGAGAGAGAGAGAGAGAGAGAGAGAGAGAGAGAGAGAGAGAGAGAGAGAGAGAGAGAGAGAGAGAGAGAGAGAGAGAGAGAGAGAGAGAGAGAGAGAGAGAGAGAGAGAGAGAAGGGGGAGGGAAGAAAAGGATCATCATCTCGCTATATCGCATCAGGATTGCAAATCTTTCTTTGCATGTTGCATGCAACAATGCAACATCCAAGTGGAGCAATCTCCCAAATGAACATTACGCCCCCGAAGGGTCTATTACGCTACCCCCCCATCCACCTATCCACCTCGTACTCCCACCTCCACCTCCACTCCCACCCCAGCTGGAGTACCACCTCGAGGGCGTCGAGAGCCTCTACGCTCGAGGAGTTGTGAATAATTGTGGATTTGTTGAGCCAATAGGATTTGGGGGCTCAGGCTTTTGATGTCAGCTGTGGTTGGTTGTTTTTGATGTGCGTGTGCGTGTGCGTGTGTGTGTGTGTGTGTGTGTGTGTGTGTGTGTGTGTGTGTGTGTGTGTGTGTGTGTGTGTGTGTGTGTGTGTGTGTGTGTGTGTGTGTGTGTGTGTGTGTGTGTGTGTGTGTGTGTGTGTGTGTGTGTGTGTATGTGTGTGTGTGTGTGTGTGTGTGTGTGTGTGTGTGTGTGTGTGTGTGTGTGTGTGTGTGTGTGTGTGTGTGTGTGTGTGTGTGAGAGAGACACAGGCAGCCTCCTGGGCTGCTGGTCTCGAAGAGTAAAAGGAGGAGGAAGAGGAGAAGAAACTAGTGGAAGATGAGGATCAGGATGAGAAAGAGGAGGAGGAGAAGTAACAGAGGAAGGAGGAGGAGAAGGAGGAGGAGGAGGTGAAGGGGAAGGGTGTGATGATGATGAGAAGATAGAGGAGGAAGAGGAGTAGTAGAAGAAGGTGGGGAGGAGGAAAAAGAGTTGAAGAAGAAAGAGGGAGAGGAGGAGGAGAAGGAGAAGGGGGTGGAGATAGAGGGGAAGGAAGAGTAGGAGAAGGAGAAGAAGGAGGAGGAGGAGATGGAGAGATAGAGGAGAAAGAAGAAAAGAAGAAGAAAGAGGGAGAAAAGGAGGAGGAGGGGAGGAAGAGGAGGAGAAGGAAGAAGTTGTGTAGGGGAAAGAGAAGAGGCCCAGAACGCTACTTCAGAAGCAAAGAAAGACACAAGGGGAGGAGGAGGAGAGGAGGAGGAGAGGAGGAAGAGGAGGAGGAGTAGGAGGAGAGGTCCAGAACGCTTCTTCAGAGGCAAAGAAAGACACAGGGTGAGGAGGAGAGGAGGACGAGGAGGAGGAGGAGGAGGAGGAGGAGGAGGAGGAGGAGGAGGAGGAGGAGTAGGAGGAGGTAGTGGTGACGTCATGCGCAGTGGTCTGCATTTGTGAAGGAGCAGAGCGCAGGTTGACAATAGAGAGGAAGTGAAGAGTGATTTAGTGCGGGACTCCACCGCCCGGGGGTGGGGGGTGGGGGGGTTTTGTGGGGGTGGGGTGGGGGGGTGCAAGGCACCCGGTCAAGACTGGGAGATGGTCGAGAGTGAACCAAGGCTGAGACGAGGAGGAGGAAGAGGACGAGGAGGAGGAGGAGGAAGAGGAAGAGGGAGAATAGAAGGAAAAGGAAGAAGTGGAGTTTAGGCGAATACTGTATATGTCAACACTAGTTCGGCGCACCGTTATGTCTTGTTCTGGTATACGCCAAAATATCTCATTCATGCGAGGTTGGGGGAAGGGGGGCGATTCATAAGAACATAGGAATCTTGAACTAATGAGGCAAAGAGTCGCTGAGTCCAAAGGCCTTCAGAAGAGAGTTCGGGAGAGTTCATCTTTCTCAGTCGAAGTCGATGGTTTAGTTCCCGAAGTGTCTTCGTCGCCTATACCAGGAAGGCCAGGCTGACGACCCTTTTTCTATTCTTCTTTTGTTACATAACTATTATACATATATATATATATATATAAAATATTCGGCATATCCTTATGGATACCCAGGAAGATCCCACTTCGAAAGCCCAAAGAACGCGTTTCCATAACCTTCTGGGGATTGTCGAAGAACGAGGAAACTTCGACGACAAAGTCATCCTCATTTCGAGTTTCTCAGACAGACCCTCCCCTCCTTTCGTCGTCGCTCCTTATTAATCTTTTCTTCGCTTAGTCCGCCTCGTGAGCTTTCGGGGAGAACTTCATTATCTTCATGCCTTTGCACTAATAAAGAAATAAATAACAAATAGCAAAGAAATAGATAATAAATTATGAATACTGCTACTTCTCTATTACGTCATCTTCACTGCACGGCTGCAGTAATAAGTGTTAGTACTGTTTTCAAATTGGTTTGCCCCAAGAGCCGAGGCAGCAGATTTATATGAACGAAGTGTTTTGGAAGCAGGATGACAGTAAACTCCTCGGAGTTCCTTCCGGAGAACTTCTGGAGCGAAAGGGAGGACCCTTGACTTAGATATGACCACCATCGTAAGTCTTAGCACCAACCACTCCAGAAAATTTAGTATATATGAACATTTGATATATTCTCCTGGTCTACACCTCACGGCGTGGAAGGAAGCATTGAATAATTTGGTATTCCCAGTAAAAATGAAAACTATTTTCTTTTTTAAGTTTCGAAAGAAGAGGGATAGTGACCTGAGTAATAAGAATTTGCAAGACAGGACGTTCAGAGCCACGAAGAGAAACCTTGCTTTGAAATCTTTCTTTCATCTCTTTTTTTCCATGACGACGATCCACATTTGAACAAAATTTTGTTTTCGTGTGTTAGACAAAGTAAATCCTTGAAAAAACTAACTGTCGGCTATCTCTTCGTTCACTTTTTATTTTCTTATTTGCTTGTTCTCTGTGCTGATTCCTGTTCTAAACATTCAGATGCCGTATTCTTCCCTCCATATTAGCATCCTTGTTTGCTGTAATCCAAACATGTCCTTTTCGTGTTTTGGTAACTAACTTTTCTTTGTTGTTGTTGTTGTTGGTTGAATATCGATTCCATTCCAATTTTTTTTTTTTTTTTTTTTTTTAACACTTTCTTAACCCATTGTGGTTGAAAAGTATTGAGATGCGTCCGCCAGATATTTCCAACAGCAGCTAAGTCAACTGTTTCCTTACAATATGGCCCAAATATATCCTATTTTGCCTCCCATCAAGGTACTGTATTCACTTATATGAGAATCTATTTAGCAGAAAAAAGCATTACATCCAACCCACTAACTTTACTTATTGTTTCCTGGAAACTATTTCCGTTGAGAGTAGCTCTGAGCAACAAAATCATTCAATAATATTTCAAACCTGCGATCAGAGTACATCACGCACTGGTACCATACACATTAGTCAATCGCATTTATTTCAGTAGTGCTTCTTGTCTCTTCTACATTTTCCTCTCCTTTCATGATTTTATCAATGTCATTTCAATTTCTATCACCTCTTTTTCAATTTCTTTGCATTTTCATCTTTTTATAGCGAAGGGTACACTTTGAAGAATTCTTTTGTTTACAAACTCGTTCTTCCTCCATCAGCTCGAGTGACGTCATGTCGTCTGTGAATAGTCTTAGAGATTTGGCACCTGCCCCCTTTCTTCATGTCCCCCTCATTTGGCTCATGCATATTCAAGGTCTCCGGTTTTCTGCAGAAACCGTCTTCCTCAAGTTACCTTTTCTAAAATAAAACATTTGTCAGAAATTTTCGCCTATTCTTTACTATTCCTAACTCGTTCATAACCCCCTTTCAAACTCCAGTCTAACTTAGCGCAAAACCTCGCACATTCATGGACTTCGAAAAACGCTAACAACTTGAGCAATCGCTGGAAACAACCGGGGACAACATACACAGGATGTGGTCCTCTGTTCCCTTGTTGAGACTTGGACCAGAAGACAACAACTTGGAGGAATCGCTTTCTGGCGAGCATCAAATCCCTGAGTATCATAACTTCTGGCTTCCCTTCTCCTTCGCTCCATCTTTGAGGCTTACCGCCTAAGATTTCTACATAAGACACTCAGGTTCTACTGGAAGATGTGAAACCTGAAGACAAGACCTGTGAAGGGAGGAAGAGGGTGCACAGAAGATTCAGGGGATAAAGGGAAGAGTCACTTAAGAAAAGAAAAGAAAAACTGGATTTAGAGGATTCCAGACGTGGAACAGGTGCCGAATGAAGTCTGCCAGAAGGGGAGGAAGAAAAGGAGAAGAGGAGTAGGAGGAAGGAAAGGAGGAGAAAGAGGAGGAAGGGGAGGAGAGGGAGGAGGAGGGGGAGGAAGAGGAGAAGGAAGAAGGAGAGGAGGAGTAGGAGGAAGAAAAGGAGGAGAAAGAGGAGGGGAGGAGGGAGGAGGAGGGGAGGAAGAGGAGGAAGAGGGAGAGGAATGGGGAAAATAGAAAAAGGTAGAAGAGGAGAAGGAGGGACAGAAAGAGAAAGAGGAAAAAGAGGATGGGAAGGGTGAAGGGGCCAGAGAAAGAGGAGGAAAAGGGAGGAGGAGGAGGAGGAGGAGGAGGAGGAGGAAATGGGAAAGATTATAATGAGGAGGGACGTGAGAAAAAGAGGATGAGGAGAAAGAAGATGAAATGGAGGAGGAGGAGGAGAGGAGAAAGAAATGGGAATCATAAAGAAAAGAAAGATCAAATAAAGGGGAGGAGGGGGAGGAGGGAATGGGATTTATCATAAAAAGTAGGTGAATGAGAAAACGAGGATGAGGAGAAGGAAGACCAGATGAGAAAGGAGGAGGAAGAACAGGGTGGGTAGGAGAAGGAGGAGGAAAGGGGTAGTGAGGAGAAGAAAAAGAGAAAGAAGAGGAGGAGAAAGACCAACTGGAAGAGGTGGAAGAGGGGGAGTAGGGGCAAGAAAAGGGGAAGTGTAGAAGGCTTTCCAGAATTTTGAAGTGGAAGGTGTCTAG
>NC_134780.1:29566404-29568904 GCF_046742065.1 Oratosquilla oratoria | reverse complement strand
ATCTTTCTCGACACGGGTTCCCCAGTTAACATAATGTCAACACACAGTTTCCATAAATTCCGCACTGCAACTAAACGTGTCACCATTTTGGAACCCCCGACGTCAACCTTTGCAATATAGATGGTGTACCATTCCCGATGATTGATAAATTCTCCCTAGACATTAGCTTCAAAGATGAGTGCCCATCCATTCCAGTTACCACCTACATAGCTGAGGTTCACTTTCCTTCTGATATTCTCATAGGCTTAACATTGATGAAGTAACACAATAGTCATTTACCCTGCTCAAAATTGTATCATTTATGCAAATCATTTCGTCCCTGGATTACCATCAGTAACTTCTCACAAAGTAAACCACATACACGTGACCGAGCAGGTACACCATGATTTCGCGTCATTTGATTCTACCCCACCCCCATTCAGATTCACTCCGCTTCATCACACGAGGATGTACCAGCTGTTAGCACAAATTGCTCCACCACCTGCATACAAAAAAAGTTCCCAGTATTCAACCACCCAAACCACTCCCCAGGACTCTAACACTTTTACTTTACTGACAGCTGTTGACATGCGTCCCAAACGTAACAGACGCACTAACTCCTCCCGCATGTTCAAATCAGCAAAATTCAGGTCAAAACACCCATTAAATATCGTTGATTTTTCACCGTCTAAGGACACCTTTTAGCCCCTCTTAGAGGAATTCAACACCAAATCCACCCCAGTCTCTGAAGATTTATCTACATTCAAATACACTCATGCAGTGCTTATCAGTCCAAAGACGCTGTTCCCTCGTGAGTATACAAAGATACACCTACGAGTTTTTCAAGCACAAGGCACCGATGTACTCTGTATACCAGAAACTTGACGCGCCAATGGCATTTCCCTCCTTTCAGTCATCAGCTCTACGTCAAAGAAAGGTCATACTTGCATTTTAATTGCCAATGACACTAACGCACCCTTCCATCTCACAGTTGGTACAATCATTTGTGATTTTGAAGTATATCCCTCACGCATCAAAGTCATGGATGGCAAAATCACCACTTCTCAATTTTATACCACAGTTTTCGACGTGTCCACAGCACAGGAACTCATTGATGCACCACATTTCAGCCCCATAGACTTCCCTGATACACAAGCCGGCTTGCTTTCATTTTGCAAGAAGTTCAGACATACTATTGCCAATCCAGGTAAACCCCTTGGAGTTACTAATTTCATTCAGCATCATATACACCTTCGTGAGAACTCTAAACCTCGTTATATTCCTGCATACATAATGCCACACAGTAAACGCATGACTGTAGATAACCTTATCCAAGACATGATTACGCAAGACATTATTGAATCATCAATCAGTGAATGGAATTTCCTTCTATCTTTGTCCCTAAACACGATGGTTCCTTATGCTCAGTAGTAGACTTTAGAGAGTTAAATAAGCTTACAATCCCAGATAGACACCCCGTCTCTGTATTATAAGATATCTTGCATTCCGTCGGTGGAAACAACGTAGTGTTCACCACCTTGGATTTTATGTCGGGATATTTCCAAATTCCCTTGCTCCATAGTCTAGGTCTCTGACAGCCTTTAGCACGCCCCACAGGTCATTATAATTTCAAACGACTAGCCATGGGTCTCATTTCAGCTGCTTCAGTGTTCACACAATTTATGCACACAGTACTTGCAGGTCTCATAGGTCATTCAGTGTTTATGTACCTCAATGACGTGATCATCGCTTCCAAATCCGTTAGCAAACATTTACACACTCTTCACACTGTGTTTTCACGATCAGTAAAAGCAAGTCTCAAACTGAAGCTTAGGAGGTGTTCCTTCCTTCAGAAAGAAATACGCCTCTTAGGGCATGCCCTTAATCCACAAGGAATTTTAACCTCGCAGGACAAGGTCAAGGCAATCATTGATTTTCCACGCCCTACTTCTGTTGAACACATATGTTCATTCCTTGGTCTATCAGGATTTTACAGACGTTACATTCAAGGTTACGCTGGTATAGCAGCACCATTAACTTCACTACTTAAGAAGGACACCCCCTTCATTTGGACACCTGACCAAGAGAAAGCCTTTAATGACTTAAAGAAAGCCTTAACTACGGCACCTGTCTTTGCTTTCCCAAACCACAAGCTTCCTTTCACAATATACACAGATGCGTCCTACACAGGACTTGACGCAGTCCTCATACAACAACATAGCATAAAACTCAGACCAAATGCCTATGCTAGCCGCACATTCAACAAACACGGACAAAATTACTCAGTCACACACATAGAAGCTTAAGTTGTTATATACACACTCAAATAATTTCAAAGAGATCATCCTTGGTTACGACATACACATCTACACTGACCATCAACCAATCTTACACCTCTTCAAAGGAAAAAAAATATTTCAGGTAAACTTGCCCGCTGGTTCCCCATCATACAAGAGTTCATGTACACCTTTCATTTTGTTCAAGGAAAAACGAATCTAGTTGCAGACGTTCTCAGTCGCCA
>NC_134780.1:29533904-29553904 GCF_046742065.1 Oratosquilla oratoria | reverse complement strand
ATGTATATATATACATATATATACACGTGTATATATATGATATGTATATGTATATATATATATATATATATATATATATATATAGATATAGATATATATATATATATATATATACATACATACATACATACATATACCAAAGGCTTTTCCCCCTTACACGGGGGGGTAGCCAAAAAGAAAAAGGCATAGAAATCATTCCCACCCATTTCATTTCCCATATATTCCACTCCCCTCCACCCTCCTCCCTCCCTCCTATCTTGGCACCTCCTGGATGACGGGTCATCCCTGCATCTCGGCCACTGCCCTGGGTCAGAAGCAGTGTCGCAAGACAGCACATCCACAGCAAGGCCGCTTCATATATTCGGCGACCCCCCCCCTCTCATTCCCCTCCTGCAGGAAAGGAGAAGACGGGGAGAAATCCCTTCGGGCTGCGTCAAATTTTTTCTCATACATACTTCCTCATCCCCCATCCCCCACCCACTCCCCCTCATGCATCACAGCCTCATCTATACACAACCCTTCTCCATTCACCCCTATCTTCTGTCCTCTCCCGTCCTTCCTCTACAGACATTCCTCTCTTTTGTAAAGCCCCTTTCACCCCATCCATCCATCTCATCCTAGGACGCCCCCTCATATTCACTCCTTCCACCTCCGCCTTCCACACTTCTTTTACTAATCTTTCTTCACTCATTCTTTCCAGGTGTCCAAACCATCCTAATATTCTTTCATCAACCCTATCTCCCAGCTCCTTTTCCACCCCTGTTCTCCTCCTCACCTCCTCATTTCTCACTCTATCTAGCCTAGTAACCCCTATCATACTTCTCAGACATTTCATCTCAAACACATTCAAACTCCTTCTCTCTTCCTCTCTCATGTTCCATGTTTCTGCCCCGTACATTGCTGTTGCCACAATCACTCCTTCATATAACCTCCTCTTAGCATCCATTCCCAGATGTCTATTTCTCATTACACTTTTTAATCCACCAAGGCATTTACTCGCTTCTCTCAATCTACATTTTACCTCCACCGCCACTCCTCCCTTTCCTGTCACATTCGCACCCAAGTATCTGAAACTATCCACTTCCTCCAGTTTCTCACCCTTAATGCTCACTTCCAGCCTGCTGTCACTCTCTCCCCTTGTACATCTCATCACCTTACTTTTACCCACATTTATCTTCATCTTCCTTCTTTCACACACCTTCTCAAACTCTGTCACTAACTTCCTCAATCCCTCCTCTGATCCTGCTACAAGCGCAGTGTCGTCGGCATACAACAACTGGCTCACCTCCCACTTTTCTCCATTTTCTTTAATCATCTCCAACCCCTGACCCACTACCCTTGCATTCACCTCTCGCACCACCCCATCCATGTAAAGATTGAACAGCCATGGTGACATAACAGTCCTGATGAAGTCCCACCTTTACCTCAAACCATTCACTCTCTCCATTTCTAATCCTAACACAAGCTCTACTACTCTCATAAAAACTCTTGACTGCTCTTAACAGCTTTCCTCCTATCCCATATATCTGCAGTACCTCCCACAGTGCCTTCCTGTCTACCCTGTCGTAAGCCTTTTCCAGATCCATAAAAGCCCAAAAAACATCCTTACCTTTTCCTATAGCTTTCTCACATATCTGTCTTACCACAAAAATCTGATCTACACATCCCCTACCTGTCCTAAAACCACACTGTTCCTCACCAATTACTCCCTCTGTTCCTCTCCTAATCCTCTCAATCAAGACCCTCCCATAAGCCTTCCCAACTACACTCAACAAGCTGATTCCTCTGTAACTACTACACTCACACTTGTCCCCATTTCCTTTGTAAAGCGGAACTATACAGGCATTCCGCTGTACATAGAAAAAAGATGACACTTTTATACTACGACTGTCCCTCCGTTATGCTGTCCCCCAACCCCTTGTTACTGTTCTGTACCATTACTCTGAATATTCATTTCCTTTTTTTTGCCTACACCTTGTTAGTGTCCTGTATATGATAGTGGTCCAGCAACTGTACTGTAGGTCCTCCGAGTATCACTCGACCATTCTGTGCACTACCGACACCAAGAGGGACTTCACAGTTGTCCTTCAGGACTCTGAAAAAAAAAAAAAATACTCCTCGACCTGGGACACCAATCCTACTGAGGGCGCTTGCTAAAGAAACAAGACGAGAGAAGATGCGTTATTTGTGCCAAATGTTCTCTCTCTCTCGGAAGTCCTGACCTGCCCTGACCTAGGCTGAAGACTCGTTCATTTACGTTGATGTCATGACCCTCAAGACTGAGGCGTTCGGGGTTCCAGGTGATTTTATTCACGCGAAAAAAATCTTCGGCATAGTTGAACTCTTCCCCAGCCCCGAGCAACACGCATCGACATCGCGTGTCAGAGTTAGCATAAGGAGTAGAGATAACTACTTAATTAATCTTGATTCCCTCCTCACTCACGCTGATGACTTCAAGTGGCAAGAGGATGGTCGCATCTATTTCTTTTTTTTCTTTTTTTCTTTTTTTTTTTACTCCGCACACGGATTTCGTGTGTAAGTTTGCTAATGAATGAATCCTGGGCCCTCAAAATAACGAGCAGTTTTCATCATCTAACCGTTTCAGTTGGCAGTCTGGTCGAAAGCTTCGATGCTGGTCAGCGATTTTTTTTCTTATGTGTCATCTCTACGAGACCACGAAAAAATAATTTATCGTTTTACTTCATGGTCATGCACGAGTTGAATGTGAAAGCTAAAAATGGGAAATAAAGCAGAAATTACTAATATTTTTCTACACTCACGAAACACTTGAGCGACATGACGTCATCGCATTTCTAATCATACACCTACAGTATCATTTTTCTTTCTTTTTTTCCTCTATATGCGTGGTTGTCTTCATAATTCTATGGTATATAATGTGACAGTCATTTTTTCAAGACTTGTAATTTTTTCTTAATGTTAATTATTTAGGAAGTAAATCATCTGAAATTCACTGACGTCATGTCGATATCATGTCCTTTGACAACTTGATTTTTGCAGTTCCCTCTTTTAGAAATATATATTTTATTCGTGCGTGGGTGCCGGCCTAGTATGTGAACTACATACAATTGTGATCTACAGCAACTTGAATCTAGACTAGCTTGTGATCTACTTTCAAAATATTGTTATAGATTTGCAATTATAATTAGAGGAGCGAGTTAAACACAAAAAATAAAATAAACTTATTTTTATTTCATACAAGAAACATGAATATTATGACTATTTGTATACAGCACGGATATTATTTAAGAATGCAGTAAAGATATATTTCTCACTTGTTCTTAAAATTTTCCAACAAATGGAAACTAAATGAGATTGAAATATTGGCGATGGAAGACCTCTCAATTTTTTTTTGAGAAGACGAATTTTAGCTTCTTGCTACGATCGCTTGATGTTCTGCCTATATGTTCCATCATAACTATTAAGATAACTTTGCTGATAGTCGAATATGCCGGCCATTTATCTGAGTGGACGACAGAGCTTGCTTACACTTCTCCTAGGATATAATTGGCTGTAGAGTAGATCTGTCTCCTTCTGAAACATAAAAATAACGACAATCTAAGCCATTTTTAAGTCCAAAGACCCTTGGGCCGTCTATTCTTCGTCTATGATTTCTATCATTCACAACATCTGCCTCACTATGAGTTGATTCAGGTCTTTGATCACCAGTGAGAAGACGACTTCGATTATATTTTCTTCTTCCAGCAAAACGTACCTCATCAATCTGAACAGGATTTTCGACAGTTCCCATCAACTGTTCTCTGTTATCGACAGACACAATTGAGGACCAGATTAAAAAAAAAAAAAAAAAAAAATCGTACATAACGTCAGTTTACAATTAATTTTCCTGTTCTAATCAGTGTAATGGAATAACACATTTCTGAGGAGCACAGACCTAAGTGTTTGGCATCCCCTCTTTGTGCATCGAAAAACAGGATGGATTTCGCCTCTCATTACTCTTCGTTTTTCAGCCATTTCTCCTCCGCATCTGAGTTCATAGCGTCGAAGAAATTCTATAACCGCTTCTTCATCTCAAATAACTTGTGTGTAAAATTCTTTTCCTCCCATCCTGCCTTATTTCAACGGGCTTATGACTTAAAGTATTTAAGTCATAAGATTTTGTTTGTTTTATATACCAAACCAACCGCACGAGAGTGAGGAACACGGGTTAGATCACCCTTTAGTACTCCCGCTTTCCACCACATGTGAACTAATGTAGATCACAAGCTATGCCATATCAGCATGTAGATCACATGCCATACTAGGAACATGCATGTAGATCACATACTAGACCGGCATCCGTGAGTTTGTGTGTGTGTGTGTGTGTGTGTGTGTGTGTGTGTGTGTGTGTGTGTGTGTGTGTGTGTGTGTGTGTGTGTGTGTGTGTGTGTGTGTGTGTGTGTGTGTGTGTGTGTGTGTGTGTGTGTGTATTTACCTAATTGTAGTATACAGGAAAGAAGTAGCGTCATTGGATCTGGTTTCCTACTGTCTAATCTATCTTACCTAGCCTCAAATGTGTGTGTGTGTGTGTGTGTGTGTGTGTGTGTGTGTGTGTGTGTGTGTGTGTGTGTGTGTGTGTGTGTGTGTGTGTGTGTGTGTGTGTGTGTGTGTGTGTGTGTGTGTGTGTGTGTGTGTGTGTGTTTGCGTGTGTGTGTGTGTGTGTGTGTGTGTGTGTGTGTGTGTGTGTGTGTGTCTGTGTACGCGTGTGCGTGTGTTTGTAAGTACGTATATGTGCGTGTACACATGTAGATACCTGTGTTGATGCCTAACAATACTTATGTGCACAGTACCTGTTTAGTGCATGTACACGCTCTTGTGCACGCCCCACCTACGTGTCCTCGATCTCGCATAGACTGAAAAAAAAAATCACGCTCCTCTGTCATGTCCTTCCCATTAGGTAACCCCAACTTAATCCCCGCCATCAAATTAGAAAGATAAGAGACTTAGAACCAGACGCGTCTCCTCCCCAAAGGATTAAAAAAAAAAAAGAAAAAAAAAAGAGAGAGAGAGAAAGAGAGAGAGAGAGGAGGTTGCCCGCTTGCTGTGGAGAATCTCCCGACGTGCGCGGGAGACCTGCGTGCGCAGGTGTCGCCGAGACGCGATCAGATGGCTCGTGTCACGTTGACAAAGCCCCGGGCCGGCGCCTCGCAAAGGACCCCTCAGATAACTTGATGACATTTTGAATGTGATCCCATCAGCAGAGTGGGGGGGAGGGGGGAAGGGGGAATAGGAGAAGGGAAAGGGGAGGAAGGGTATGGCGGGGTATAGGGGCTAGGGGTTGGTTGTGGAGGGTTGAGAGTGTAAGGTGGGAGAAAGGAATTCTTGCTGGAGAAGTGAGGAGAGTTGGAAAAAAAAATATTAAAGAGGGAGTGAGGGAAGGAGGGACAAAAGTTACAATGAATAGGAAGCTTCGTGTCGACATAATCGGAGGAAAAAAACTAAAGTAATCCTTTTAGATTCCACTTTTTTTTTTTTCCCTTGAGAGGAGTAGTGAAGATATTTTATGCGGTTTGTCCGATTTCTTTCCAATCGTTGCTTACCTGTTGCTGTAGTATCTGTAACATTTCACTGTCTTTACCAAGGAGGAAAATTAGTATATTCCAAACGTGAACGTAAAGTCAACCTTATGCACTTTCTCTGAGACAGAAATAAAACGATTAGATGACTGAAGACCATTTATGATAATCACATCAAGTTCCTTTCTATTCTTCACTCTCGTTAAAGGTTTGTTCCGGATATTCTGAAGTCACTCAATTGTTATTCTTACCTAGTGCATAGATTTACACTTATTATAGTTAAGTTTAACTAAACCCCTATCCAGGCCATTCCACTGACTCGTCAAAATTTTCTTGAACATCTGTTTTATTTTGAACAGAGCTGGACGCGTTCCTCGGTGCGTTACTAGATGCGTTCCTCGGTGCGTTACTAGATGCGTTCCTCGGTGCGTTCGGCTTTTGTTTGGCCGTGGTTAGCGATCCCAAACTATTAATCCATTAAAGTTTAAGAGACAGGTTCATACCGAAATAAAAGTCCGGTAGGCCACATACTATACCAAAGAAACATTTCGTAGGCCACATCCAAAAGGAAGGCCACATACTATACCGTCACCTGTATTCCTTTAATAGTTTGGGAGCGTTACCCGAGGCCAAACTACAGCGGTACGCGCCGAGGAACGCACCGAGTAACGCGCCCAGCTCTGGATTTGAATGACCATTTGCTATCCTGTAATTCTGTAAACTCACTAATATCGGACGCAGTAGGCGTCCGTTTAATCTTCCTCTAAAAAGTTTAGTTACCACCCTCATCCTCCCTCCCTCTCTCCTCCCCCCCCCCCGTTCCTCCCTCCCTCCATCCCTCCCTAAAAGAGTTTGGCATGTTTTATGGACGAACCTAGTTCACTTATTTTTCATCGTCTTAACACTGATCACTGTCCTATTTGTTATGTCTCTGTAGATTCGCAAACTAGAAAACTGTTTAGATTTCATTATCATTCTTTAGAAGAGCGCAAAGTCTTCGAGAACGTAACAACCAAACACGTCAGGAGCGAAAGGAAGCGGGTTGGCAAGAAAAAAGAACAATAAAACTAATTACCTAAATAACACAAACATACCCACTATATGATAACATATCGACAGAATAACAAGAACAGACACAGGTCCGCTTACTGAATGATAAGACTTTATCGTACCAAGTACCAGGTGAAGACAGTAAGTGGGTGAGAGTGTTTGAGTGTCTGTGTGTTCGTATCTCTCTGTCTTTCGGTCAGTCGACTGGCGAGGCTTACTACCAGCCTCGCACATGCGCGGAGAGGAGACATGCACTATGCATGCTTAGGAAGTCTACCAGGGGATAATTATTTTAGTTACATCAAGCAAACTCTCATTTTGGTTCCTCTAATAGGAATTTACAATATGTGGCTTCCCCCCAAGAGATAGAGGAGACTAAAGAGAGTAAAGATATAATACATGGAAAGTCCCAATCTGGTAACCCGGTCATAGATCGGTAAGGTGTTGTCACCGATGCTCTATAGAAAATGGGAAGCGGTGAACGCTTCACAGCAAACTAGGGAATTAATGAAGCCAAACTACGAGTTTCTTTAAAGAGGCCATGACATATTTCACACCTTGTGTACAATGTTCCCCTTTTTTTTTTTTTTTTTTTTTTTTTTTTTTTTTTTTTTTTTTTTTTTTTTTTTTTTTTTTTTTTTTTTTTTTTTTTTCTGGGAGTGTGCATTTGCTCGTGTGCAAACTTCATTTTCTCCGAAAAGTATGTACGCTCCCATGGCGGCAAATTAATCTCGTTTGCAAAGGAAGTGCTAGAGTTAGAAGAAAAAAAATATTGGTTTGACGGTTGGCAAGTTACCATATTTCTAGAGAATTTATAAGTTGATGTTTGGGTGGAACTTCTTTATTGAATGGATTTTAATATCATTTGAAAACCTTGCGTGCGCACATTTTTAGACCAGTCATATTGTACGGCTGCGAAACATGGGCCCTTACGAAAGTTATGGAGAAGAAGTTTGAAGTTCTTGAAAATAAGATTTTACGGAGAATTTTAGGACCCGTGTATGACAACCAAAGGCAAGAATGGAGAATAAGACATAACTAGGAAATTCGAAAACAAACAAAACAACCCCACAATAAAAATGTAATAAGATAAAAAAGTTTGAAATGGGCAGGACATGTCACAAGGATGCAAGAAGATAGATGGTCAAAGAAAGTGCTCAATAGTGGAGTGCGCGGAAGACGACCACTTGGACGACCTAGAAAAGACTGGAGGAGATGTTTTGAAGATGTGCAGACGTGCAGAATGGAACCAAGAGAATGGAAGGAGGTGGCACAGGACAGAAAGACGTGGCGAGACGCTTCAAAAACGGTTAAAAGCGGTTATGGATCACCAAGTGGTCCGAGGACCAGCGGAGTAAGAGTAAAAGTAGTTGTAAAACGCGTACGCGCGCACATGCGGACAGCATAGAGGGAACTTAGACTTTCTAGTTTTTGATCATTTGTGTATCGACCCCTGGGTATCACTTATTTTGTTTATGGTGACTATTTGTTCACCTTTATTGGGGTTGTCATCTAGAAACTAGAATATTAAGGACTTCTTGCCAAACTAGAGGCCATTGCGAACAACTTGTGGACGGTTGGCTATATCTACATAAAGAAACCCATTCAATGTGTTTCACAGCATCTACTGTCACTTTTCATGCATCACACATTGTGAAAGACTTCATTCTATCTATCGACCAATTTAGTCATTCATTCAATAATTATTCATCTATACAAATATATTTCTATCAGTTTATTTGTTTGGTTATTTATTCATTTACTTAACTATTCTTATTTTGTCATTTACTCTTACGTTTGTATAATTATGTATCCCTTTATTCTATTTAATTATTTGTGCATTTTTGTATATGTATATATGTAAATATCTGTTTGCTTATTTACACATCTACTCTTTCTTTGACTTACTTATTTCTATTCATTTATGCCTTTTATTTCTCTATTTCCTTATCCTCCTTACCTCACCCCTCTCCCCCTCTCGCCCCAACTTGAAAAAACCACTTCCCTCCACCTCAAAATTTCCCCCATGGCCATCTCCTCCCTCACCCCCCCCCCCGCCGTTCCAATTCCCTATAAGTAACCCAACACCCTCCCCCAAGTCCCGATAATGGTATTACAAGTCTATCGCACTGCATCTGGGGCATGCGGAGGAGCCGGAGCCGCGCGGTGATCTGAACGCCGAGATGGTCACAGGGTCCGATCAAGTCATTGACCAACTCCCGGATTGTTGTTTATGTAGACATAAAGGTGACCTTCCCTCAATCCTCCTCACCCACCGAAGAAATCCAAAACAGTACTAGTGGTTGCCATTTGCCTTGATTGATCGAACACACACACACACACACACACACACGCACGCACAATATATACATATATACAGTATGTGCGTGTGTTTGTGTTTACATATACGTGTGTATCATCTCACCTCTCCGTCACACCACACAACTGCATCAATCCAGAAACGGAGCCCTTTACCACTAACCAAGCGAGAGACGGACACATTTCCTCGTGATCGGGCTGAACACTTGCGGGTTGCCTCGAGCGTGTCCGGGCGAGGTGTCCGGGAGGAGCCTTTGTGGCCGGCCGGCCGGCCTTATCGATCCGCCGGAGGATTTCTTTGCCCCAACAGATGGGGGCCGGCGTCCGGGGCACGCCGGTGCGAGAGGGCCCGGACAGACAGACAGACAGATAGACAGACAGATGGGCGAATAATGAGGACAGGATATATGAAATGCTGTGATTAACTGAGAAACAGAGAGGGGTGGAGGGGTGGAGGGAGGGAGGGAGGGAGGAAGAATGGGAGGGGGAAAGGAAATGGTGTGGGTGGGTAGGAGGGAAAGAGAGAGGGGAGGAGAGAGAGAGAGAGAGAGAGAGAGAGAGAGAGAGAGAGAGAGAGAGAGAGAGAGAGAGAGAGAGAGAGAGAGAATGAATGTGTGTGTGTGTGTGTGTGTGTGTGTGTGTGTGTGTGTGTGTGTGTGTGTGTGTGTGTGTGTGTGAGAGAGAGAGAGAGAGAGAGAGAGAGAGAGAGAGAGAGAGAGAGAGAGAGAGAGAGAGAGAGAGAGAGAGAGAGAGAGAGAGAGAGAGAGAGAGAGAGAGAGAGAGAGAGAGAGAGAGAGAGAGAAACAGACAGAGGCAGAGACAAAGATAGGGAGACAGAGACATAGTGACAGAAGGATACAGTGAGAGACAAAGAGAGACGAAGGAAGAGAGAGAAACAGAGAGAGGGAAAGATTTGATTGCAAATTTCTGATGAATCATGGGATCGGATAGCATACGATGGGATCGGATCGTATCGGATAGGATCGGATCGCATATGATGGGATCGGATAGCTTCTGGAGCGACACATTTAGACGGATCTCCCCTTTCAGAGTAACCCATTCTGTGTTTCGCCTCATTGGTCATGGCCAGTCCGTCGGAAGTCTCCCTCCAGCAGGCGCTGACCGCAAGAAAGAACCGAAGTCTCTGCTTTGGTCATCCTGAGCACTTGAGTCCTGGAGGTCCTACTTATTCGTCAGAGACCTCGTAGGCCTTACGGAAGACTTCCGAGTCTCACTCGAGGTGAGTCGCAATCGGTAAAAGTCCTATTGAGGCCTGGGGTCACCATTTCAACTGCATGAAATCGGCAAACTTTAACTAGAACAAAAGGATTTAAGTGCTTCACAGTACAAAAAGGAGTTCACCTTTTGAGTGATGATCTTGATATCTTTTTTTCCTGTCGAACACCAGACGATTTCCTTCAGTTTTGAGGAGCTTAAGAAACCCTTGGGAGAATCTTTTCGTCCATGTCAGGTGGGGAGCATACGACAGGAGGCGCTTAACTGCACCCAAAGCCCTTACCCTTAACCTACAGGCTAGGCCAGCCCCTGGATATCAATGGTATTCATTGTAAACTGATGGACAAATCCTGATTAAGTATTTCTATCGTCTTTACAGTATGGAACAGCTTACCTGGTGGTGGTGATGGAAGCGGTGAAAGGGGGGAGGGTGGAGTAGGCAGTGATGATGGTGGTGGTGGTGGTGGTGGTGGTGGTGATGATGATGATGATGATGATGATGATGATGATGATGATGATGATGATGATGATGATGATGATGATGATGATGATGATGATGATGATGATGATGATGATGATGATGATGATGATGATGATGATGATGATGATGATGATAATTATGATGATGATGATGATGATGATGATGATGATGATGATGATGATGATGATGATGATGATGATGATGATGATGATGATGATGATGATGATGATGATGATGATGATGATGATGATGATGATGATGATGATGATGATGATGATGATGATGATGACGACGATGATGCTGATGCTCACGGTGATGATGATGGTGACGACGACGAGGACGACGACGACGACGACAACGGAGTTGATGACAATCACTCTAACTTCCATGACCCAGCTTAGCGGAGAAAGAAAGGAGAGGGTGGTGGATGGGGGGGAGTGGAAGGGTTGACGGGTGTTGAGAGTTGAACTTCCCTCCACCCCCACCCCCCGATGACGATGCGAAGATACGAGATACGAGATACGAGGTATAGTTGGCGGCAGATTAGCGATAAGCTAATGTCCCCGTGATTGCGTCCCCGATACGGAAGCTTAACGACCTGTCACAAGGGGGGCATAGAAGGAGGGAAGGGGGTGGGAGAGGGGTGAGGGAGAGGGGGGAGGGAGAGGAAAAGGGGGAAGGGAACGGGGAAGGGGGAGCGTGAGGGGGAAGGGGAGAAGGGGAGACGGGGAGGAAGCAAGGGAAGAGGAGAAAGGAAGGAGAGGAGAGGGAGGAGGAGAGGAGAGGGAGGAGGAGGAGGAGGAGGAGGAGGAGGAGGAGGAGGAGGAGGAGGAGAAGGAGGAGGAGGAGGAGAAGGAGGAGGAGGAGGAGGAGGAGGAGGAGGAGGAGGAGGAGGAGGAGGAGGAAGAAGAGGAGTAAAGTAGAAGAATGAAGAATAAGAAGAGTATAAAAAGAAGAAAAGGGAGGAGGAAAAGGAGGAGGAGGACAATGAAAAGGACGAGAGGGAAGTAAAACCACATAAAAAGGAAAGAATTAATATAGAAAAAGAGGATGATGGAGAGAAGAGGAAAAAATGCAGGAGTAGGACGAGGAGAGAAAGAGAGGAATAGGAAAAGAGGAAGAGTGATAACAGTTGAAAGAAATCAGAAGAAAAAGGAAGAAGAAGAAGAAGAGAGGAACATATATTTGAAGAAAGAGGGGAAAGAGAAATAGAGAGAAAGTAGTTAATTAGATAATTTGTTGACAGGCAAAAGATGAAGAGTGGTAATAGTTGAAAGAAATCAGAAGAAAGAGGAAGAAGAGAGGAACACATATTTGGAGAGAGAGGGAAAAGAGAAATAGAGAGAAAGTAGCTAATGAAATCATTTGATGACAGGCAAAAGTAAATAGAAAAATAAATCAATCCAATGAAATGACAAGTAACTTGATGGATTGTGGTGGGTAGGTAGAAAGTAGAGGTAGATGATGAAGTAGATTAGTAAGTCAAAGATGTCTTCAGAGGACGTTGGAAAAGGAGAGACATATTCGAGAAAGATATAAAGAAAAAATTAAGTAAGTCTTTGGTTTTTGGGATGTCATTATAAGGCTTTATTTCTAAATTGTTCTTAACTAGATTTAACTTTTAACAGTTAGATTTTAAACGTTTTGGTCAGTTTGCGAAAGAGGTTAAGATCGATGCCCACCAGTCGTTATGATGTAATTTTTCATCGTTTTGTAGACGTTCGTAACCATTACTTGCAACCATTAATAACTGTTACCAATCTTCCTCTATGACGTTTTTTCCAACCGTTTTTTAACCGTCAACTACGACACTTGAAAATATGACCGGAGGGAGCCTTCGTTGGATCGTCGTTTCTACTAGAAGAAGACTCAAATCTCTATTTTTTCCTCCTGTTTTTCTTCTTATTATTATTATTATTTTCATTATTCTAATTATTTTTCTTCTTATCTTCTTCTTTTTTCTTTTCTTCTTCTTCTTCTTCTTCTTTCTTTTCTTCTTCTTCTTCTTCTTCTTCTTCTTCTTCTTCTTCTTCTTCTTCTTCTTCTTCTTCTTCTTCTTCTTCTTCTTCTTCTTCTTCTTCTTCTTCTTCTTTTGTCATACTTCCAATAGTGCCCCATTGCTGTTAGATTCAATTGTTTTCCCATTTTGATTCTTATGCAGTAGATATTTGAGAATCTATGAAAATCAGAAATTCCCAGTGATAAAAAAAATCCAGACAATAGAAGTAACTCAATAATATTCGATTAAGTTTCCATAAGACTTTTTATATCCTTCTCTACTTGTATTCACTCGACTCCTTTCTGCCGTCAGATGATTTTATTCAGCTGAGGACAAGATCATAGCGCCCAAGGGGTCGAATTAATTACGAAAAAGACGAACCAATTTGTTTCGAACGCTCCATACCATAATTCTTAAAATCCTTCGTTCATTTTGGATTACTTTCATTCGAATCACTAAAGTTTGACAAATTACCGAATGCTTAACGCTGGAGCCAAATACTAGATTTTTTTTTTTTTTTTTTTTTTTTAATTTCCTCCAAAAGTCTCTTTCCACAATGACAGTCAGACAAAAAAAATGTATGTATGTATGTATGTATGTATGTATGTATGCATGTATGTATGTATGTATGCATGTATGTGTGCATGTATGTATGTGTATGTATATATGCATGTATGCATGTATGTATATATGTATATATGTATGTATGTGTGTATGTATATATGCATGTATGCATGTATATATGTATGTATGTGTGTATATACTGTATGTATCTATGTATATGTATATATGCATATATATATATATATGTATGTATGTATGTATGTATGTATGTATGTATGTATGTATGTATGTATGTATGTATGTATGTATGTGTGTGTGTATGTATATATGCATGTATGCATGCATGTATATATGTATGTATGTATGCATGTATGTATGTATGTATGTATGTATGTATGTGTGTATGGATCTATGTATGTATGCATACATGTACATTCGTACACATGTATGTATGTCTGTGTGGATGCAGGTAAGGAGAAGGAGCAAAAACAAGTGGAACCGATGGAAGAGGTGGAGAAGGTAGGAGGTGGAAGAAGAGGAGAAGGAGGAGGGGAGAGGAGGAGGAGGAAGAGGAGGAGGAATAGGAGGAGGAATACAAACGTAAAAGATGTGGAAGAGGTAGAGGGTGTGGACGATGAGTAGGGTGTGGAAGGAGGATGAAGAGGAGGAGGAAATGGAGGAGGTGGAGGAGGAGGAGGATGAACAGGTGATTGTGAAGGTGGTGGGAGGAGGAGGAAAAGAAGGTGGAAGAGGAAAAAAGAGGAGGAAGAGGTGGAGGAAGCAATAGACAAAGAAGAGGAGGAGGAGGAGAATAAGGAGGAGACTGGGGAAGGGAAGGAGGAAGAGGTGGCGGTGGAGGAGACAGGAGGAGGAGAAAAAGGAGGTGGAAGAGGAAGAGGTGGAGCAAGCGATAGGAGGAGGACGTAGTGGAGGAAGCAGATGGAGGAGGAGGAGGAGGAGGAGGAGTAGGAGGAAGAGGGAGGAGAAGGAGCAGCAGCAGGCAGGAGGAGGAGGAGGTAATGGAGGAAGCAGGTGAAGAAAGAGGAGTAGATGAAGCAGGAAGTGGAGGAGGCTGGAGGACGAGGAGGAGGAGGAAGAGGTTGCAGGCGGAGGGGGAGGAGGAGGAGGACGAGGAGGGAATGAAGGTTAAAAAGAAAGTGAAACACATTTAAAAGGAGAGAGAGAGAGAGAGAGAGAGAGAGAGAGAGAGAGAGAGAGAGAGAGAGAGAGAGAGAGAGAGAGAGAGAGAGAGAGAGAGAGAGAGAGAGAGAGAGAGAGAGAGAGAGAGAGAGAGAGAGAGAGAGAGAGAGAGAGAGAGAGAGAGAGAGAGAGAGAGAGAGAGAGAGAGAGAGAGAGAGAGAGAGAGAGAGAGAGAAAAAGATAGATAGATAGATAGATAGATAGATAGATAGATAGATAGAGAGAGAGAGAGAGAGATAAAGAAAGAGAGAGAGAGATAGATAGATAGATAGATAGATAGATAGATAGACAGAGAGAGAGAGATAGAGAGAGAGAGAGAGAGAGAGAGAGAGAGAGAGAGAGAGAGAGAGAGAGAGAGAGAGAGAGAGAGAGAGAGAGAGAGAGAGAGAGAGAGAGAGAGAGAGAGAGGCGAGAACATGATACAGAAACAACGAGGAATGAATTGGGGAGGAACGAGTATTAAATGGCAGAAAGGGGAGGTTGGGGTGCTGGGGGTGGGGGGGAGGGGGGAGGTTGAGGGTGAGGGAGGATTGTTCGAGAGGCAGAGGGGAAGGCTATTGAGGGGAAAGAGGGGGGGAAGGGAGGGGAGGTGAGGGGGAGGACTTTTCACAAAAGCCCAGATGGCCTCTCTTGCCCTCTGCACAATGGAGGAGGCTGGCTGGGTGGCTGGTTGTCGATTCTGGGGGTTGGGGGGATATCGAGTCTTTGGTCTTGGGTGTAAGATGAACAGGCAGTGTTGAGGCCTCTGTAGGCCAGGGTGCACACATACACACACGCACACACACACACATACATACATATACAAAATTTGTCCTCTCTATTATTCTATCTTATTTAAATCCTCAGGTTTTTCTGATTGGGTTTTTCATCATTCATTTTCTTTTCCTCATACGCAATAAAGTAAACGAATTAAAGATTATGTATTAGTATAAAAAACAAACAAAAACAGCAATTGTGGGAAATCATTGTAATGCTGTTATAACATTACAAAGGATTACAAAGGCGGAGCATGACGACAGGAGACCTTTTGGTCCATATCTAGGTCGGATGCGAAAAAATCATAATAATAATAATAAATGAATAAATGAAAACTATAATAATGTAAATAATAAATAAAGTACATAAATAAATGTATAGGTATAGTTAAATAATAAACAAACAGGTAAATAGTGAATGATAATAAATTGAATATAACTAATAATAAATGAGAATCAAGTAAATAATGATAAACAGACAAATGATAACAAAACAAATAAACAAATATAAAATAAATCATAATCATTACAGCATTTTGCTTAGGTGTTTATCTAAATGATTCTTAAAGCTTCGAACTAAACTACATTGCACTGCCTCTGCAGGAAGTTTATTCCATTCGTGTAATATTTTTTCATTATAATTATCTCTTAACCTTTTCTTTCTTTAGTTTGTTTAATTTGAATATGTATTGTGTTTCAAGACTTCAACAAATTTAATAAATTAAATCTCATATCGCTCGATGTTTACTTTAGAATGAATAAAATCTTCTGACGGCACTAAGGAAGGTGTGAACGTTAATGAGCGAAAAAATACGAGACGTGACTTCTGGACTCCTGGAACTCTGCGATGTACCTTTACATTTTGCTCTGAATAACCACATGCGATTGCATCTAGTCTTTCCCTTAAGTGGATCTGCTAATATCCAAATATTTCGCTCATGCTACTGCTTACTGGTCGCTCTTGGACGAAACTTTATGTAAACTGTGGCAAGATTTTAATATCTTGAGTGTGTGTGGATTGGAGCGTGCATTGTAATTGTTGAGCGTCCGGTTTCAGAGCGTAGAGACACTGAAAGGGAGAGGAGGTATAGCTGGAAGAGGAAGTAATGAGAGAAAAGAAAGAAGAGAAGAGAAAGAGAGAGGGATGGGGAGAAAAGAGAGGAGGTGGGAGACAGAGTGGACGGGCATACTGGTGATATTGTTGAGTATAGAGTATCAAATGAAACTTATAAGATTTATACTTTTTGCTTGAGGCTCAGTAATATATATTGACCAACATCGTGAATGTTGTATGTCTTAATATATTGTGAAAAAATGTACTTGCGTAGATATTTAAACCATGTTATGTCAGGATTATGGGAATATAGCCTTTATTGTTGCTTCTTTAATATATAGTCATATACAATGTTTCTACTATAATGATAAAACTTGTTATGCATGTGAACAATCTTAATGGATTATGGGCTAGAATTAGTTCCAGCCATGGGTCTGGTTGAGCTTGTGTGTTGTAGCCTTTCTGCGTAATTTGACTGTATGAAATGGCACATGTATAACTCTGTTTCTGCAAATTATTCACGCGTCATAAAATCCTTGGGTCGAAGAAGCATAATGATTCAGTGTGCCCTCCACACCCAGCGAGCCAGCCACGACTACAAGAAGAAAAAATGAACGAAGATAATATGCGTGACGTAGGGGGTTCCTGACGTCATATCGTCATGATGTATTGTCATAATAATGACTTTGGATCTATGCAAAATAGAGATGTACCATGGGAACGTCTGAACGGATTGATTGCATTTTGTAGTACTGCTATGAGAGAACGTTGTTGAATATAAACTCGTTAGGAAGATCGATGATGACGTTTTCCTCTTCAAGGGTAAGATGGTAATGGGGAGTTTTTCTTGTGTACCAATGCACTAAGGAGAGAAATGTTATATTCATGAACTATGCAAAGAAACATAAAACGTCAAACACAAAGGGACGACCGCTACAAGCACCCGCTTGCATTGCAGTGAAACAACAGCCAAACTGGCAAAGTCTCAGAGGTATTTTGTATGTAACATTCGAATCTCAAAATAATGTGTACATGAATTAACAAATGATATAATTATCACTTGGCAAAGAAGTGACTTGAGGTGGTTTAATAAAAGACAGAAAAATAAATAATGTTTAGATTAAATGTTCTTCTCAGAGCAGCGACTTTCAGGAAACATTTGTGATAAGCATGGAGAAAGGCACAGTGAGAGGGCGCGTGACGTCACACAAGCCAATTCATGACGTCATGTCGGCGTAGCTAAACCGCATTTCATGCCCGACCCTACGACAACGTGTAGATCGAATCGCCTCCCATTTATGGATTGACTTGTGATCTTGTTGGCTGAATCACAACCGAGTGACGTGTTGATTCAGTTCTGGTAGTGCACAGGCAAAGTCTAAAGTTCGATGTGAACTTCTTTGTGTTTACTTTTTATGTTCATAGATGGCGCCTCGATCGTTGTGAAAGATGTCTCAACATGAATATAATATTGAAATATTGCAAAAATAAAACCTATATCTTATTGCAAAATTCCTGGCGATCTTTACACTTATGTTGTACATATTGGTGACAAAGCAGAATATGATGGTGATATTATTATTGTTGGTGGTAGTGATTGTGGTAATTTTTACTTGCGATGGTGGTAGTGTTGATGATAACGCCATCGACAGAATTGAACGAAAGTGTTTGGATTTCAATTCGTTCTCTAAAAATTCAGAATTTTCCAATATTGGGAAAAAAAATCCCAAATTTAGAACATTCTGAAAACCAGGAAGCACATTATAAGATTCTAGTACTTATATTCGAAAAACATTCTCTTTCCAAATATGGGAGAGAGTTTTTGGATTTTAGAGGTTCCGCATAGGGGGTGAACAATATATAAAATGGTCTTGCGGTAGTCAGAATAGAATAAATCAAGTCTGTCACCAATGAGAAGAGGCTGATTACGAAATAAATACATTTTGCCATCTGTAGTGTCAGATGGTGTAGGCAGAATTTCCATCTTACCCGTCACTCCATTATTTTCCTATTTCGTGTTTTTATTTCCGTCTTTTAATCTTTTTTTTTCAATTCTTGTACAATTGTTCCAGGGTTCTTTTTTCATTTAGTCTTCTCCTCATCATCATCATTTTCTCCCTCCTTTTTCTCCTCCTCCTCCTCTTCTCCCTTCTCTTTCTCCTCCTTCTCCTTCTCCCCCTCCTCTTCCTCTCCCTCTCCTCTTTCTCCTCCTCCTCCTCCTCCTCTTCCCCCTTCCCTTTCTTCTCCTTCTCCATTCCTCCTCTCTTCCTACTCCTCCTTTTCTTCTTTATCCTCCCCACTTCTCCTGTAACCTCTTTCTCGTCTGCTACTCCTTCTCCTCCTCCTCCTTCTTCTCTTCTCCTATCCCTTCACTTCTCCTCCTCCTCCTCCTTCCTCTCCTTCTCCTTCTTCATCTTCTCGTCTCTTCCTCTTCCTCTTCCTCCTCTTCCTCTTTATCCTCTCCCTTCTCCTGTAATCTCCTCCTTCTCGACTCCTACTTCTTTTCCTCCTCCTCCTTCTCCTCTCCCTTCACTTCTTCTCCTCCTTCCTCTCCTTCCTCTTCTTCCCCTTCTCATCTCCTCTTCTTTCTCTTCTTCCTCTTCCTCTTCTTTCACTTCTCCTTTCCTCCTCCTCCTCCTTCCTCTCCTTCTCGTCTCCTATTCCTTTTCCTCCTTCTCCTTCTCCTATCCCTTCATAATCTCCTCCTCCTTCCTCTCCTTCTCGTCTCCTCCTCTTGCTCTTCCTCTTCCTCCTCCTCCTTCCTCTCCTTCTAGTCTCCTCCTCTTCCTCTTCCTCTTCTTCCTCTTCCTCCTCCTCCTTCCTCTCCTTCTCGTTTTCTCCTCTTCCTCTTCCTCCTCCTCCTCCTCCTCGATGCACGCCATTGCATCCGCGAGCCGGCGATCCAGGCTGCCATGTGTTCCAGCCCCAGCAACCTGCAGATCCCGACCCCGGGGGGAAACCACAAAAACACGACAATGGCACAGCAGCGGGGAGTGAGGGGTCGGCTGCGGAGGTGGGTGGAGAGGGTAAGGGGAGGATGCCCAGATGCCATGCACGACCAATAGACAGAATTCTAGGACTCTAGGACAGGGATGAAGTTAGATCAGGAGGGATAGGTCCTGGAGAGGGTGTCAGAAGGCTAGTAACGAGGTTGGGAGGTTCTGAAATGAGCTTGATAACTATGAAAGGGGGCTACCCACAGGAACAGGTGTTGGGGACGCGTGTCCACTGCGCAGACGCGTGCGCGTGGACAGGAGTTGTGCGCTCTTGTCATTATCGTGAATGAAGAATAGATCCTCTCGCGAGCAACTCGCAGAAAATATGTTAGTGGCAACTCTCGTTTCGTCAACAATGGATGTATACTTTAAGATTATGTCCTTCCAATTAGTTCATTTTTAACTCGTTCTTTTGTCAATATACTTTTTTTTTTCGTTTGTTTGACAACTGGTTTGATGTGTATTAGGAAAATATATCTGTCAGTTGGACTTTTTTCTTCATACGTAAGTATGGGAGTGGAGTATGAAGGGGAAGAAAAAGAAGAAGAAGAAGATGTAGAAGGAGAAGAAAAAGAAGAAGACGAAGAAGAAGAAGAAGAAGAAGAAGAAGAAGAAGAAGAAGAAGAAGAAGAAGAAGAAGAAGAATGAGAAGAAGAAGAAGAGGAAGAAGAAGAAGAAGCAGTAGTAGTAGTAGAAGAAGAAGAAGAAGGAGAAGAAGAAAAGAGGTTTATATCTAAGGTGGCTCTACCTCTCTCTATACGACGGGCTGTTTGTTATTAGCAACTTTGTCCCAACATAGCCTGGCGAATGAC
>NC_134780.1:29516404-29526404 GCF_046742065.1 Oratosquilla oratoria | reverse complement strand
GTAACCACCCCAACGAAAACTGACCTACAAGAAGACCACATTGTATATCAATACAGCTGCAACAGTGAGGCGTGTGGGCCTCACTCTTATATTGGTATGGCAACTGCAAAGCTAACAAGACGCCTGGCATGCCACTTGAGCAATGGATCCATTAAGTCCCACCACACTTAACAGACCATTAACAAGAAATGATCTGGATCAAAACACTACAACAATTGACAAAGATATTCCCGAAGGTTGCTACTCCTTGAAGCACTCCATATTCAAGCAAAGCAACCATCAATAAACATCCAGGTGGAAGACCTTCAGGCCTTGTCATCAATGAAAAGAATGATTGATAATTTAGACCAACGAACCCCATCGCTTCGCTCACTGGGAGAGCTCTCGGGAGGTGAAAAAACTACGCACACTCACTGTGTGTGTGTGTATGTGTGTGTGTGTGTGTGTGTGTGTGTGTGTGTGTGTGTGTGTGTGTGTGTGTGTGTGTGTGTGTGTGTGTGTGTGTGTGTGTGTGTGTGTGTGTGTGTGTGTGTGTGTGTGTGTGTGTGATTCACCATTGTCTTGGATCACGTGTTGGACTCGTGATCGACAGCTATTTCCCTCCCGGAAGAGACCTCAGAGCTCATATATAACCGATCTATGAATAATATTGTGACCTTACATGCACCCACACCTCCAACTCCCCCCTTACGAGAATTGGAGTAACGACTCGCAGTACAGCGATACTGAAATTATTTCAGCCCTGAACGGAATTCGAACCCGGGCAGCCGTAGTGGCGGCCGCGAACGCTACCACTATGTGTGTATGTATGTATCCATGTGTGTGTGTGTGTGTGCGCGCGCATCTGCATACATGTACCTGCTTGTTCACGAGTGTATGCACAAGCACTGCGGCATACATAGGCTGACTAATCGAGCTCAAACACACTTCTTGTTGTTTGACGCCGCCGCCGGCCCCGAGAGAGGCAACGCCTACTCCTCCTCTTCCTCCTCCTCCTCCTCCTCCTCCTCCTCCTCTTCCTCTTCCTCCTCCTCCTCTTCCAGCCTGCCATTAATGTATTCACCTCATTATCGCAGCTCCGCGCGAGCACTTAAGCCTGCCAACTTTCCTATCTAAACGAGCAGCCTATAATGATCATGATGATGACGGCCAGGGTTGGCAATGCTCGTAGTAGCAACAAGGGTGGTGGTGGTGGTGGTGGTGGTGGTGGTGGTGGTGGTGGTTGTCGTGGTAGCGGTATTAATAATGGTAGGGGTAGTGGTATTAAATTGTTGATACTACCATTATTTTCACTGTGTATAGTGTTAGTGATGGAGCAAGCCCTACGAGGCTGGGTGGTGGTATGTCTGTGGTATGATGGTGGTATACCGGTGGTATAGCAGTGGTATGGTGGTGATATAGCAGTGGTCTAGTGGTGATTCTATATTGGTATGGTGGGAGTATAGCTATGGTATGGTGACGGTATTTTGGTATAGCAGTGGCATGGTATTGGTATTGTGGTGGTATGGTGGTGGCATGGTTATTATATGGTGGTAGTATGGTAGTGGTATGGTGGTGGTATGGCTGTGGTATGTTGGTGATGGTATGATGGTGTCTGAGAGGAGGGAGATCACTGACCGCCATTTTGGCAACATATATCACACAAGTCAAGCAACGCTTAGGTAGCAGCGTCACACACATACACACGCACACACACACACACACACACACACACACACACACACACACACACACACACACACACACACACACACACACACACACAAATTAAAAATAGTTTAGATAAAATGAGATATGAAGACGGGACATCACGAGCATAGCTCCCCGTCCCGTAAAATACAACTAGGTAAATACAACTAGGTAAATACACACACACACACACACACATACGAGTGCGCGCACACAGAGACACACACACACACACACAGACACACACACACACACACACACACACACACACACACACACACATACACACACACACACACACACACACATACATACACACACACACACACACACACACACACACACACACACACACACACACACACACACACACACACACACATATATATATATATGCAATAATAACACTAGGTGCGTGTGTTCACAAATGCGTAAGTAACCACTAGGAAAAGTAAACTAACGAAGCAGAGCGCTTTCGTATAATTACATCTTCAGTGCAGATACAAAGAAGATGTAATTATACGAAAGCGCTCAGCTTCGTTAGTTTACTTTTCCTAGTGGTTACTTACGCGCGCACACACACACACACACACACACACACACACACACACACACACACACGGTATTGCAAATTGGATTCTAAAGGAGTGCAAAGAAGAACTAACAGACAAAATACACATCTTAATAAACAGCTCACTCAAAGAAGGAAAGATACCCGAGGACTGGAAAAACGCTAACATTGTACCAATACACAAAGGAGGAAACAAAGAAGAACCCACCAACTATAGGCCAGTATCACTAACAAGCACCATAGCCAAAATTTGTGAGAAAATAATCAAGAATAGATGGGTAAAACATCTGGAAGACAATGACATATTAAACCCAAGACAATTCGGATTCAGACAAGGAAGATCATGCTCCACAAACTTAATATGCTTTTACTCAAGACTAATAGACATAGTGCAAGAAAGAAATGGATGGGCTGATTGTGCATTCCTAGACTTGCAAAAAGCCTTTGACAAAGTACCACACAGAAAACTACTAAAAAAACTGGAACACATAGGAGGAATACAAGGAAACCTACTAAAATGGATAGAGGACTTTCTGACTGGTAGAAAGATGAGAGTAGTGCTCAGAGAAAAATATTCAGATTTGAAAGAGGTGATCAGTGGAGTACCGCAAGGATCTGTGCTGGCACCAATAATGTTTGCTATCTATATGAATGACATGGACGAGGACGTGAACTGCTACATGAGCTTCTTTGCCGATGACGCCAAACTGCTAAGGAAAATAGAAACTGATGAGGACTGTGAAGCACTGCAAGAAGACCTAAATAGGGTATGGAACTGGAGTCAGAAATGGGAAGTGGACTTTAATACTAAGAAGTGTAGCATAATGGAGTTTGGAAAAAGCAAAAACAGAATATCAGGAAAATATACAATTGGAACCAAAGAAGTAAAGAAAGTAGGATCCGAAAAAGATTTGGGAGTAATTATCACGAACGACTTGTCCTATGATATACAGATTAACAAAATTGTCGGGGAGACTTACAACTTGCTAAGATCAATAAAAGTGGCGTTTACATACTTGGACGAAGACATGATAAAAAAAAATATTGGTTACATTGATAAGGCCTAGATTAGAGTATGCGGCGACATTGTGGTCCCCCAGTACCAAAAAGAATATAAAGAAAATAGAAAGAATCCAAAGAGCAGCTACAAAAATGGCACCTGCACTTGCAAACCTATCATACGAGGAGAGATTGGCTAAACTGGTGTTACCGACACTGGAGCAAAGAAGAGAGAGAGGTGACCTATTGACCATCTACAGAATCATGAGAGGCACAGAGGTACTCGATAGAGAGAACTTACTTAACTGGGACAAAAGAAACACAAGAGGACATGGAAAGAAAATAAAAAAACATAGCTATAGAAGAGAACTGAAGAAAAACAGTTTTCCTCATAGAGTTTTGGACACTTGGAACAAACTGGACAATGAAATAGTATGCGCAAAAAACCATTCATGAGTTTAAAAACAAACTAGACACTGCAAGATACAAAGGCGGGACATCACGAGCATAGCTCCCCTTCCCGCAAAATACAACTAGGTAAATACAACTAGGTAAATACACACACACACACACACACACACACACTCACATATATATATATATATATATACATATATATATATATATATATATAATGTATATATATATATATTGTTGACAGTCCTCACTCCCGGTCCTCACTCCCGGCCCTCACTCCCGTCCTCATATCTTCTCTGGTCGCCCCACGACCGTACTGACCCGCAAGTGGCCCCAAGGGACACGCTCGCGTACCCAGCCACGTGACTCGACCCAGACCTTCCTTGAGGCCCACGGGTGGACAAAATCTCTTTGAGGAAAAACACGTGTAGTGCCAGCATCGTCCAGTGATTACTAACCTGCACCTCGGCCAGCCACGTGACATGAACGCTGGATCCATTGAGGAACACATACCTTCTGTCTTCGTGAGTCACCGGTGTCAGAACGTTTTGCCTCCCACTTTCCCACGCATCACACTAGACCTCACGCCAATTAGGAACACGGGTCATGACCTGTTTTTGTATATAGGAACTGAGCGGACGCTGAAGATTCAGATCGCCTCGGATCATCATACATGAGCCTGGCTCTGCTCATTGCTTTCTCACCTCCCCCCTCCCTCGCAAGCAGACCGCTTGGGAACACGACTTGAAACACAGTCGTCACCTTCCTCGCCGTTTCGTCCCCTCCCACTTTCCCTCGCCTTTAACGCGAGCCCCCACTACTGGCGTTCAACATTCATTGCTAAATAAAACCAACTTTCCATCAGAGTTAGCCACGAGCAGCCTAACATTTGGCTGCCCAACGTGGAGAAGACCACCAGCCTAATACACACACACACACACACACACACACACACACACACACACACACACACACACACACACACACACACACACACACACACACACACACACACACACACACATATATATATATATATATATATATATATACATAACATGTATTATATATATGTATACATATATATATATATATATATATAATATAGGGGTGCGTGCGTGTGTGTGTGTGTGTGTGTGTGTGTGTGTGTGTGTGTGTGTGTGTGTGTGTGTGTGTGTGTGTTTGTACATATATACACCAACGGCTTTTTCCACCTTACAAGAGAGGTAGCCAAAGTCAAAGGCATAAATCCACTCCCACCCATTCCATTCCTACATACTACACTCCCATTCACCACCCCCTCCTTCCCTCTTTTCTTGGCTCCTCCTGAATGAAGGGTTACCTCTGCATCTCGCCCACTACCTTAGGTGAAAAGCAATGCAGCAAGGCACAGCACATCTACAGCAATGCCAAGCTTTATTTAATTGGTGACCTCCCCTCTCCGTTTCCTTATGCAGATAAAGAGAAGATGGGAAGAAATCCCTTCGCGCTGCGTCAAAATATCATTCACACATACTCCCTCATCCCCCATCCCCCACCCACTCCCTTCCATGTAACACAGCATCATCCATACACAACCATTCTCTACTCACCCCTATCTTTTGTCTTCTTCCTTCCTTCCTCAACAAACATTTCCCCTCTTTCTCAATGCCCCTTTTACCCCATACATCCATCTCATCCTTGGTCGGCCCCTCATGTTCACTCCCTCCCCCTCTGTTTTACACACCTTTTTCACTAATCTTTCTTCATTCATTCTATGTGTCCAAACCATCCCAATACTCTTTCATCAACTGTATCTCTAAACTCGCATTTCATCCCCGCTCTTCTCCTCACCTCCTCGTTTCTCACTCTATCCAGCCTTGTAACCCCTACCATACTTCTCAGGCATTTCATTTCAAACACATTTAAACTCTTCCTCTCTTATGTTTTATGTTTCTGCCCCATACAATCCTGTCGGCACAATCACCCCTTCATACAATCTGCTCTTAGCGTCCTTTCCCAAATGTCTATTTTTCATTACACTTTACAGTCCCCTAATATATCTACTTGCTTCTCTTAATCTGCATTTTACTTCCACTCTTCCTTCCACGCCACACTCGTACCCAAGTATTTAAAGCTATACACTTCCTCCAGGCTCTCTCCCTTAATACTCACTTCTAATTTGCTGCCATCTTCTCCCCTTGTACATCTCATTGCCTTAATTTTACCCACATTTATCTTCAACTTCCTTCTTTCGCACACCTTCCCATACTGTGTCACTAATTTCCTTAATCCCATCTCTGATCCTGCTACAAGTGCAGTGTCGTCAGCAAAGGACAACTGGCTTATCTCCCATTTTTCTCCATTTTCTTTAACGATCTCCAATCCCCGGCTCATTACCCTTGCATTTACCTACACACACACACAATATATATATATATATATATATACATATATATATATATATACATATATATATATATACATATATATATATGTATATACATATGTACATACACACACACACACACACACACTATATATATATATATATATATATATATATGTATATACATATATACATATATATATGTGCTAATAAGAACACGGGTACGTGTGTTCACTTATGCAAAGTAGACCACTTGGAAAAAGAAACTAACGAAGCAGAGCGCTTTCGTATATTACATCATCAGTGCAACAAGTACTTGTTGCACTGATGATGTAATATACGAAAGCGCTCTGCTTCGTTAGTTTCTTTTCCAAGTGGTCTACTTTGCATATATATATATATATATATATATATATATATATATATATATATATATATATATATATATAGTATAAATACTCGTATATATACACAACACCTTCAACCACCCACCCCCACCCACGCCTGGCCAGTTCGAATGAGTCGCCACTATACAATTGCCGGGATAAGGCGGAAAGGCACATCCACATGGCATCTCAAATACCAAATTTCTTGATTATCTAATGAACCTTTCTCTCTCTGTTGCAGATTTTGTTTAGTAATGTCGTGTTGGGGGGGGGGGGTGATTCCGAGAAGAAACTCACCATCCAGCTCCCACGAAGTGGTAAGTGAGAAACCCCTGGTAGGGTAAGCCCTGTCGCTTGCAGCAAGCCGTTGGGTTTTTCAGTCGACGTTTGGGTCTCCTCCCCGCATGACCAGAGCTGCCAGGAACCGACGCAAGAAGTACGCAGTGAGTCCCGGGAATCGAACACAACCATCTGCTCGTAGGTTCGACTGGGGTAAAAAAAAAAAAAAAAAAAAATCGCACGTTATGGCTACTGCGTTTAAAAGTTGTCAAGGATCAGCCGCCTTGAACAATATACCAACCCTAGGTTACCAGTTACCTAAATAGATCTGAGGATTTTACTAAACGCAGTTGAAAACTTAGTCCATTCAATTGTGGGATAGACAGCCGGCCGAACAGACAGCACAATATTTGTCTCAGCAAAACACGGATATTATAACTGAGTGGCTTACCACGGAGAAGAAAAACATTTCAGGACTCTAAAAGGTGACTGAACGAGTTCAAGGAAAGAAGAAGAATTTGTCAAGTATCAACATGTTCCATGAGTCTATTAGCAACAAGGTTTTTTTTCACCAAATTCCATCACCAAAGAGAAAAACTTCAACGGTTGAATGCGATCTGTGGAGATTTTTTTTGACTTTTCTTTTCCAGAGCCTTTCAAATGACTTCTTCATTTACGAGGCTCGATGTCCAAAATTCGATAAGAACAGAATTTAGGATCTTCACAACTACGATGTTCCTCAACAACTCGAAGAATCGAGAGAAGCCGAAGATAGAACGGTGGATCGGGGTCCCCTTGATGTTCACAGCCATCTTATTTCATTCCTGCAGAACCTAGAAAATGTCCTCAGGATCAAGAAGATCACGTTCCTGCTTGGCTGAGTGCCGTGAATAGGAGAACTGGTGGCTCGCCATCTTTTGAAGACAGCAAATAAGGTTGTTTTTCGATACTTTAGGACAAAGATGGAAAACGCTTCCAGAAAACCAGAGAAATGCTTTTCACTGCTTTGACTAACAATTTCAGAGACTTGGAGTTCGATCGTGACGTGTGTGTGTGTGTGTGTGTGTGTGTGTGTGTGTGTGTGTGTGTGTGTGTGTGTGTGTGTGTGTGTGTGTGTGTGTGTGTGTGTGTGTGTGTGTGTGTGTGTGTGTGTGTGTGTGTGTGTGTGTGTGTGTCTTGGAATCCTTTCCCGCGCGTTTCGAGGAAGTTTGGAAAGTGGGAGATGTGCACACCCTAATACTGAAGGAACACTGAAACTGTGGACATGAGAAATCGATTTTTGTTCTTCTTTTTCCTCCTCCTCCTCCTCCTTTCCTCCTCCTCTTCTTCTTCTTCTTCTTCTTCTTCTTCTTCTTCTTCTTCTTCTTCTTCTTCTTCTTCTTCTTTATTCGTGTTTTCTCCCTACCTTTCCTAGGTTAGGCTGAGCAGGGGACTGCTAGGTGTTGGGACACCCTGTATATCCTGTACATACATATATATATATATATATATATATATATATATATATATATATATATATATATATATATATATATATATATATATACATATATATATATATATATATATATATATAATATACATATATATGTGTGTGTGTGTGTGTGTGTTTGTGTCTGTATGTGTGTGTGTGCGTGTACTTGACTTCAGTCTAATACGGGTATTCTGAATCACAGTAACCTTGGCGATATATCTTAGCTCGTTTTTTTGTCAAATCGGCCGCATCGCATGGTTCACTGGCGACATGAATGTGTAAAATATCGCTCAGTTTCATCTGTTTGTGAATTATAGTCCTTCCCAGCTATCAACCTTTCGTTTCAAAATCGTTTATTGCACTCGTCTCTCTCCCCTTCGCGACTAGAAAACCCAATAATCATTGTTTCCATTTTCGATTATTCAGATCATAGACAGCAACGGAGATGGGAAGTCTGACGACGTGCAAAGTCCCCCTTCCATGCTCCATCAGAAACAATAACAAGTGACAATCGACCGCTTACCGTGTAATGGAATCGAAGGAAGCGTTTTCGACCCCCTCCTAGTGCGATTCAATTCTGTCTAACGTCGTTTGTTTTCCCCGCCCCTTCCTGTCGTCTTGCTCAACTTTGTCATTCTTCGTGTCTCGATTCCACTGAGTTGCTTCTGGCTTTGGACTTCCATTTTATGTTTTTTCTTTTTTCGTATAAATCGTGCTTAGAAATAATATGAAGAAGTTATTGTTTGTTGCAGAATAAATATTTATAAAGAAATAATTTGTTGTTGTTGATTTACCAAACATAAATCTCTCGTAACCTCAGGACATAAAAACATCAATTATTCAGTGAACTGTTCTGGTGTTTTTCTTTTATTGTCGTGCAGTCTGCACAGACATTAACACAAAAAATAAAACTGTTCATTGCAGAAATAGACTTAGCAAAAAGAAAAAATAAATAGTATTCGACTGTGATTGATTTACCAACTATAAATCTTTCGTGACCTCATGATACGAAAACGTGCCCAAGATATTTGCAGTCATTTCCTCCCATTCGCTCCTGTACAGATCGTCGACAATCCCGCTGAAGCTGGTAGAAATATGACTCTTATCATTCTGGGGGGAAGAACTAATGTAACGTGATCCTTAATAAATACGATGATAATGCGATAATAAACAAGTTACCCCTCAGTGATTTGTGAGAGACAGGCCGTATACCCAATTAAAATTGCAAGCAAAAGTAACCCTAATGACACGGTTACACAAGGCCTAATATTGCCAACTCTTTTGGCAGCAGATGTGCCCGTTGTGAAATGGCGACGTTAGCGCAGGCATCTCCTCCATCAAGACGACATTAAAATTCATTGGCGTTAATCGTGGTGGGACAGCCAGAGACTTTCCAAGACACTAGACACTAGGGGAAGGGGGATTTATGGTAGATTCAGGGATTTTCCAGGAGATTTAGGGGGGATCTAGTTGGGTGGCTCGTGGCAAATAGTCGTCTAGTTAGACTTACGGCCGAGTGGCGGGAAAACAGAGGCGGCGTCGGTTCGTTCGGACGGCGACTCCGAGGAGCGATTTTTCAAATGTTGTGGGCGGTTGGCTTGGGCAGTAGTCGTAGGCGGTTGGTGGGCTTATTATTGTTCCACGAGCCAGATCTGCTTCCGCTGCATCTGATCCATGCATCAGCGCTCAGGCGGGACGGGATCCTTTCGTCGTTATGTCGGTGGCGGTGTCGATTTCTTTGTTCTTTGTTGGTGGAGGGAGGATATACATTTGCACGGGCAGGTTCACTTCCGCTTCGAATTTGTTTATTTTCCTTG
>NC_134780.1:29506404-29511404 GCF_046742065.1 Oratosquilla oratoria | reverse complement strand
AGAGTAGGAGGAGGAGAAGGAAAAAGATGTATCCTATTCATAGAAGAAAACTGATAACATCAGTGTACAGATCTGTCAACAAGATGTGGCAATAAAATAAGTACAGGGTAGTTCAGATTTTTATATTATTTGTTTATTTGTTTGTTATTATTTCTCTGTTTGTTTATTATTGTTTGGTTAATTTTCATTTATTATTATTTATCTGTCAATTTATTACTATTTACTATATACCTGTTTGTTTATTATTTAACTACTACTTAAATTACCCGGGCGTTGCTGCGAGTTCCTGAATAATCCCTAACCTAACCATACCCTACCTAACTTTAATCCTTAACCATAACCAATATATATATACTGTATATATATATATATATATATATATGTATATATATATATATATATATATATATATATGTATGTATATATGTATATATATATATATATATATATATATATATATATATATAGATATATATATATTTATATAAAGAAATCACAAAACGCACGTGATAAACTATTTTTGCAGAAACCACCGGGAAATTGAAATAACAGATACCGAACGTTTTCGTCTATTTAGACATTTTCAAAGGTACAAAAAAGCAATACAGAAAGAAACAATAAATACATGTATTTATTGTTTCTTTCTTTATTGCTTTTCTTTACCTTTGTAAATTTCTAAATAGACGAAAACGCTCGGTATCTGTTTGTTCAATTTCCCGGTGGTTTCTGCATATATATATATATATATATATATATATATATATATATATATATATATATATATATATATATATATATATATATTGGAAATGAAATATAGTTATCCAAGTACCTTGGGTTATAAGATTTCAGAATATATGTGGTTTTAGGGGTCTATCTGCAAAAACCTAGGAGTTCGTAAATAGCCCCTAACCTAACCATACCCCCACATAACTTACCTAACTTTAATCCTTATCCCTAACCATTTTTTATTGATATATAATTATCCAAGTACCTGGAGTGATAGGGTATCCAGAATATATATGGTTACGGGGGTCTATCTCCAAAACTCTAGGAATTCGTGAACAAGCAAACAAATAGACAGACAAATGAAAGATAATTATCCAAGCACCTTAGGTTATAAGGTTTCAGAATATATTTAGTTATAGGGGTCTATCTGCAAAAATCTAGGTGGGGTTCATGAATAATATTTAACCTAACCATTGTAGTTGATTGTTAACACATGGTGAACGGTTCTCGGCTGTAAGAGAAGAATTGAAACATACTTTGCATATATTTGCACTGGCTTATTGCATTTCCGCCCTCTGTAAAATCAAATAAAAAACAATATTTCAACATTTGGTAAAATTATACAATCATTTTACATATACATGCTTTCTCCTTACAAAGGCTATCATAGTTTGTGGCAACATTAATTTCACAAATATAGATAATAATTATGGACACATACAATGGTTTGTTTAATCATAGTAATATTTATGTCACGAAAATGCTATGTTTGTTAAGGAGACACTACAGTAGTGGCGTGTTACCACACCATACCCCCACCTAACTTTAACCCTTAACTCCAACCAATTACTATTTTTTTTTTTTTTTAATGAAATATATTTTTCCAAGTACCTGGAGTGATAGGGTATCAGAATATATATGGTTACGGGGGTCTATCTCCAAAACCCTAGGAGGAGTTCATGAACAAACAAACAGTCAGACAGAGGCTACTACTTTATTATAGTAGATACCTATGTATTTATCTATTCATCTTATTTATATTATAATCTTTATTATCTATCTATTAATTTATCATTATTATAATTTTTTTCGCATCCGACCTACTTATGGACCAAAAGGTCTTCTGTCGGCATGCTCCTCCTTTGTAAGTTCGTGAAACAACAATGATAATCGCATATATATATATATATATATATATATATATATATATATATATATATATATATATATATATATATATATATATATATATAATCAGAAATAGCAACGAATCTTTTTTATCAGTAAGGGCAGTTATCACTATGAGGTTAATAGAAATTATAATGATATTAAAAATCACACGCCATAACTTGTCATTACAACACTGAAACTCAAATACTCAAAACACAGTCGACAAGAACAAGACAACATTGATGACGACGACGGCGACGACGACGACGACGATGACAATTCTGTTGCCTGTGACGATACAGATAACAACTTTAGAATAAAAAAAGAATCACTTTGAAAGGAACCTCAATTATCCTTCTACCTCTTACCAACAAAGAGAGATAAAAAAAAACAAAAAAAATCAGAGAGACAAAAATCAGTTGCTACGGAAGCCTGTCAATGTTTTGTTCTTTAATGGCGTGTCGGCTGCCGCCATTGCTGGTCGCTGTTATATTTTAACTTGGGACGGATTGTCCCTTAATCCCTTGTCAATAGTTTAATCCCATACCAGGGTTGGTTGACGAAAATCAGGAAGGGTCGATTAATTTCATGGCCGAACCTTTCCATTCCTGTTCACTTTGTTCACTGCTCACTTTGTTCATTTCAACGCGCCGACTAAAGGGCTTTACTGAACCCGAGTTGGTCTCTCTCTCTCTCTCTCTCTCTCTCTCTCTCTCTCTCTCTCTCTCTCTCTCTCTCTCTCTCTCTCTCTCTCTCTCTCTCTCTCTCTCTCTCTCTCTCTCTCCCATTCATTCACTCACTCACTCGCTCACTCACTCACTCACTCGCTCACTCACTCACTCACTCACTCACTCACTCATTCACTCCCTCACTCCCTGCTTCTCTCTCTCTCTCTCTCTCTCTCTCTCTCTCTCTCTCTCTCTCTCTCTCTCTCTCTCTCTCTCTCTCTCTCTCTCCCTCCCATTCATTCATTCACTCACTCGCTCACTCACTCACTCACTCACTCACTCCCTCCCTGCTTCTCTCTCTCTCTCTCTCTCTCTCTCTCTCTCTCACTCTCTCTCTCTCTCTCTCTCTCTCTCTCTCTCTCTCTCTCTCTCTCTCTCTCTCTCTCTCTCTCTCTCTCTCTCTCTCTCTCTCTCTCTCTCTCTCTCTCTCCCATTTATTCACTCACTCACTCGCTCACTCACTCACTCATTCACTCCCTCACTCCCTGCTTCTCCCTCTCTCTCTCTCTCTCTCTCTCTCTCTCTCTCTCTCTCTCTCTCTCTCTCTCTCTCTCTCTCTCTCTCCCTCTCTTTCCAGAGACCCAGAAGTTTAACTATATCAAGAATGAAGCACATATACCTAAATACAATATACAGGAATAGGGCTACGATCGTGGGATTCCGTCTGTCTCCTTGTCGGTCAAACTCGCACTGTGGCGACGAAGTATCACGTGACTAGACAAATCCTTCTGGTGTAAACAAATGAAAAATAAGTTCCTAGAGTGGACAGGTGTGATGGAACCTAAATATATATTGACAATTAATTTACTGAATTTACTTGATCAATACCAGATGTTCTAGAAAGCGTGAGAGGTCACGATTAACAGTATTGGCAGCATTGGCGATGCCAGTTTTATAAATGAATAAGTGAGTAGATAAGTAATTAGATAAATGATTAAATGAATGAATAGGTAATGAAATAAAGAAATAAAGAAATTAATCAATAAATAAATAGTAAGTAAATAGATCATATTAAACAGATAAAGAAATAAATTAATAAAAGATACACAAATAGATCATGAATAAATAGACAATGAAATAAAGGAATAAATTGATAAGTAAATTAATAAATAATAAGTAAATAAAAAGGTAAACAGATAAATAAATGAAACGATGAATAAATAGATATATGAATAAACATATACATAGACCAATTGCTATGGCAATAGGCAGAATAATGTTTATCAAATGTTACCAAAGGAATGAGGACATTTGAAGACATTAAGCATTTTCGTACATTACATCTGGGAAAGGATGCTAGGAGGAGGTTATATGAAGGAGTGATTGTGCCGACAGCACTGTATGGGGCAGAAACATGGAACATGAGAGAGGAAGAGAGGAAGAGTTTAAATGTGTTTGAGTTGGATTTATGCCTTTGACTTTGGCTATCTCCCTCGTAAGGGGGAAAAACCCTTGGTACATGTATGTATGTATGTATGTATGTATGTATGTATGTATGTATGTATGTATGTATGTATGTATGTATGCATGTATGTATGTATGTATGTATATATGCATGTATGTATGTATGTATGTATGTATGTATGTATGTATGTATGTGCGTATGTACATCCTCAGACGTATTACACAAAGAGACAAAGGTGAAAGAGGGGTTAAGTACAAAACCAAGAAGGAATGCGGACAAAACGAGACAACAGAGGGGGAAACATGTACACAGGAATGCGGAAAGTTGCATGATCTTACTTTCCTCCCTCTCCCTGACTACAACTAGGTCAATCTGTCGGGTACGCCTTAACAATGAAATCTTTTAACAATCTATTGCGTTTAAATTGCCCATAACTCATGTTTACATTCTTTACATATGTGCCTGAGATTATACATGATTCAATCACATTTCTTTTAGGCAGATTCCTGGACCTCAGTATGATCTTGTAGGAAGGTCACGCCTTCAAGAATTCGTTTTCTGTAGAAATGCGCGCACCATAATTAATTTCCTTCATTAATAATTGTCACCACGCTGGAACTTGCATTATGGAAAAATAACATAGTTAAAGGATTACAAAGGCGGAGCATGCCGACAGAAGACCTTTTGGTCCATATTTAGGTCGGATGCGAAAAAATCATAATAATAATAAATTAATAAATAAAAAGTATAATAATGTAAATAACAATGCTTTTATGTCTCTCATATCTATATGTAAATATCTATAGATATTAGTATTATTATTCTATAAAATCTAAATTGTAATTTATAAACTAAATTATTCGCAGTGCTCCTGAATGTGTATTATATCTTTCTTGCATAAGGAATTATGTTCCAAAGCCAAAACATCGGCTAAAATCACCTATACTCGCATTTTATATCCAATGAAC
>NC_134780.1:29488904-29496404 GCF_046742065.1 Oratosquilla oratoria | reverse complement strand
GAGAAGGAGAGGAAGAGGAAGAAGAAGAGGAAAGAAGGAGAAGGAAGAAGAAAAGGGAGAGTTGAAGGAGAAGAAGGAAGAGGAGAAGGAAGAGGAGAAGGAGGAGGAGAAGGAGGAGGAGAAGGAGGAGGAGGAGGAGAAGGAGGAGATGATGGATAAACACACACAGAGGAAGAAGAAGAAGAAGAAAAGGAAAAAGGTAGGGAAGAAGGAGGAGGAAAAGGAGGAGGAGAAGGAGGAGGAAGAGGAGGACGAGGAGATGATGGATAAACATACACAGAAGAAGGAGGAGTAAAAGGAGGAGGAGAAGGAGGAGGAGGAAGAGGAGATGATGGACAAACATACACAGAAGAAGAAGTAGTAGTAGTAGTAGTAGTAGTAGTAGTAGTAGTAGTAGTAGTAGTAGTAGTAGTAGTAGTAGTAGTAGTAGTAGCAGTAGTTGTAGTAGTAGTAAAGGGAGAAAGACTAGCGTTTCTATCCTTTGGAAGAATCTCACAGTGAAGAGATGAAATTACACAGATGTTAAAAGGAGACATTTAAAAAGAACAACAAAATGGAGAGATAATAAAAGAAATGGAGAATATTTCTCGCCCAAAAAAAAATAATTTTGCGTAGCTGTGATCCGTAGGGGTGACACTAGAGTCCATGAAATAATGATCAAATAAAAATGTTGTAGCCAATATTCTATACAAAGGATGAGTGACCTAACTTCTCTACAAAGAGAGACACAGGCAGCTGGAAGACAGACAGAGTTGTTAACAAAAATAATAAAAAATAAAAGACAAAATAGAAATGTTTGAAATATTCATAGAATATCTCCTCTCTCTCTCTCTCTCTCTCTCTCTCTCTCTCTCTCTCTCTCTCTCTCTCTCTCTCTCTCTCTCTCTCTCTCTCTCTCTCTCTCTCTCTCTCTCTCTCTCTCTCCCTCTCTCTCTCCTCTCTCTCTCTCTCTCTCTCTCTCTCTCTCTCTCTCTCTCTCTCTCTCTCTCTCTCTCTCTCTCTCTCTCTCTCTCTCTCTCTCTCTCTCTCTCTCTCTCTCTCTTTCTCTCATGGATGTTCGCTGGTCGAGCGGGTAAGGGTGTCGCCACCTGGGCCGAAGGTCGAGGCTATGGTGGTTCGAACCCTGCCACCGGCGAATTGAACTAAGGTTCATTGTTAATCAATTCAACGCTACAAAGTAACGTGTAAGGGCCACCATCCTAGCCCTCTGATGGATGGAGGGGAGGGGGGGGGGTTCTGTGACGTTAAGCCAAATCAATCAATCAATCAGTCAGTCAATTCCCACTGGTTTCCCACCTTTCATTCTGTGATTTTCTGTGTCTCAATATATTCGGAGCGATATTATCCGCCAAGGATGAATTGCTTGTTTCTCCCAATGAAATTCAACACCACAGTTGTTGCGCCAGAGTTGCCCACCATTTCTCCTTAAATACTTTCCCCCTCTCCATTTCCATTTTCTCTCTCGTCTCCCGCCAATGGAATTTTGGGTCAATTAGGACAAGACATCGCCGCCGACCAAAATATCGCCATCACCAACGTAAACAACACGCCATCTTCGATCAGTATTGACGTCGGTATGGCGGTATTTTGAAAATCCCAGCCAGTGTTCGGCAGTACCTAAATTAACCAAAATCTTCAGAAAACTCGAAAAAAATAAATGTGATATTGACCATACTATCGTCTAGTTCACCGGCCCCTTGTTTCTTCTCTTCTTCACCCCCATCCACCCTCACCTCTCCACCTTCTACTCCTTCACCCCATCACTCCACTTCCATCCACTCCTCAGCCTCGTTCTCCCACTTCCCGCCATCCTCTCCTCCTCACCCTCCCCACCCGTCTCCTCCCTTCTTGAAATGGCGGTGGTGCGAGGTGGCAGCCGACTGTGACGTCATAAAGCCATATCTGTACACAAATTGATGCACGAGTCTCATTTGTATTCTGCCTTTATCGCTCAAAATCTTCCCATTCAATTTCAACGCGGCGCAGTCTCACAACAACCCATATCCTCAACCACACCCTCACCAGCCCCCTTCACTCTGTAGTCCTTTCTAAAGTTCTTTCCCTCCCCTCCCCTCCCCTCCCTTCCCCTCCCCTCCCTTCTCCTCTTCTTTCTTCCTCCTCCCCTCTTTTCCTTCTCCCCCTTCTCCTCTCACCCTCTCACCAGCCTCCAATTTTTTTTTATTTTACACCTCCTCGCTTCCATTATGTCAATTTCAAAGATTTGTTTTCATTACGCCTCGAATTTTTCCTCGCTGCGCGTTTGAGTTTTTGTTGTCGTTCTGGAAACAGATCTCAAACGCTACACTCTACATCGTGCATTTCGGGAAGCAAATCATATCTTACTTACACTGATTGAATCCTGTGGTCAGTTATAGATGGCAGAATGACCCAGAGAGACATTAAGTGACCCACGGAACGACCCAGTGAGTAATGATATTAAGTGATGTTTCTGTGGTTGTGGTTGATGGAACGATGTGGCAACATCGACACTACATTTCGGTGAAAAATTACCCGTGTTTCGTAAATGCCATAAGTATCTATTCAGAATATTTTTTTTCTGAAAGATGAATCAATTCTCATCTTAGATAACTACAAGTTTATATCTAACAATATCTAGTAAGTAAACTTGTGCAGATTCTCAACGTATAAGAACCAGAGAACCAAAAATAAGGCGGAAAAATTAACAAGGATGGTGGCGTCTGGCATCTATTCCCCGCAGAGAACTGGAGGGAGGACGGAGAGAAGCGAGACTGGCCAACTATTACTTGTTCCTCATAATGTGTATTGCCACAGACAGCCTCGCCGTGAACTCCCACTTTGAGTTGTATCCCTCTCCTATCTCGCTTTATATACCCACTACACTACTTTGTATGGAATGACATTTCAACGCATCAGTACTGAGCACATCTATTCTCTTCATAAATTTAAACGTTTTGAAAGCTACGCACTGCAAATACTGGAAAACAGTGTTTAATCCTCTCCCGTTCCCTGCCTTTGGAGAAGAGATATTGAATGTGATTGTACATTTTGTGTGGCATCTAGCATACATATACACACCCCCGCGCGCACATACACACACACACACACACACACACACACACACACACACACACACACACACACACACACATATAAATATATATATATATATATATATATATATATATATATATACATATTATATATGTATATATATATATATATATATACACATATTATATATGTATATGTATGTATGTATGTATGTTTATACATATATATATATACATAATATAATATTATATATATATATATATATAATATATGTATATGTATGTATGTATGTATGTATATATATATATATATATATATATATATAAATTTATTTTGATGTATATCTAAACACACACACACACACACACACACATATATATATATATATATATAATCTATATATATATATTCATATATATATATATATATACTGAATCCAACCATCTTACCAACTTTTGCTTTGATGATGAGAAACATGACAGCGCGCCTTTTTTTTTTTTTTTTTTTTTTTTACCAGCAAACAATTCTTCTGTTTCTCATTTCTTTCACATTTTTTTTTTTTTTACTTAGGTCACAATCTTACTTATGAAACAGCTTCAACTCTTGTGTATACATCTGTACAACTTCCTCCACTTCTAAATACTATATTGATGCCTCCTAGGGATCTGCAGAAGTATAACTTCAGGTCGTGAATTTACGATGTAAACGAGACCTTTACGACCTCGTAGACTTACGAGTACCGTAACTGTTCGCAAAAGACGACAACCACTGTAGTATTCAGGAATGACGCCATTTTTACCCGTAAGGAAAGGCCAGTACCTGACTTGTCGTTTCGATGATATCATCATAACATCTTCAGGGTAAACTCGCTAACATATATATGTATATATATATATATATATATATATATATATATATATATACGATGATATCATCATAACATCTTCAGGGTAAACTCGCTAACATATATATGTATATATATATATATATATATATATATATATATATATATATGTATATATATTATCGGAAAATTTCGAAACACTGGACTCAGAGTAACAATGTATTACCGACGTTTCGAACCCTGTCCGGGGTTCGTCCTCAGGGTTATACATAGTAAGCAAAAGGATTCAATTATATATTATACCGATGTTCTCTGGGACAGGTCCCATCGGATTGAACGAATTTGAACAAAATCAAAACCTATTACGAATGACAAAAGGAAATTAATTTCAAATTTGTATAAAGCGTCACTCAAATGAAAAGAATTGATAAAACCACATAACCCATGTCATAATAAACGGAACAATACAAATTCTAAACGACACCCAGAAATTAATAACATAGTAAGTACAAAGTGTCACCAAATGGAACCACCGAAAATAAGAAATAAAATAAAAGGGCAAAAAGAAAAATATCAAATGTCACAGACCAGACATAAAAGCACCACACGAGTCGTATGTCACCGCTCTAACTGTCCTGTGTGTCCTTATCAGTACAAATCAGACTATAAAATAAAACAAAAACAAAAACAACACTAAAAGACAAAAAGAAATTTAATTACAAAGTTAGCCCAAAGTGTCCACAAAAATAACAAAAAGCAAATAATTGACAAACCGACATAATGAAAATATCAAAAAATCACAGTCCGGACCCAAAAGCATGTATATATATATATATATATATATATATATATATATATATATATATAATATATATATATATATATATATTCACGAAGAACACACAGTCGGAATAAATGGAAACGTAGAAGAAAGTATAAATTCTTACTTTCCTGAAGAGGGCTATAGCTACTGTATTAGCCGAAGCATAGAAGTTATACTTTCTTCTAAGTTTCCATTTATTCCAACTGTGGGTTCTTCGAAATTATTTTTACAAATATGCCACTACATTTTGTCCAAGTGATATATATATGTATATATATATTATATATATATATATATATATATATATATATATACATATACATTTTTATCAACCACAATACAATCTAATTCTAAGCCATCAACATCGAGAGAACCCGAGGGGGCCAAAATGCAGAAACTGAAACGTGGTACGTCCAAGGACTCAAACCCGGGCTAGCACGTGACAAGTGTTAGTGATTTAGACGATTATATATATATATATATATATATATATATATATATATATATATATATATATATATATATATATATATATATATATAGTCTGTTTATCTGAGTGTATGTTGAAAAATGTAAGTGATCTACAGGCAAAAAACAAAAATCTGAAAATCTTTGTAAAATATTGTCTGTCTCTTCCAGATGATGGAATGAAACAAACCTTCGACTCTTCTTCAACTCAAGAACGAAAAGGGAATTTCGACCAAAACCTCGAGTATTTATGTATTTATTTACACAAGCTGTAAAGACGTAGTCTGAAGCCCCATTCGCTGTAGTATTGGATGATCATGCTCAGTCAGTTTCTGCCCTGAGTTCCTGGTCTATGCAATCCTGGTATGGACAGACCTGTGATCCGGATTACAAAATGCAAACGCCTTGATTTTGGTCATCAGGCAATCTGTCGTTCTAAAACGGTTGTGGCTTCTTTATTAGTTTACTTGTTAGATATTCTTTATTGAACAATAAATTATGATCTCTTGTAGTAATGATAGTTGATTGGTAACCCAGCGAGATTATCTATTTATTTATGTATTTTTGCTTACTCAAAACAGAACTTTTTCATTTCACCACCAGACATATCCACCAAACGATTTGTTTTCCATAGTACGAATCCTCTAGAGGCACTGTAAACTTACATAAGTCACCCTATCCACTGGATTTGTGATCATCTACTTCACATAACTATAACCATTTCCTGTAATTGGTAATGAAATGATTCTAAGTTTCAAGATCTAGTTAGATAAACGCCTGTTTGCGTTTTATTTTTCCTTTGGTGTGTGTGTGTGTGTGTGCGCGCAAGCGCGCGTGTGTGCGTGTATGTATGTGTGTGTTTTATCTTCATTATTTTCCTCTACCTGCATCTTGCCTCGTTATGGACGGAAAGATCTCCCGTCAACATCCTTGGTTTGTCACTGTCAGCTCATGCAAATCTTCCTATTTCCTGTGCTTTGCAAACGTCTCCCCTTTCATCTGGGGCCACTGCAGGACTTAGTGTGCAACCCTGCGTGTTGTCATTTCACATAATATAAATAATATATATGTAAATATAGTCTGAATCAATACCACAACTGGGTCCAATGCATTCTTAGATAATCCACAATTGTTTATAATCCTTTCATTGCAATTGATCAATTATATATACTTTCTCTGGCTGCTATTCACCCAAGAGAAATTAATTTTCCCCTGGGGTGCAGCGAAAGGGTTGCCATGTAGGGAATTTTTTATGACCACGTCGTAAATATATATATATATATATATATATATATATATATATATATATATATATATATATATATATATATATATATATAATGTATAGTGTAATGTTTTTCGTTGTAATAACACCATCAATCTCGGAAGTCTTGTGTTTCACCTCCCTTCAAGATACAAACAAACCATTCGGAAATTTGAGAAAATCACTAAGAAGATAGTGGATATAGAATTAGCTCTGGTCTTCTTCCGAACGTGTCTACAAGACAATTTACTGCCCATTTATACTAATGTATATATATATATATATATATATATATATATATATATATATATATATAATATATATACATATATATATAATATATATATATATATATATATATATATACACATATCAAGCAATTTCTTCGGTTATAACTAGCTCTTCTATCCTAGAGAACAGTATTATCCCACAAAAGAAATGAGGGATGGTATAAATTGAAAATACAGTACATAGCATTCTTCTTTAAATAGAGACCACCCCATAATATTAAAGGAACGCAGCGTATCTCTGGTTCAAAGGAGAGTCACTAAAGACCCTAATGTATTATATCTGTCCAAGGAAGTAAAGAATGGAGCTCACGTTTAACCAGTTCTCCACCGAAGGTACCACGCGCAACTGAATAAAATCGCATGGCGGCAGTCTGGGTACGTACGGAGTTACCCCAGATCGACAACAGTTCTTGACATCCTCTTCAGATAATCTCGTATTCGAATGCAAAGAAGAAAAGTTACGAGGCCGTCGTAGGTCTGCAATGCGCCGTCTTTGTCCGACTGCTTGGTGGTGTTTGTGTTTGTGTTTATGCTAAGTTTGACTTTTCTTTTTATATAGTCGTGGACTCGAATCCCGCACTCCTCTCCGATCCTCAGCAATGACCTTTACCTGCCCCAACAGTCCCCAGAGCATATAATAGAGCAAGGGGGCGGCTTCGGCCGCAGCTACTCAGCGCCTCCTGACGTAGCCTTCTTCCATCACATCTTAGCGAAGGATTGTATCCCCCAGTATTGCCAAATGGTTATCTTTTATTTCCACAATCACGAATTACACGTT
>NC_134780.1:29471404-29478904 GCF_046742065.1 Oratosquilla oratoria | reverse complement strand
ATATATGTATGTATATATATATAAATATATGTATATATATATATGTAAGACTGAAGGTGGAAGAAGCAGACGAGGAGTAATGGGAGAATATCACGCTTTAACGTTTCGACCCGCAGGGTCTTGATCACAAAGTTAACAACTCAAACATAACAGGATATTTCATACATGGACGGGTCATCTCATGGGACGCTTCGGAGAGCTTGTTATTTTATTTGCATATTCTTTTATTATCAAAAACCTTGTGGCTTATTAAATTTCTTTTTGTGAATTCCGACATCGTTAGGTATGAAATTCGATGTCGGAATTCACAAAAAGAAATTTAGTGAATATCTAAACAAAAACTATATATGGAAAATGGATGATGTAGACAAAGGTTTTATTCAAGGTATTACCACATGTTATCAAGCCTTGGCAAACAAGAACAAGTGTGTTATTCCAAAAAGATTTCTCAGTGCTTTAATTTGCCTAAATAAAGACAAAAATATTATAATCACAAGTGCAGATAAAGGAGGAGGCATAATAGTGATGAACCAACAAGACTACAATAATAAAATGTTAGATTAACTCAGTGACAGTGAAACTTACGAGAAAAAACATTATGGTTACGCAAAGAATGAAGGCGAAAATTTCACAACAAAAGCGAGAAAAATACTAGAGAAATCAGAGAAAGGGAAAAAACTATTAAATCTTCTTGAAGAAGCACCTTTACCACCAAGAATGCACGGCCTGCCTAAGATCCACAAAACAGGAATTCCTATGCGCCCCATTACTTCAGGAATCAATAGTGCACCTCATAAGTTAGCTAAATATTTAGTTAAACCTTTATCCAATACTTTAGGAACTATTAGTGATGCACATTTACGAAATTCTTCGGATCTAATTAACAGATTAAAATATTTAGATTTCAATAACAAGAAACTAGCCAGCTACGATGTCACCTCTTTTTATACTCGAGTATCAATAAAAGGCGCTATAAATGATGTTGAACGAGTAGTAAATAATTTGAAAAATGAAGATCTACCCGTCCCTAAAATAGATTACCTCGAATTAATTTCTCTTTGTGTAGGATTTGGCGCTTTCACTTTTAATAATATTGAATACAGACAACATTCTGGCCTCGCCATGGGTAGTCCCCTTTATGCAGTGTTAGCAAATTTATACATGGAAATACTCGAAACAGAAGAATACATGACATTAATGGGTAGGAATAATAAATGGTTTAGGTATGTTGATGACATACTCGTAATTGTACCTAATGATACAGACATTAACAACAAACTCAGGAGATTAAACAGTGTAAATGAAAATATACAATTTACTGCAGAAAATGAAAATAACGAAAAATTACCTTTCTTAGACACAATTATCCATAGAATAGATAAAAATGTGAAATTTTCAGTATACCGGAAACCCACCAATAAAGAAGACTATATACAATTCTATTCAGGACATAATGACAGAACTAAAACAGGTATCATAATAGGTTTCTTCCTCAGAGCATTTCGTATATGCAGTAAAGAATTTCTAGATCTTGAATTACAACATATTACAGAGACTTTCATAAAACCCAAATATCCAAAAGGTCTCTTATGTAGGTTGAAAAAGAAAGCCAAAGAAATAATTAACAAAAGTAAAGATAAAAATAAGAATGATAATAAATGTAATAATGAAACCAGATATATTACAATACCAAACTCTAATGTCAATTCATACCTAGACACTTTTCTCCTAAAAGCGGGCATTAAAATAGCCAGGACGTCAGGTAACAAAGTAGGACATTTAGTAACACGTAGCTACAATAATCCCACTAACGAAAACAGCATTGTTTATAAAATCCCGTGTAAAAGCTGTCCCTCTTTATATTTTGGTGAATCTGGTCGCGGACTTAATAAAAGGATAAATGAACATAGAAATTACGTAAAAGCCCATTGAACATCTAACTCCATAGTAATACATGTGGATAAACATGGCCATCTTCCAGACTGGAACAACACAACCGTATTAAATAAAGGATCATCCAAGAAACTAAGGAAGACAATTGAGGCAGCATATATCAACACTAATAACAACATTAACCATAGAGAAGGCTTTATATGTTTAGCAAAAGCCACAAGCTTATCAATAATAAAAGAATACGCAAATAAAATAACAAGCTCTCCGGAGCCTCCCATGAGATGAGCCGTCCATGTATAAAATACCCTGTTATGTTTGAGTTGTTAGCTTTGTGGTCAAGACCCTACGGGTCGAAACGTTAAAGCGTGAAATTCTCCCATTACTCCTCGTCTGCTTCTTCCACCTTCAGTCTTATTTGTCATAATATAGTCAATATATATATATATATATATATATATATATATACATATATATATATATATATATTATTTATTTATTTATTTTTGCTGGTAACCACAAAGGAAATCGGAAAGAAACAGAATTCCCAAGCGCTTTCGTGTTATTCACATCTTCAGGGGAACACAGATGAAAATGATGATACAGTAAGGTTTATAAGACAAGAGACTAAACATTAGAAAAAGAACTGGCAATGTACAAAATGTCACAAAGGAAAAAGAATAAATCTTAGAGAACAACACAAATCACCAATTACTTTTGGTCACTTAGAACTTGATTACAAATTTTGTTGATGATGAATTGATCTAATTTATAAATGCCACCACTGATATTAAGATTAGAACCTTCATAATATTTCATAATATTACTTTCTATAATGTTTCTATTGACAAATGAATTACAAGAAAATATAGAGGAAGCAGTAGTCCAATTAATACATGATTAAAACCTTTCAATAAACAAATAGAGCATTAGATTCTTATGCTGCTTTAACATTATATTTGTGTCACTTAATTCTGGTTAATAATTCTTTGCCTGTTTGTCCAATGTAATACTTTTCACAATCTCTGCTAGGGATTTTGAACATTCAGACATCTGAATCAACAGGTGAATTCTTAATTATCAATTTCTTAAAAGTTCATGGGTTATTAAAAGCTACTTTAATATTCCATGTTTTAAGTAGACGAGGAACTTGAGAAAGATTGTTATAAAAGGTAATACTAAAAGGTTCTTAGAGTCAAAAGGGGGAGAGGGTTGAATCATATAGAATTTTTTTCTCGCTAAAACGAGAGCGTTATCTAAAAATGTTCTAGGGTATTTTAATCCCAAACCTACATTAACAATAGACTCAAATTCTGCATCAATGAATTCAGGGGTGCATATACGCAATGCACGTAAAAACGTGGAGGAAAATACATATTTATTTTACTTTATCATGGTGTGCCGAGTAATAATGTATATAAGAAAATACATTAATCGGCTTTCTATAAACACTAAATTTAAAATCATTACCTTCTCTATGAATAAGGCAATCCAAAAAGGGCAACTTTATATTATTTTCTAATTCTACAGTAAAATTAATGGAGGGAACCGAATTATTAAAAGATTGTAAAAAAGCATCAAGGTCCTCAGTGCATGGCCACAGGCAAAGAACTTCATCTACATATCTATACCAAATCTTATTAGATGGCAAAATTTCAAACCATAGTTTCTTTTCAAAAAATTCCATGTAGAAATTACTCAAGACAGGCGAGAGAGGATTCCCCATGGCCATTCCGAACTCTTGGAATTGTTTGTCCGTGATCGACAGACTGAGCAATATAGATTTCACGGACAAACGACTTATCAGCTTTGACATTGTCAGTCTCTACAGTAATGTCAATATCGAAGGTGCGATTCGGACCATCAGAAAGGCAACTGAAGAAATCGACTCCGATAAACTTCCACCCAATAAGCGAGACTACTTGGAACTGGTTGAGAAGTTCCTTCACCTTTAACAACAGAGAATACCATCAACACGAAGGACTTCCAATGGGATCTCCATTAAGCGCCGTGGCAGCCTCCTTATACATGGAAATTCTCGAAAAGGAACACATTAGTTACACCATCCCCAACGACACCAAGAGATTCCGTTATATTGACGACTGCCTTTGCATCACACATTCATGACTTATAGAGAAAACTCAACGATATTGACAAAATACAATTCACCGTAGGAGAAGAGAATAATGGACGACTAGTTATCTTAGACACTGTTATCATCAGGTCGGGAAATAGTGCCAAAATCAAGGTATACAGAAAGCCGACCAACAAAGACGACTACATTCACTTTTCAGCGCCCATGACGACCGGAGAAAATCAGTAGTCATTGGATTCTACCTTAGAGCCCTCCGCATATGTAGTGAGGAATATCTAACAGAAGAGCTAAACTACATCACCGCACATACATACATATACCAAAGGCTTTTTCCCCCTTACAGGGGAGGTAGCCACAAAAAAAAGGCATAAAAAAATATTACCACCCATTCCATCCCTAATACACTCCACTCCCCTCCACCCTCTACCCTCCCTCTTATCTTGGCACCTCCTGGATGACTGGTCATCCCTGCATCCTGTCCACTGCCCTGGGTCAGAAGCAGTGTCGCAAGACACAACACATCCACAGCAAAGCCGCTTCATTAGATCGGCGACACCCCCTCTCCGTCCCCCCATGCAGAAAGGGGGAAGACGGGGAGAAATCCCTTCGTGCTGCGTCAAAATTTTTCTCACACATACTACCTCACCCCCCATCCCACCACCCATTCCACCTCATGCATCACAGCATCATCCATGTACAACCATTCTCCATTCAACCCTGTCTTCTATCCTCTCCCGCCCTTCCTCAACAGACATTCCCCTCTTCCCCAAAGCCCCTTTCACCCCATCCATCCATCTCATCCTAGATCGCCCCCTCATGTTCTCTCCCTCCACATCTGCCTTCCATACCTCTTTTACTAGTCTTTCTTCACTCATTCTTTCCATGTGTCCAAACCATCCTAATACTCTTTCATCAACCCTATCTCCCAGCTCCCTTACCACCCCTGTTCTCCTCCTCACCTCCTCATATCTCACTCTATCCAGCCTAGTAACACCCATCATACTTCTCAGACACCTCATCTCAAACACATTCAAACTCCTTCTCTCTTCCTCTTTTATGTTCCATGTTTCTGCCCCATATAGTGCTGTTGGCACAATCACCCCTTCATACAATCTCCTCTTAGTATCCATTCCCAAATGTCTATTCCTCATTACACTTTTTAATCCACCAAGGCATTTACTCGCTTCTCTCAATCTATATTCTACCTCCACCTCCACTCCACCCTTTCCTGCCACATTCGCACCCAAGTATCTAAAACTATCCACTTCCTCCAGTCGCTCTCCCTTAATGCTCACTTCCAGTCTACTGCCACTTTCACCTCTTGTACATCTCATCACCTTAATTTTACCCACATTTACCTTCAACTTTCTTCTTTCACACACTCTTCCAAACTCTGTCACCAACTTCCTCAATCCCTCTTCTGATCCTGCTACAAGCGCAGTGTCGTCCGCAAACAACAGCTGGCTCACCTCCCACTTTTCTCCATTTTCTTTAACCATCTCCAATCCCTGACCCACCACCCTTGCATTTACCTCTCACACCACCCCATCCATGTACAAGTTGAACAGCCAGGGAGATATAACACATCCTTGACGAAGTCCCACCTTTACCTTGAACCACTCACTCTCTCCATTTCTAATCCTGACACATGCTCTACTACTCTCGTAAAAACTCTTGACAGCTCCTAGAAGCTTTCCTCCTATCCCGTATATCTGCAAAACCTCCCACAGTGCCTTCCTGTCTACCCTGTCATAAGCCTTTTCCAGATCCATAAAACCCCAAAATACATTCTTACCATTTCTTATACCATTTTCACATATCTGTCTTACCACAAAAATCTGATCTACACAACCTCTACCTGTCCTAAATCCACACTTTTCCTCACCAATTACTCTTTCTGTTCCTCTCCTAATACTCTCAATCAAGATCCTCCCATAAGCCTTCCCAACTACACTCAACAAGCTAATCCCTCTGAAACTACTACACTCTCACTTGTCCCCTTTTCGCTTGTAGATTGGAACTATACAAGGACTCCTCCAGTCCTCCGGTACTCTACTCTCTCTCCAGCAAACATTAAATAACCGTAGCCTTTAAAAATCTCAAATACCCAAAAGGAATGCTCAGATCACCACTCCGAAAAGCCACCAACATCAAAAATAAAAAACAAAATACAGAAAAAATAGACCTACGTTTCACCGTGGTCCCAGATTCTGGTTTTTCCCGCACACTGAGTAGGATACTTAGACCTTCAGGTGTAGTAGTTGTTAACGACAAGAGAAAGAAAATCGGTCACTTGGTTAGGAAGAACACAAGACCTCACAGCGACACCAGCAGTCTACAATACAAAATTCCCTGCAACGGATGCGACAGTGTATACTTCGAAGAAACATACAGAGGACTGACAAATAGACTCAGAGAACACTAAACGGACATTAGACACCACCATGCTACAAACGCCCTCGTAAACCACGTAGACACAGAAGGACACTTACTAGATTGGGAGAAATCCACCATTTTGGCCCAAAGACTACACAAAAAGACAAAGAAAAATGATCGAATCTCTACACATAGCTAATTACAACAACACAAACAAAAAGACAGCGGACTTAAAGTGGACAAAAGTCACGGACCCTTATACCCTCAATGAGTGGAAATCCGTACTATGCACTAGACCCCCGGACTAAATTCTCACACTTTCCTTGCCACATTTTTTGTTTTAGTTCAAATGTTTTTCATTCTTATTATTTTTTATTTTCTTATGTTTTTTGCTATCGTTATTTAGTTTCTTTTCTAGTAATACTATTTTTCTTTCCACATTGTTATTAGTTTATTTCTAATTTCTACTACCATTTAAATCATGCTTCTGTTGTTGTAACATGTGAGTTCCTTTACACTCGGAAAGGTATGCACGCATACATGTACGCCACTTCTAGCCCTGTAGCACTATTCTTTTGAAAAAGCTTGTAGCGAAACTAGTCAAGAATAAAACTTGGAATAAGACTCCAGTCTTTCCTCTTCCCACCCACTTCATATATATATATATATATATATATATATATATACATATATATATATATATATATATATATATGATATATATATATGATATATATATATATATATATATATATATATATATATAATATGAATATATGCGTGAAGTATCTTGCTTCAATGTTTTTTATCTTGGCGCAGTAGGTGGGGAGTAGAGATGACTCTTCATCCAGAGGGAGCAAAGATATAAAGGGAACACAAATGGGCATTGGTTAGGTGTGAGATGAGTGAAGTGCGGCTGTATACCTTGGCTGTCTACCTCCCTTATAAGGTGGTATATCGATGGATGAATGAATATAATAAATGATGTTTGAGTTTCTCCATTACCCCAAGTGTTTTTCGGGATCTAATTAATTCAGGACCAAATTCTTGACGTCCCTCTTGTCATCCGAGTTTCCTAAGAGATCGAGGTTCTTCCTGTGCTGAATTATAAGTAGCGAGAGTGCTGATTCTACTTCCTC
>NC_134780.1:29458904-29463904 GCF_046742065.1 Oratosquilla oratoria | reverse complement strand
ATATATAGGTGGATGTCTCTGTAGGTATATGTATCATGATATATATATATATATATAATATATATATATATATATATATATGTATATATATATATAAATATATATATATATATATATATATGTGTATATATATATTATATATATATGTATATATATATCCATAATAGCGGGGGGGGTCGCCGATTAAATGAAGCGGCCTTGCTGTGGATGTACTGTGTCTTGCGACACTGCTTCTGACCCAGGGCGGTGGGCAGGGTTCAGGGATGACCCGTCATCCAGGAGGTGCTCAGATGAGAGGAAGGGTGGGAGGGGTGTGGAGTGTATTTAGGGATGAAATGGGTGGGAGTGTTTTTATGCCTTTCCTTTTGTGGCTACCTCCCTTGGAAGGGGGAAAAAGCCTTGGTATATGTATGTATGATGTATGTATATACTGTATATATATATATATATATATATATATATATATATGTATACATGCATATATGTGTATATATATACATGTACATGTGTATATATATATATATATATATACATATATGTATACATATAAATGTACATGTATATATATATGTATATATATACATATATGTATATATATATAAATAAATATATATGTACATATATATATATATATATATCATATACATATATATATATATGATATATATTATATATATATATATAAAACGTATATTTATTTACATAGTTATACATATATGTGTTATTTATATATATACATATATTTGTATATGTTTTTATGTATGTATTCATAGATGTACGTAGGCATGTAAGTGTAAAATGTATATGCATATGTGTATGTATGTATGTATGTGCGTATGTATGTATGTATGTATGTATGTATGTATGTATGTATGTATGTATGTATGTATGTATGTATGTATGTATGTATGTATGTATGTATGTATGTATCATTAGTCAGTTCTAAAGAATACGAAGCTTTGGTCTGGTTGGGGACGTTGGTAGAACGTCTGATGTGACTTAATTAACCAATAGGAGAGTGTCATCCATACCAGGTCTGGTACAGAAGAGGTCTGATATCGGTCTGTCTCACTGACCAGCGGATCTTCCTCCTCTGTCTCTCCGCTTCAGACGAAATGTTTCTTCAAATTTGTTGAGCCCTTTTTGGTAGAACCCTTTTGGAGACGTTTCAGAAGCGTAGTTGTGGTCTTCCGGTACGACGCTTCCCGATCGTAAAGTCTCCATGATGGAGGTCTTTTGGAAGGAGACCATCGTCTATTCAAAAATCGTGACCCACCCTGCGAATGTGTCTTTGTTTCAGCAATGTACCTGTTTGGGAGTTCCAGGTCTCTCGAGGACAGAGCTGCTGGAGACTTTGTCCTGCCACGTATATGTCCAGAATGAGTCTGAGGGAGCGCATGTGAAAGGCGTTGAGTTTCCGTTCTTGTCGAACTCGATGGGTCCCGAACTCGATGCCGTACAGGAGTGTGCTTGTGACGCAGCCGTTGTGGACCTGTACCTTGGTACGATCCGTCAGTTCATTGTTGGACCGTACTCTCTCTTTTCAGTCTAAACGCGATGGCGGAAAGCCTTGCCGATGCGCTTGTTTAATTCCATGTTGACAGAAAGAGTCTAACAGTGGTATTCTTAAAAAAAAATCTTTCCTTTATGAAAACTTGGAAAGGAAAGAATTATATTAGGATTTTTTTTAAGAATACCACCGTAAGATTCTTACGATGGTATTCTTAAAAAAACATTTCCTTATATAAATCTTACCCTTCCAAGGATTTATATAAGATTTATATAAGGAAAGACTTTTTTAAAAATACCATGAGCCGCAGGAGGTCTTCTGGTGAGTGAAAGGGAGACCTCTACGTCATCTGAGAAGACGTTGTCGCCCAGGCAGTTCTGCTGAACTTTGAACTCGGATCCTTTAGTCTAGAGAGGTTGCACTGTTCGTATAAGATGCCTTTTGTAGCGGGTACGAAAACACGATTCAGTATAAGGACTCACTAAATTCACGATCCCACTCCCACGAATTGGGAAGTGAGAAACCCCTGGTAGGGGCATGCCGCAGGATTTTTAGGCCGAGGGATATATATAGATATATAGATATATATATACATATATATATATATATATATATATATATATATACATATATATATGTATGTATATACATATATATACATATGTATATATATATATATATATATATATAATGTATATATATATATATGTATATATGTATATATATAATATATATATATATGTAATGTATGTATATATATTATATATATATACATATATATATACATATGCATATATACTGTATATATATATATATATATATATATATATATATATATATATATACTGTATTGTGAGTACCGATTGCCCGCTGTATGGAAATATCTTCATGTGTACCATTATACAGGTAAATTGTATGATATATATTAAGGTTAATTACGAATCACGGCATGTGACATTTGATCTAAGTGTGTTAAGTACCGATTGCATAATGTTTGAGTGTATTGAGAGAATATAAATGTGAAAATATGTATTAAGGTTAATTACGAATCACGGCATATGACATTTGATCTAAGTGTGTTAAGTACAGATTGCACAAAGTTTGAGTGTATTGAGATAATATGCACGTGAGAAAATATCGATAATATGGATACGAAATTATAGGAGGAAACCTAACGGCAGCCAAGCCTGTGATGTTTAAGCACGTAGTTTACAATGTATGTAAAATAATATGGAAAATGTTCTTGTTTGAAATTGATGTATTGTAGAGATCCATTAAATATGATAAAAGAAAATAATATAATAGAACCACTAGAAGACGAAAGAATGTATGTAGAAAATGATTTATTTATGATCCCTCACGAACACTCCGCTGTAAAAAGTAGTGCCCGAGCCCGCCTCGGCATGATTATAATGAGAGTCGTCCTTTTATGTTTAGAACATTGAGCTGTGAAGATGTGTCCATTACCATAAGTTGTCTGGGGAACCTGTTGTTGAATATATGTGGATGACGAAGATAGGTCAGGATTTATGTCATGGAGGCGGTTAAACAAATCATGAAACCACGCTTACACACCGTCTGTATGTGAACATCGAAACGAAGGGTATGAATAAAGAAGATGGAAGTGTGCGTGATGATTGTCTTTCCCATGCCTCTGTACCTAAGCCACCGATCCTTCAAGTCGGCGTGTACATACATATATATATATATATATATATATATATATATATACATATATATATATACATATATATATATATATTATATATATATATATATATATATATATATATATATACATATATATGTGTGTGTGTGTGTGTGTGTGTGTGTGTGTGTGTGTGTGTGTGTGTGTGTGTGTGTGTGTGTGTGTGTGTGTGTGTGTGTGTGTGTGTGTGTGTGTGTGTGTGTGTACATATATATACATACATATACATGCTAAATGGAATCATTAGCAACTTGTGCTCAATTATGCAAAAGTGCTCAATTGAGAAGAAAAATTTAATAAAGCAGAGCGTGTAAGTGTATTTACACTTTCAGTGCACAGTATATAGAAAAAATACAACAAAATATACTGTATATGAAGTTTTCAACCTCCTTTTCACTTTATCACGACTTTCACCTCTTTTTGTTTCCACTATTTTGTTGGTCACTCCTAATTTTAGTTGGTAGGCCCTATTGCCTCTAATCATGTATTGTTAAAGTTCTTTTCCTTCTGATATAGTCTTCAATCGAGGGGAAATTAAAATGTAGCAAAAGAAAAACTTCATCAAAACAGAAAACGCCAAAGAACTAAAGAACTCAATTGCACACCTAATCGTTTGCATTGACAGCACATCATAAACCATTTTCCTTCTCCAAATATAAGAACAATAAAGACGACGATACGTATAGGGTGCTTCTATATCTCATAGAAGTATAAGTGGTTCGCCTTTCCCTCTCCCCCCTTCTTTCCCCCTCTTTTCCTTTCCTTCATCCCCCTCCCCTTGACCCTCCTTCCTGTCCAGCTACTCATAAATACTCATAAGTTCCTAAAGACATTACCACGATTGATGTCTTCCTCGGGAGGGGGATCCGTCGTCTTTTCATAACTGTGGTTAGCACAACAAATAGATAAAGTGTGAGCCTCCGGAGGGTCACTGTGTCTCCTATGAGGAATATATATATATATATATATATATATATATATATATATATATATATATATATATATATATATATATATATATATATATGCGAAGAAGACCACTTGGAAAAAACTAACGATGCAATGCGTTTTCGTGTATTATTACATCTTCAGTAATATACGAAAGCGCTCTGCTTCGTTAGTTTCTTTTTCCAATATAAGTGAACACACGTACCCGTGTTCTTATTAGGATATATATATATATATATATATATATTTTTCTTTCTTTTTTTTTTTTTTTTTTTTTTTTCTTTCTTTAGTGGATCAGGTTATCAGCGTCTGGAGGCGGAAATCCAAAGGAAAGCGACTCGAACCCGCAACAGTGAGCATGGGACCTCAACAAGGGGATCATACAGTCTTACATCCCCGTGGCTATCATGCTAAGCCACCTCGCAGAGCGAGTCACGAATGAAATGTTGAAAGGAAAAAAATAGATATTGTGTTGGATCTAATACTCTTCGTTTACCTATTCATTTATTAATTCATTTACCTATTTAGATTTATTATTTATTTACTCAAATAACTAAATAGAATAAAATCAATAGACAAATGAATTTGATTAAATCGAGGTTTCTTGTCTACACCTCATTCCCCTCCTTATCTATCCTTTCATCGATATCTCTCACACTTGGCCTTTCACTCCCTTTGTCCCTACATCCGCTCCTAACCCTCTCACCCTCTCACCCCCCACCCCAACCCCCCTTGAGGCGCCTTTCCATCGTCAAAATCAATATCGTTTTGACTTTGAGAAATTTGCACCCGGAACGAGACACGAACCATCAACATACACATACACACACACCT
>NC_134780.1:29436404-29453904 GCF_046742065.1 Oratosquilla oratoria | reverse complement strand
AAAAAAAAAAAAAAAAAAAAAAAAGTTGAGGGTGACTCGCTACCCTCGCCACTGTTGAAACCTTTCTGTACTATGCATCAGAAACCACCATACTTTATGTGATGGGTTCCCATAAGCTCTGGTTCTGGTACACCAAGCAGAGGGTTCCCTATACTATATGTGACAGGTTCTGATAGTTTACATTACATGGCCCATGACATCAGGTCCCTTATCTGCATAGGATGGGATTTTTTTTCCTACTGAGGAAACTTATCAATAATGAATTCTGTCGCCAGGAGATGATGAACATAAGATTCTCTTGAAGTGACTCCACGGTGGGTTTTCCACCTCGGGTTCCAAATCAATCTCAACTTTGTTCTCCACCGGAACCCCTTTCCTCAGCTAAATAGAATTTCTTGCAATTAGCTACTAGAAAAAAGTCACCACACTTGAAGAAAAAAGAACGATGAAATAGTTTTCTATGTCTAAATGCTTTAATCACTTTGTAAAATTTTGCTAAATGATTTGAAACATCCATGCACATTGAAAAAGGAAGTACCATAATTTTTCTTTTGTTATTTACCTGAGTGGCTTATAGAAAACATAATCCCCTCAGGAAGTTCTATGAAAACCTTAAGAAAAAGTTATTTAGGGTCCAAGAACATCTCGCTAAGTATTAGGAGTTTTTTTTTTTTTTTTCAAATGGGTGTTAATGGAATTAGGTGTGGTGAGATATTGAACATGCCCCCGTTTTGTTTAGCTGTTTTGGTTCCTTGTATGATGGCTGCTTCCAAAGAAGCTATCCCTAGTTTTCCTCCAATATCCATCTTTGCCTCTCAAGGTCGTTGTCCACCATCGGTACACAATTGCTCACACTTCTTATTTTCTTCTTCCTTCTGTTCCTCGGTTGTGAGTTAATGTCCTTCACCCTTCCAATTGTTCCATCCTATCCTTAACATTTCCTGTTTCCAGAATTTTGGTCCACCGTCTCCTTAACCTTTCCTAGTATTCAGTGACCACCCCACGATACCTCCTCCCTATTTCCCATCTTCCCTCCCTCCCTCCCTTTCCACCGTTCCTCTTATTCAATCTCAGTCATTCACTCATGTGTATCACGAATATTATTATATATATATATATATATATATATATATATATATAAATATATAAATATTTATATAACACACACACACACACACACACACACACACACACACATATATATATATATATATATATATATATATATATATATATATATACAGAGGGAGAAAAATGACTGGAAGAGAGTGAATGTGGAGTATACATAGATGACATGTCAAAAAACAAACATAAACAAACACGCAGAAAAAAAGAAACTGACAAACCTGAATCGACGACAGACCAAGAAAATAAATGTCAGACAGAGGAAACAAAACGTGTTGAAGGATACGACACTATACCTTGTTTAACAAGACAAAAACCAAAAACACAGGAGAGAATAAAAAAAAAAAAAAATCGACCCGTGGCGGTACATCGGCATGGGGGAGATCAACACTCATAATAGTAATAGGTCTACAGGGACCCAAAATATAATGAGTCGATAGGGTTGTTTTTCTTATGGGAAGGAGGCTGACACGAAGGAACGATCAACTACACAGAAGAGAGCAGCTATCATTAACACCTCAGATTTCCTCAGCTGAATAGAATCACTTGGGGGCACCCTATAAGTCAACCTTGAGAGTAAAAGAGTTAAATGGGACTAAGTGTGGTGATCAAAGATTCCAAGGACGGAGAAGGTTAATTAGCTATAACCTCATCAAGTTAACAAGCATTAGGCCCAAGGGGGCTGGTAGGGGAGACAAATCGTGGGAGTAGTAGTTTGCTATCATCCTTTCCATCCCATTTGTTATAATGAAACAAAAAAGAAATGCTTGAAGAAAATGAAACAGAAACACGATATGAAAGTAGTGGAAGAAGATATGCCTACCCATTTTCCTTTTCTATGTCAAGATAATTAAATTGTTTGTTTTTAATTGTGTCATTTTTTATCGAACGTTGTATCACATCAAACTACTCCTAGGGAACAACTAGTTTGAACTCTCTTCTCTATCTTTTATCTGTCGTTGGACGAGTCTATTCAGGTGAATCTGTTCATGAGTTCTGTATAGTGAGTTACTAAGTACCAGTTCTCACAAAGGCTCTCTGAAATACTTTCGAATTTTTCTTCTTCTTCTTCTACTTTTTTAGGGGGGTTGGGATATGAATGACTTCTTGCAACAGTTTTGAGACCATTTCCGTAACTTTATAAAAAAAAAATTGTAACTATGAATTGGTCTGTTTTAGCTGACTGGGTGAAAAACTACGAAATTCAATAATATCATGTGGGTTACATATTAACTTGAAGAAAAATATATTCTAGAGTGATGTACATCTTAAGAAATGTGCAAGAATTTGACAATTCAAAATACTGAACCCAAATGGTTCCTATAAATCAACTGAAAATAACTTCAGCATATCTTATTTGTTCATTATTTTTGTTCTATTTGTAGTCATTTGATTCTATTCAGATAAAGAGAAAACCTCTTTCCTCAATGAACGTGGTTAAATCAACTGGAAAACTAGCTTCAACTACTGAAATAAGTCTACGGATAATACACATCTTATTTTAATTGACACTTTAATCGGCGACTTCTGGAAGAAAATGTCGACCTGATTGCAAAGTTTGTCATCGTAAATATTATCGACACTACCGTTGCTCACAGAATTCTTCAAATTTACAGGAATATCAATAACATAATTACAAAAACTTCATGATTACAATATTCATCAATGTTGATATAATTAATATTGTAATTCCTTTATTACTAATAATGAAATTACCATTAGTTATCATTACCATTGCCATACCCCAGACTTCCCTTTTCCCCTCCCTTCCTCCAGCTCCCCTCAAAATTCTCTTTCTCATCGCACTTCCCCTCACTGCAACAACCGGAAGTTGTTGTTTCCCCTCCCTCTCTTTCCCCTTTTCCTTCGCCATGTACCCTCGTTTCCCCTCTCTTTGCCTACCCACATCCCGATTATTTTCCTTTCATCTTCCTCCTACCCCTTTCCCTTCCCCTTGATACTAATGCTGCTGCTGTTCTTCCTCCTCCTCCTCCTCCTCCTCCTCCTCCTCCTCCTCCTCCTCCTCCTCCTCCTCCTCCTCCTCCTCCTCCTCCTCTTCTTCTTCTTCCCCTCTCGCGCCGCACAACAGCCCCTAAGGGAGTCCAACAGTAATTGTCACTTAATGTGATCATGCTGTAATGAGTTCATAGCACCGCCGGCGTGTTTATCAGCCGACTTGAGTTTGTATCGTATTTGCCTGGGTTTGGGAGGAAGCTAGACTGGGCCCGCGTTGTTTTCTACGCTGGGCTGTTTTTGTTGGGTATGCATTGTGTTTATCGTGTTTTGACAATTTCGTATTGGGGGTTTAACTTTAAATTAAAGTGGTAAGACGGAGCAATATATCAGGATTTATGTTGTGAATGGATTTTAACTCAAACCTGTTTCAATCGTCTAGCGTCAAACAGAACAAATATGTGAAAAGAATTAATGTGTAGATGATGCAGATGGTTATTTTTCTTTGACTGCCATCAGGTGATTTTATTCAGCTAATAGAACACACACACACACACACACACACACACACACACACACACACACACACACACACACACACACACACACACACACACATTCTTAAGATTTTATGCTTTTATGATTTTAAGAGGCGGACCTCGTCTGATGGTCTCTAATGAAAGCCGAGCCTTTAATCAATCCTCTAGGGGTCTTAATTCATCTGAACAAAGTCTTTAGACAACGAATCATTATTATTGATTATTATTATTATTATTATTATTATTATTATTATTATTATTATCATTATTATTATTTTTATCATTATCATGATCATGATTATTATTATTATTATTATTATTATTATTATTATTATTATTATTATTATTATTGTTATTACTATTATTATCTTACTGTTATTATCATTTTAACTATTATTATTATTATTACCATTCTTACTATTAATATTACTATTACTATTACTACTATTAATATTACTATTACTATTATTATTAATATTAATGTTACTATTACTGTTATTAATATTACTATTATTAATATTATCACTATTATTGATATTACTATTACTATTATTCAAATTATTACTATTAATATTACTCTTACTTTTATTGATATTACTATTACTATTATTGATATTACTATTATCAATATTGCTATTACTATTATTGCTATTACTATTGCTATTATTGATATTACTATTGCTATTATTGATATTACTATTGCTATTATTGATATTACTATTATTAGTATTACTATTATTACTACTATTACTAATACTATACTATTACTAATACTATTACTACTATTACTAATACTATTACTACTATTACTATTACTACTGTTGCTGCTATTACTACCACTACTATTAATTACTACTATTATTACTATTATTATTACTACTATTACTATTACTATTATTACTATCATTACTATTATCACTATTATCACTATCACTATTATCATCACTATCACTACTATTAATCATTACTACTATTATTATTATCAATAACAATTATTAATAACAATTATCATTGTCAATAACAATTACTATTAATAATAATTATTACTGTTATTAACAATCATTACTATTATGAACAATAATTACTAATATTAACAATTTATTACTACTATTAACAATTAATTACTATTAATAACAATTACTATTATTAACAATTAATTACTATTAATAACAATCATTATCATTAATAATGATTATTATTAATAATTATTAATATTAATAATAATTATTATTAATAATAATTATTAATAATAATAATTATCAATACTAATAATTATTAATAATAATTATTTTTAATAATTATTGTTAATAATATTTATTATTAGTAACTATTATTAATTATTATTAATAATTATCATTATCATCATGATCATCATCATTATTCTTATTACCATCATTATTATTTTAATTTTCTTCTGACTATAGCTGTGTTGTGAGTCTTGGGTTTAATTTGCTGGCTTGCCGAAGTGATAATAGGCTTTGGTCTAAGCGAGGGCGGGAGGGAGGAGGGGGAGGGGGGAGGGGGAGCTGTCAGCAGAAATGGCTTAGAAATCTGCTTCGCCACAAATTGCGGATTATGTGACAGAGAGAGGGTGCGGCGGTCCGTGTGGATGGGTGGGGATTGGGGATTGGGTATGGTGTGGTATAGAGCAGTGAAGATCTGACAAATTATTGAGGCAGATAATAATTCACTGATAAAACATATCAATGTAATATATATATATATATATATATATATATATATATATGTGTGTGTGTGTGTGTGTGTGTGTGTGTGTGTGTGTGTGTGTGTGTGTGTGTGTGTGTGTGTGTGTGTGTGTGTGTGTGTGTGTGTGTGTGTGTGTGTGTGTGTGTGTGTGTGTGTGTGTGTGTGTGTGTTTGTGTGTGTGTGTACAACACTGAATGGGTCCCAATGTACAAATACACATTTCTATCAACAACAATACACTTTAATTCTAACCCATCAACATGCATATTGGCCTGCGGGAGTCTCTCGATATTGATGGCTTAGAATTAGTGTACTGTGGTCGATAAATATATATATGTGTATATATATATATATATATATATATGTATATATATATATATATGTATATACATATATATATATGTATATACATATATACATATATGTATATACATATATATATACATATATATATATATATATATATATATATATATATATATATGTGTGTGTGTGTGTGTGTGTGTGTGTGTGTGTGTGTGTGTGTATGTATATATATATGGAATTCATTTATTTCATATCTTCTTATCCAACACAGTGGGTGTCTGTTGAATCTCTACGACTGTGTTACGACAGTAATTTATAGATATATATATATATATATATATATATATATATATAGATATATATATATATATATATATATACATATATATATATATATATATATATATATATATATATACAGATATATACATATATATATATATACATATATATATATACATATATATATATTATATACATATATATATATATATATATATATACATACATACATACATACATACATATATACACGTCTGCTTAGGATTTTTTATTTATTTATTTATTACGAAATGAGATATACTAGTGTAACCCCTAAAAGACGAAGGCTTACGCTCCCTCCCCCCCCCCATCCCCGCTCCAACGAGTACGCGCATACCGCATGTTGGAGCCCATTGTTGGGTCTGCGTCTTACGCAAGGAATACTGGCAAACACCTTATACAGACGATTCCATTTAGTTTGGAAACAAAAATATAGATACATATTACATATATGATCTAATAGGTATTACCCAGGTATTTACTAAGTATTACTTATTACCTATATGATTTACTAGGTATTACCTAGGTATCTACTAGGTGTTACTTATTACCTATATGATTTACTAAGACGAATGATACAGGGGATGGTCGTTAGAGACTATCTACCGCCTTACAGCTTCCAACCTATCAACATCTTCACCTCCATTTCGAGGTACGGCCCCGAGGGGTTGGTAATCAATTTCCGAACCGAGCCCAAGATCGTTCCCTATTAACAACCGGTGACTGATCCTCAACACCTTTCCATAGAGAGGTCTTCAGGAGTGCCCGAGGACCGTTGTTGGCTGCTGTGGGGCTGCGGCTCTCCAATGAGTATGCTTCAGGTAGGCTGCGTATTTAATAGCAAATAAACTCGCCTGTGGTACCTCTGTGAGCGTTGGTGGTTAGTTAAACACTTCACTTTCTTTCTGGGCGTATATTGCTATGATAAAATACACTTCGTAGATCCTAGTGGATCTACGTTCACCTACTGACTATCGATCCCCTCACTCGGTTCTGGTTTTATACCAGTTGAAACATTGATATATCTGCTGGGAACTTGACAGTTTTAAAATTATTCACATTAAAGTTTAATAACAGGGAGGTTAGACATTTGTACATGCTATAGTATATAAGTGTTTCTGTTATGTAGTTGTTTCTTGTGATTTGTGTCTGTATTCATTTGTTTACGAAGTGTAACGTGTGTAATGGAATAAATGTTTTGTCTCTTCATTATCTCAGGCTCTGGTCACGTGAAGGAACGAGTCTATGAGTGTGCGGGTGTATGTTTGTTCGTGTGTTTGATGTATTTTTCCATAGCTGATATTCAATAAGGTTACGAGTAAAAATTGAGTTAAAACAATTATCATCATTATCATTATCATCATCACAATATTTACAAATATCACCACTACCACTATTATCTTTACCATCATCATTATCAATAATTATCAGTCATCCCATCATTAACATTATCATTATAATTATCATTATTATCATCACAATATTTACTACTACTACCAATAAATAATCATCATTATCATCATCATCTTTACTATTACTATTATTATGAATATCATCATCATTATTATTATTATTATTATTATTATTATTATTATTATTATTATTATTATTATTATTATTATTATTATTATTATTATTATTATCATTACCATCATCATTAACATTATTATCAGTAGAGAGCACCCTCTACTACTGAATATTGCTGTAGATTTGTTGTTTTTTATCTAAATTGAGTCTGGAGGCAGTGAGACAAACAAGGTGTTGTTTTGTCGTTTGATTCTCTTTGTTTAGATTGTTCTACATTCTCGAAGCATCTCCCGAGGAAAACTCAGGCGGTTGCCAATGACTCTTTTTACATGCACATGGTAGCTGTTGCCACAACAGGGACCTATATACAATCTATTTTCTACTATCTATCTCTACTCTGTCTCTACAATGTACAACGCATGAACTGAGTATGGATACTAAGTAGTTATACATGGATTTTTTTTTTTATTCAATCTGGTAGATGTCACCATACTCAAGGGATAGATCTTATATCAATCATTCTCTTTTCCACGGAGAGTGTACCCCCAAGAATTAACAACTTGGCGTAACCCAAAATGGGAAAAAATAACACCCGGTATGGAAGGAATTAAGCGGTTTCGTGGACTTGCAAAACATGTATGACACTATAGGTTGCCCAGCACGTGCGGGTATCGGTGATCAAGGGTAAATAAAACGCCTGAGGCGGTTGAGAGGTCTATGACTTCCGGTAAAGAGGGGTTCGAGTCATGTTCATGAATGTTTCATGAACCGTGATCATTTTTTTTTTTTTTTTTTTTTTTTTTTTTTTTTTTTTTTTTTTTTTTTTAAATCTCGGATCGCACGAAGGATTATGAAACAATTACGAGTGTTGTGAATCGCCCGGAGACCTTGTAGGACATTCGTGTGAATGAAGAATGACATCCGGTGAAGGGGGAGGAGAGTAGTGGGGTGGGGGTTTAGATGTGGGGAGACTATGTTATGAATGCAGATTACATTATTGTGTGAAGTGTTTGATAGCTGTGTTTACAAAGGAAACGATTACCCTCTACCAATACGCGCGTACACACACACACACACACACACACACACACACACACACACACACACACACACACACACACACACACACACACACACACACACAGAAAGAGAGAGAGAGAGAGAACTGGGGTCCTACCATACTCTTTTTTTGAATGTGGAGACTCACCCTCCACCTACTCAAAATTGAGGTAAAAAAAAAGCATATATTTGATGCTAAGCGTATATTTGATGCTAAGCGTATATTTGATGCTAAGTGTCCTTTGCACGTCAGGATGATCGATCATACTGCATAACAAGTGCAAGGACACTTTTCTCCCTGAGCAGTAAAACTTCAAAACAAATATTTGGCTTGTCCCTGTAAACTCCACCCAGTTCACCAAGAAACTTTCATGATCCTCTTCCTTGATGAAATTCCAAAGAGCCACATCTTCATTTCAGTTCCGAAAGCGTGTACTTTGAACTATCACTTTTTTTTCTGAGACCCATTACCTGCGCCTTTCCTGAGATGCTGAGACCCTTATCCTAACCGAAAAATGTAATACCACATCTCTCTCTCTCTCTTTCTTTCTCTCTCTCTCTCTCTCTCTCTCTCTCTCTCTCTCTCTCTCTCTCTCTCTCTCTCTCTCTCTCTCCCAACTACTTATCTGTTTCTATTTGTTTTGATGCCCTTACCTCTGTCTTCTTTTTCTATATCTATCCCTCTGTGTATTATACATCTGTCTCTTTCTTCGCATACCCTGAAAGCCTTCCCTACATCTTTAAAGTAGCTTCCAGGGACTCTGTAGTTTTTCCTTTTTGTTTTTGTGTCTATCTTTTATATATTTATCTCACTCTCTATTTCTCTTTCCAGGTTCTAGAATCTTACTTCCATCTCTCCAGTATCCTGCAGGAGCTTTCCAGCTTCCTATGACGAGCAAGCCACGGTGTCCTCGGCATCTGCTCAAGCGAACTGCAGAACCTCCTCTTACACCCCACAAGGACAGCCAGCCACTTCGACGATCTTCACTCGAAACCACCAGTTTTTTTTTTTCCAGTACCCAGAAAAAAAAATATTCCTGTCTAGAATTTAGCGCAAAGCAAACCAGTCCTGGACGGGATGACCCATCATTGCCCTAAATAATCCCTGAAGGAGTAGGAAGAGGAGGAGGAAGAGGGGGAAGAGAAGATGAAGAGAAGGTTTTCAAGAAACATCGAGGTACGACTTTTGAACTCAGGAACTCCCCTCCAACCCCTATTCCATCCACCCAACTTCTTGTAAAGACAAAATTTGTCTTTTCCAAAATTCGTCTTGGGAGATTGTGAGTCTTCTCGAGCCCCCACCCCCCAAAAAAAAAATCCCTCCTTTATCTTTACTGATTTACTAGGATTACATTCCCTTCCTTACGCCCCCCTTCCCCAGAAATAAAAAAAATAGTTCATATGACAAAGATCACCCAGCACCTTCCCTCTTAGAAATTTTGAGATTGAACTCAGTATTCCTGTACGATATCCAAGGCCATTTTAAGGATTATAGTCATTATAACGTAATTATCGGCTGTATGCTCAGAGGACACACGGAACATAACTTCTACGGCCTTTGTCCCCGAAACTCGAAATTTCTTCAAGAACGCAACGGAAGGCCCAGAGGTTCTGGGGTTAGTAACTTGTGCCTATTTGAACTACTAATTCCCGCTTTCCCTTTTAGAAGCTCCAGAACGCCTTTGCAGGTCCTCTCTCCAACCAACCAACCAACCAAACCATTAACCAAAACAAACCAAACCAACCAACCAAACCAGCCAACACAAACCAAAACCAAAAATCGAACAAACCCACCAACCAAACCATTCAGACCAACCAAACCCAACCTGAACAGTCCAAAACCGATCCAGAATCCACCAACGAAGCCCAACCTACACACCCAAAACCACCATTGCTCCCATCCGGGGTATACCCGACCCCGCGTGCCTCAACCACTAAAACAAACTCGAACACACAATGGATTCCTTTATTACGACCGCTACGTGTCCCTCACCATTTGTAGGCCCGTCCGATTTGCATAAACGCGTTATATATGGGTCTCCTCTGTAATGTGACTGTAATTTACATAACCGTGGACGGCGCGGTCGTAAAAGCGGGCATACCACAGTCGTCCCGCGCTCATTGCCCGAGACGACCGGATATCTCGTCCAGACGACCCGGCGGAGTTTCCGAGAGGCAAGAGACAGCGCTGCACCTCATCTTCCTCCTCCTCCTCCTCCTCCTCCTACTCCTCCTTCTCCTCCTTCTCCTCCTTCTACTCCTGCTCCATCTCCTCCTTCTCTTCATTCTTGATTGAATCCTGTTGTTACGAAATTTGCATCATACAAACCGATCCTCCCCTAAAAAAAATTTTATTTATTTATTTATTTTTATTTTTTTTTGCTTTTGGTATCGTGGTTACTTTCTCATCTTGTGGTTTTCCTCTTGCTTGGGTATGCAGATTTCACACACTCGTCTTCAGCTTTGATCTCGTTTGGGTATTCAGATCTCCCTCCATCTTTTATCATAAATTCGCTCCCCACCCTATCTCTCTCTCTCTCTCTCTCTCTCTCTCTCTCTCTCTCTCTCTCTCTCTCTCTCTCTCTCTCTCTCTCTCTCTCTCCAAGTTTCAAGATTTGCTTGAATAAACACTTTAACAATATACCATAACACCTTTCATTTGGTTATATTGTTTGCCTGTTTAGATGTTTGACTACTTTTTTGTACCCGTTATGGACCAATAGGTCGCAATCCTTTGCCATTGTGGCTTCGATTTACTTATCTGTTAATTCATTTATCTATTTATTTATTTATCTATTTATTTAATTTCATCATATTTCTTTGTTTTATTCATTTATTCACTCCTTCGTATAGTGTCCTTCCTATGAGTCACATCTTTCTGGCGGACCTTTGTCCTTCGATAGGATCTTTGTCACCTCTTCTCTTGATCCATCCTTTCCTTCAGTCCATAGACAGCAGTCGTCGTTCTTTTATCTTCTTTTCAGACTGCCGCCAGGTGATTTTATTCAGCCGAAGAATCTTATCTTGCCTTTAATGAGCTAACCTTTTGTTATTGATCTTCTTTTTCATGAACATTTAGAAAATCTTAGTTACTATCCCTACGTCTTTTATTATTACTTGTTCGATTTTCCTCTCTAGTTTTGGTCATTCGGTAATATTTCTAAATGAGGGAACCTATATCTATATTATATAGAATATTACCATTTTTATTTTAAGCTTTTTTTAATTTTGCCAATTGTCTCTTTCAATTTTTTTTTTCGTAATAAACGAATAATGTTCACAATCTCTTCACCATCAATTATACCATGACCGAACGAAATTATCTACCAAATGCGACTTTCACTCGTAATCGAATCTTATTGTTACGAAATTTGTATCATACAAACCTCCAACTTATCTCGAAATACTTTCTCATCTTTGTTTTCCACCTCTGATTAATTTTTTCTTCTAATTTTTATCTGTCATTCTCGACAGACTCAAATATTTTATTTTTGTGACTTAATTACGGTCTCATGCAGTATTTGTTAAATCTCACTCTATGTTTGTTACCTTCTGTGGCGTGCAAAGATTGGATTTGGTATTTTCCTCTCTACTTTGCCAACTGCATCCATTTTCCATCTATTTTGTGTCGACTTCTCTCCTTTTCTTCGATTTTCTATCTATAAGGTTCTTGCTATACACTTTCAACATGTCATCATCATCATCATCATCACTACTATTATAATTTTTTCATTATTTTCATGATCATTATTATTACAACCATGGTTTAATATCATCATCATCATTATCAATCATCATTCTCCTTATCATCATAATTATCGCCATCATCTAATGCCATCATTATCATTATATCATCATTTGTTGATATTTTCATTAGCAGATTGCCAGCGCTTCCCTTTCTCTCTCTCTCTCTCTCTCTCTCTCTCTCTCTCTCTCTCTCTCTCTCTCTCTCTCTCTCTCTCTCTCTCTCTCTCTCAAACAAACAAACAAAATAATTCCCCATCATGGTTTGCCCCTTACGAGCCTGTTGGTACTTTTCTCTTCCCTTCTGACTACCGCCATCCGATTTTATTCATCTCTAGGGCAACTCTCTGGCAGCTAAATGTGTTGAAGTTTATTCGTAAAGGATATTTTGCGATTAAAAATCAGTAAAGCAAGCGATACTCCGATCGACGAGGCGAGCAGAAGAAAAGGGATGAGTGACTAAATAAGTAAATAGAATGTGAATGAATAAAGAAATAAAGAAATAAAGATATAAAGATATAAAGATGTAAAGAAATAAAGAAATAAAAAATTAAAGATATAAAGATGTAAAGAAATAAAGATTAAAGAAATAAAGAAATAAAGAAGTAAAAAATAAAGAAACAAAAAAATAAACAAACAAATAATAATAAACAAATAAATAGATAGATAAGCAAATGAATAAATAAACAAATTAATTAGTTAATTAACTAATTAATAGATAACTTAATATGTGGTCCATGTTTGTGCCGTGACATTATCGTTTAGGTGTATTTTAAGTCAAGTGTTTTCATCTGCAGAGGCGAAAATTTCATCTGGAAAATGTCCCTGCCAGCTTCGTGATGATGCAAAAGGTGATTTTTTTTTTTTTTTTTTTTTTTTTGGCTTTTTGAATGCTTGCTTTATGTTATTCTATTTAAAATTATTTTATTTTGTTCTATTTTCTTTTTCTTTTTTTTTTCTATGTGCCCTCATTATGGACCAAAAGGTCTCCTATTAGCATGCATGACCGTAGAACTCATCTCTCTCGTTTTCGATTTGTATTTTAAGAATAAAAGAAAACGGGGGGGATAATCACACAGGTACAAATTATGGTTGATATGCAAGAGCCAATATTTGTGTATGAATGTGTATATTTGTGGCTGTGTGTTTGTGTGTGTGTGGTGTGTGTGTGTGTGTGTGTGTGTGTGTGTGTGTGTGTGTGTGTGTGTGTGTGTGTGTGTGTGTGTGTGTGTGTGTGTGTGTCGGTGTGCGTGTGCGTGTGCATGCGCACGCTCACGAATAATTTGGGGTTAATATAATGTTTTCAAAAACGTGCCTTTACATTTTCACTCTTATTCACAGGTTCACCCACTCGCGCGAGTTCCTTGTATTCATTATGTCAAAGTTGTGAATCCGATTTCGCTGTACGCTTGCTCGTCATGTGGGCGAAAGAACGTGTCCGATTGGCTGCGCGCGCATGCGCGGGAAGGAGCGTCGGTTGCTGTGTCTCCAAAGCGACTCGGCAGCATTTGCATAAATGGTTATGCATTGCGTTTTTTATTAAAGCCGTTTGCGTTTTCTATTGTCCCAGTCCATACTTCCCACATTTTTTTTCTTTTCTTTTCTCTTAGTTCTTTTTTTTTTTTTTTTTTTTTTTACTTATTGATATGTCCATTCAATTTTTTTTATTTATTTCTTTTTTTTTTTTTTTGTCTCTGCGACAAAATCAATAAACGATTATGCAATACTATTTTATAGAAACCATTTGCGTTTTGTTACCTTATTCCATATTTTCCACATTTTGTCGTTCATAATCTATTTACTTTTCTATTTCTTTTCCATTCATTTATCTATTTATCTACTTATCTATTAATTTATATATCTATCTATTACCATAGCTACTTGGAGAGCCTGCAGTTTTTTTTTGTTTTTGTTTTTTTTGTGGGTGGCACACCTTTAACAGCAATTTAGGAATGTGCCTGTACTTTTCGTATTTTGACTTGCGTTTAGTTAGGTAAACTCAGACAAGTTGTTGATGGGATTGATTTCACCTTATTTCTTCCTACTCACCAAGAGAGAAGAAATAGATTATACAAAATAAGCTAAAGTGGGTATGAGTAGACAAACTAGAAATTGAATAAGCAGGGTGGAGAGTCCTGCTTGAATAAAATGGAATGGATTGGATTATAGTGCTGGAGAAGACGAAGACAGACATCGACGTAATCGGACTAAACGCACGACATTACGTCATTGTGACGTATTGACTCATCCCGAGACAATCAAATTATCATTTCTCTTCGTTCTTATACAACCACAGAAAAACATACCATAACCCAATTATATTTTTTTGACAAGCAACTAGTATACGCTTAAGCAAGCTACAAAACGTCGCAGAAAATATCTAGAAAATAAGAAGATAATATAAATGCCTAGGAGGTCTAGACACAATATTCTTATCTGGTCCTTTGGAATTAATGACTATTGTCAGGGATAAAAAATATATTGAATCGTATAACCTCAAGACATGTCATTTATATTTAGGGTTGATCATAAACGCCATTTAACTAAGTTGAAAAATATTTTCATCAATTGTTTAAATGGCATCTGTACGGTAAGAGCCTAAATGATTCCTTTTCACGACAAATACATTTGACATAAAACTCAGATTTGAATTATGTTATGAATCTAAAATGTGGTTTAATCATACTCCTCCATTTTCTAATCATAGAGCACCGGGGGATTCCCTCATAGCCATTAATGACTACCAACGTCCCCAGCTGTCCATGAATGCAGACAGCGATATAGACCTGTCTACCTCGTCAGGGAGGGCTGAGTTCCACATAACTGACGTTTCTCAATCTCGTGAGTGAACTCTTCGCCTACATAATCATACCAGATTTACGATGTGTTCAACAAGCAATTTCCATCCTCAATCCAGGCCACACCCAAGTACATGACACCCATTTTTGGATCATTCTAATTCTAACCCGCCACAAATCTATATATTTCCGCTGGGTACCATTTCATGTTGGCATTCCCGGCAAGAAACGAGTCGACAAGGCCGCACGGAAGGCGGCACACACACCTCTTGCGACATCTTCATCCCAGTACTATTGGTTGTTTTAAAAGAAAGTTAGATAATTTTATAGATAAGAATTATAGGTGGTGCTGGACATAGAACTGTCTAGTGTAGGCCTTATGGTCTCTTGCGGTCTCCCCCATTCTTACGATCTTATGTTCTCAGGCTCTGCTAGGAGGAGGCAGAGACCGAGAGGGCAAGGGCGCCAGCTTCTGGAGCGAGATGGGTGGTGGTTCGAATCCTGTTTAAAGGAGCATCTGGACATAAACCTCCAGAATTACGACACAGGCAATCATGTTTAGCCACTACGTAGAGCAGATACCCACTCAATAGTTGAAGAAGAAAATAAAAAGAGAAAAGGAATTATTTTCCTTCTCATGTGTTTTAACAACCCTTCCCAGAGTTTGTTTTCTCATCAAACGTCTAGGCATGACTGATGCCGCGCGTTAACTCTAGCGGAATCGAACCCACCTCTACAATGTACTTAATCTTATGACAAGAACACTGGCAAATGTCGTCGCAACAGTTCTTTCTATTATTGGGATTTTCTAAAGTTCGAAAGTATAGTATTCGCAAGTAAAAAAAAAAAATTTTTTTTTAGAAAATACCATATACCAGAAATATTCAGAAATAAAAACTTATACAATATATTATAACAGTAATGCAAATGACTTTTTTCAGATTCATGTTTTTCTTTATCCTTCCTCCCGTCCACCTATTTTTCATCCCTGTACCTACCTACCTACCTACCTCCTCCTCCTCCTCCTCTTCCAAACCTCTTCCGTCCTCCCACTCCCTCCGGAGTCTCCCCCAAGCCACAATGATGAATCCCCCGTCATTCCCTGAACGCGGGCCTCCATTTTTTATGGCCCTGATTAGGTTATGATGTCGTTATATGCTCGATAGGGGGCCCTCTGACGCCGCCGACGCTTCCCTCTAGCCTTCCTCGTGTTCCTTTCCGTTTCGTACAAAATCCTCAACCCAATTCATCTCATACGATACTACATTTCACTTACATTCCCAAACTTTATGTAGATATTTAGCAAGAATATGGCTACCTATGGAAATCCTTACGATAACTAAAACATAAATACGAAAGGATTTTATTTTTATTTTTATTTTTTCTGATGGCTCCAAACACTGTGAGACTGGACGTCCGTCGCTTAAACTATCGTAGGAAACGACGCAAACCAACTATGACAAAACACTCCACGTCGCGTCACCTCTCACTCGGCCCCCTACGCCACTCTATCAATTATTACTAACTACTACTTGGCGAGATGACGGATCCGATAGAGTTGACAGGATTGATGTTCGTGACAAATATATATATATATATATATATATATATATATATATATATATATATATATATATATATATATATATATATATATATATATATGTAGGCTATGCACATATCACAATTCACTAAAATGAGTGAGTGCAAGATTTCACAATAAATAGTCCCCAGCATACAGATAATCGTCTTATTTATCGAGTGGTTTTCTGCGAAATATATATATGCACACACACACACGCACACACACACACACACACACACACACACACACACACACACACACACACACACACACACACACACACATATGTATATATATATATATATATATATATATATATATATATATATAAAACAAGTTATTTTTTCATTTTATAAGGGAGGTAGCCAAGTCAAAGGCACGTACCTACTTGCATCCATACTAACCCTATTCACCACTTTCCCTCCCTCTCATCGTAGCTCCTCGTGAATGACGGGTCATCCCTGTACCCTGCCCACTGCCCAGGGTCAACAGCAATGTAGCAAGAATACATCCACAGCAAGGTCGCTTCACTTAATCAGCGACCTCCCCCCCCCTCTCCGTCCCGTCATGCAGAAAAAGAGAAGACAGGGTGAACAAAACTATTTATATATATATATATATATATATATATATGTATATATGTGTGTGTGTGTGTATACATATGTACATATATATATATATACATATATATATATATATATATGTGTTACAGTGAATCTGTAAAATCAGGGAATATATATATTCCCTGCTATTTTCAGGGAATGTGTATAATGTCTGATTCACTCGGGGAATATGTATATTCCCTAAATTTTTCAGGGTATATACATATTCCCTGA
>NC_134780.1:29406404-29426404 GCF_046742065.1 Oratosquilla oratoria | reverse complement strand
ACAGCAAGTTGGGCATTAGTTATCTTCTTATTGAGACTTTCTATTCTTCTAATCCCTTTCCTCTCTGAAGGAGGGAGAGGGTATATAGTACTCCCATGGTTGGGTATGAAAAATTAACATATTACGACGTTTCGCCTATGCATCAGGCATCTTCTGGAATTTTATTCAGAAAAGCTACATACTAATATACTACAAATATTGATACACTAGGGGAGATCTAGGGACTATGAGACTTCATCCTTGCCAGCCCGCTACTCATGACCAATAACTCTAGGGTCCCGCGCATGTTTTGTTGGATGTTGATTAGCGGCATATGATTTCTAATCATCACTGCCTCCATGCATTTTCGTTTTGTTTTATTATTGTTCCTGGCAATTGTCTTTTTGTTCTTGCTTAGTTATTCTCTTTATATGCTGCTTTTGTGAGACTTTGTCATGTGAGATTTTATCGCCCCGCTCTGCATGTGGTACGTGAGTCTTTGTGAAAGTGTTTGTGTTGTGTACCCGATATACTTGTCTGTACAAAGCGCACCGTCTTTGTTCAAATTACAGGTGTATTTATACACAACATTGCACTGTTTTGATTTATTCTTTTTGTGCTGGCAACATTTTCTTCATGATTAGGGATGATATTCTAGGGTTCCGGTGATAAATTATTAAATTAAGTCTATCCCCTTCTCATGTAGGTTTACAATTCTATATTATTTCTTTCAAAACCTTTTCATCTTTTTTATAAACTGAAGACATTGTGTTTTGGTAGTACAGGTTAATGTTATCTACTTTACTACTTTCATTTAAATCGGTGGTGTTGGCTATATCCATTTTGGTTTTTATTTCTTTATCAATATCTTTCATCGGGAAGCCATCATTAGTTAAGATTTGTTTTATCCTGTTTAATTCAGCTAATAAAAAAGATGAAAATTTTCTGAAAGAAATAATAAGACATTGTTCACACCCTTAACCACATCCCAAACCTCGAATCTCTCCCTTAAATTCTTGGGACCCTATCGTATCACTGGACATGAGTTAAAAAAAACAAAGTCAAAGCACTCAGGTTGCACGATCTTACTGAGACCGTCTTGCACAAAGATAATATCAAAAGAGTCCCCCCCCCCCCCGTGGCTTCGACATAGAGACTGTCGCTTCACAAGCTCACACTACCCCTGCAATTGAGGACCATCACCAATCTTCACCAAAACCTCCTACCCCCGTCCCCGCTACAATCTTCGATATCGAGCGACAACTTCATAAGAGTATATTTTGCCTAGGTGAACGGAAATGATATATACTTCCGCATGCTCATAAGATTAAGTCAATTTCCTTTTAATCATGACTATTCCCCAATATCACCATTGTTCCAACATTATGTGTATCTTCATGCCAAGGTTCTGCAAAGGCCTTGTATTACTTCTTATCAATCTCACTGTGGACAGTGAGTGGTAGCTGAGCCGAGCATCTATTGCAAGATGATTGAAAGCAAGAGTCAATCCTTTAGATATCCAGCGTGCACACGCGCGCGCGCACGCACACATATGGAGTGGGAAGGAACTCCTAACGTCTTCAACCAACTCTCAAGACATTTTCCATTGTGTCGGCATCTGACACCCAAGGGACGCGTCATTGTCTCCGGTGACCAGGGAACCAAGCCTTTTCGGTCAACGCCCGAACACCTGCGAGGACATAGACCTCGCCAACCGACTCGTCAAACCTTTTCCCGATCAGCAAATGGCACCACTTGTAAATAATGTATATAATATGTATTTTGACAACTCCCTGAGATTTCCTCGGAGATTGTATTTGTTTGTAAGACAGAGAAGACTGAAAGAGGGAAGCGAAGACAACTCTCCTCTTTTGTCTCACCAAACCTTAATGTAGATACCAAACTACATATCTACAAAAGTAAGATATATAGGGACGTGGGAGACAGGATGCGAATGGTGATGGCGGTGGTGGACAAGGGGGTAGAGGAGGTGATAAAACAGAACTGGAAGGACGGGGAGACATTTGTGTGAGCTACGATAAGAGGTTACTATGTCCTAGCTGATAGTAAACCGCCTCTCTCTCTCTCTCTCTCTCTCTCTCTCTCTCTCTCTCTCTCTCTCTCTCTCTCTCTCTCTCTCTCTCTCTCTCTCTCTCTCTCTCTCTCTCTCTCTCTCTCTCTCTCTCTCTCTCTCATTTTGTATTCTTCTGAGTGTACACCCGCTGTTCTTTTCGAATCATCAAGTCAGTGCGCTCTAATGTTTGACTCCAAGTATATTTGTGTAATAGAAGAACGCTTGTTGTGCGCAGACGCAGAGGAGTGGCCTGTTTCCACGAAAATAGACTACTGAATCAGTAGGGACCCTGAATGTAATGGTGATGAAGATCTTTCTCTGTCGCCTCTAATATGCCATTCTTAATAAGACTGCCCGGGAAGCGGAAGGGGAGCGGGGCCAATCATTTTTATTGACGATTTACCCTGATCACTTGTAGACATATTTTTCTAACTTTCTTACTAACTCACTTATTTTATGTCTGTCTTTCTGTCTTTCTTTCTTTCTGTATGTCTTTCTTTTTGTCTTTCTGTCTGTATTTCTGTCTTTCGGTCTTTTTTCTCTCTATCGTTCTGTCTTTCTATCCTTCTGTCTTTCTTTCTTTCTTACTTGGCCTAGTGTTCGGAGATCTCGCGCCAGAGATATACTGAATGCATAAATTGTAACAATAAATTACAAAAAAATTGAAATAAGGTTTTCAAAACAAACCGAGATGCCTCTTCTATTTAGAATGATACTACGGCAGTTAGTTCTGTTGGCTACTATAGTCTATAGTCTATGATATCTTGTATCATTCCAAGAGGTATGGGAAAATAGGATAACAATAATAAAATATATAATGTTTCCCGGAATACCTATAGTTCCCAGGATGTATTGTAAACAACTGTGAAACATGCTTGCAAAATTCATATATTCGCGTTGAAATTGTAGAAATAACATTAATTCAGTGCACTTACCACTTAACTAGGAAATGTTTAGTACAATGGCTAAGAATATAGATCACATGGAGTATTTGATTGTAAAAGAAATGAGGAATGTAAACGATACGTTGAAATGAAAAATGCATGTTCAGAAGAGACCTTTTTCTCAATAACAAGTCGAAAACAGAGAAAACAAACCTAAAAATAATTTAAACATCATTCTTCTATATTACAAAGATCTACAAATAAAACAAAATATATAAATAGTCGTCAAAAGCAAAATCAAAACAAATCAGCAAATATTTGATGACGCATCATAATGTGAGGGACCATGAGCATACATGTGATCGATCAGAGGGGGAATTCCTAATCGGTTTCGCATCTTCCGGAGCAATTTTGATACAGACTCGAACGCCTCTTTTCCTTAGAGGCCCGAGTTCTGTTGATAAAAGAGACCATCCCCACAAACCGTACTCGAAAACGAATATCGTTGGCATCAGTATATCTCATGAATAATGTCAAATTCTCTAAATCCAGCATCGAGAGAAGTAAATTCGAATGACGAAAAAAGGGCAGCTAAATGAAAGAAAAAGCTCTACAGCAAACCCATATTATTTTCAATACCCCCCAGTTAGTGATTTTCACACATCCTGCAATGGCCCCTTCGTTTTCATTTCTACATCTTATACCCTTACATTCCTGCTGCCTTCCTTTCTATACCTTTATATATATATATATATATATAAATGTGTATATGTTATATATATATATATATATATATATATGTATATACATATATATGTACAACACTGAGTGGGTCCCAGTGATTAGAGATACATTTTAACAACCACAATGCACTTTAAGGCTTGATTCACACTATCGGTCCGGTCCAATATTGTCTCATTAATTTCAATGGAAGCATTCACACTGGCGCTCTCGCTCCGGTTTCGCTCCGGTCACGGTTCCGTCAAAAGATATTTTTACTGGAGCGAGAGTGGAGCGTGACCGGACCGTGAGCGCCAGTGTGAACTCAGTTGCCACGGTCCTGCTCCTCCTGCTCCACTCCAGTCGAGATTCAGCCTTCATATAAGCAAGTAGTGTTACCTTCTGTCCTACCAAACCATGGATAATCCAAAGAAAACACCACAATGGGATCATGAGAAAGTTAGAAAAATTATAAAAATACGTTTTTTTTGTGTGTGTTTTTTTATCACTGATACAATGGCAATGCGTACAGCGAGGATATACATAAGCACCAACTGAATACGATATAACCTACAAAACTTACTTTAATTTTGTGGATTCAGATGAAATGCTAATAGAATTAGTCAAAAGGTAAACCAGAGCTGTATGACCTGACTTCGCTGCACTACAGTGATAACGTGGCGAAAAGAAGAAGCTGTGTTGAAATAAGCAGGCAGCTGGGTTGTGAAGGTAAGAGATTCCATACAATAGCCTAATGTCCACTGTGGAAATGCATTTCCTATCCTCACTAAACAATTTTCCTATACAATAATGTTTGCATACTTATCATATTGCCAAGGTACTGAGAGAAAAAAAAATACACATTATTAACCGAAGAAAGAAATTCCATATGTATAATAACAGCCTATTATCCACTGCGGAAATGCATCTCCTTAGCTCATTCAACAAATATTCCTACACAAGTTTGTTTGTCTACTTATATTTTATAATTTTGCCAAGGCTGGGGAGCTGAAATAATCTTTCAGTGTTTCTCTCACGCCAAAAGCATCCTTTGTAGCATTTCCCACTCTTCCTCTCATTGAACGTACTGTGTTTGATGGAGGCATGACAACAGTATCTGGTAATGCAACAGCATTTGGGTGTATCAGATTGTGAAGTATGCATGTTGTTGTAATGATTGCATTAGCGTTAGAAGGCATAGCTTTAAGTTTCCTTAAATATATTCTGAAGGTTTGCACTAGAATACCAAATGTGCACTCAACTAACATCCTGGCTCTAGATAATCTATAATTAAAAATCCTCTTCTCTACCTTATGTTCAGTCTGTGAACCTGGGTAGGGCCTCATCAAATTTCTCTTCAGCGGGAAAGCCTCATCTCCCACTATAACGTATGGTGCAAGCACATCAGTGCCAGGAAGTGCAGCATCTTCTTGTACATTTCAAGTCATCCTCAATTTTGGATAGTATTTTCTCAAATGTTCCTTTGTTCATTCTGAAATAGCTGTGGAATTTACTCTCATCATCAATAAGACGAGGATACAGAGTATGAAATTCTCCTTCAGTCTTCCTATCTTGCAACATAGGATGAACCCACAATTTCTTTCTTTTTCTATTTTGTTTTCCTTCTTCTTCTTCATCAAGTGCAATAGCGATTATTGCCAACTCGGCGTCAGAAAAGTCACACATCCTTCGTAACTGATGGTAAGACTTCTACTGGTGTCGAGGGAGGGGGGGATGACGGGAACGAGAGCGGACCGATAGTGTGAATACCTCAGAACCGAGAGCGGAGCGCGACCGGACCGATAGTGTGAATCAACCCTGAATACCTCAGAACCGAGAGCGGAGCGCGACCGGACCGATAGTGTGAATCAACCCTAATTCTAAGCCATCAACATCGGGAGACCCAATGGATGCCACAAGCAGAAACTTAAATGCGGTACTACCGAGGACTCGAACTCAGCTATCATTACCAACTACGCTATCAAGAGACGTTATATATATATATATATATATATATATATATATATATACATATATATATATATGTATACATATATATACATATATATATATACACACATATATATATATACATATATACATACATATATTCATATATACATACATATACATACATATATATACATATATATATTTATATATATACATATATATTTATATATATATATACATATACATATATATATATATAGATATATATTATATAAACATATATATGTATATATATACATATATATATGCAGAAGAAATCACTTGAACGCGTGATACTAGTATGCAGACAAACCACTGGGAAAATGAAAGAGATGAGACCGAGCGCTTTCGTCTATTCAGACATTAACTATGATTTTTCTCTTATTAGTTATGATATCACTTCGTTATTCACCCGTGTTCCGGTTTTTTATTTATTAGTGTATCTTGAAGAAGAATTGGAGAAATTTGATTTACCACTGCCTACTGCCACCATTATTGATTTAATTAAATTGTGTGTTTTGGAATCTCATTTTGTGTTTAACGGTAACTATTATTTACAGAATTTCGGTATGGCAATGGGTAATCCGATTTCTCCAATTCTTAGCAATCTTTATATGGAATTTTTTTAAACAAAGTTGTTACCCAATATTCTCCCCCAAAATGTTACTTGGTTTAGGTACATTGATGATATTTTGTGCATTTGGCCTGTTAATGCTGACCCGTCAACTTTCTTGTCACAACTTAACGCCTTAGTCCTTTCAATCAATTTTACCATGGAAATAGAACAAAATAATCAATTACCTTTCCTTGATGTATTGATATACAGAAACGAAAGGTCTTTCAAATTTGATGTTTATAGGAAACCCACCAATGTTCTTTCATATGTTCATTTTTACTCTTCTCATCATTACAGGACCAAAGCATCTGTGTTATCTTCAATGTACCTTCGTGCTTATCGGATTTGTAGTCCGGAGTTTTTGGATGATGAATTCTCAAGAATAAATGACATAGCTTTAAAATTAAAGTATCCAAATCATCTAATTGAAATTTCTCAAAAAATGGCTAGAAAGTCTTATTTTGATGACAAAACTAAAGAAAATTTTAATTCTAAAAATCTTCTCGTTCTTCCGTATCATGACAACTTCATTAAATTGCCGCATATTCTTAAGAATTTCAACATCCAAACCATTTTTAGGAACTCCAACACAGTCAAAAGTCTTTTGATTAAAAATTCCCCTGAAAATAAGGAAGGCTGTGTATATAAAATTCCATGTAAAGATTGCAACAAATGCTATATTGGTCAGACTGGAAAGGAATTAAATGTTAGAATAAAGCAACACAAATATAGCGTTAGAAGTGGTCAAACGTCCAACGCGTTATTTGTCCATCTTAGGGATTTTAACCATTGTATCAATTGGAATGAAGCTAAAGTAATTGTCAAAAGTAATTCTTATTTGAATAGAAACATCATAGAATCCAGTCTGATCAAGAATACATTTGTTAATAATTTAAATTTAAGTCAAGGATTATACAAATTGGATGAATTTATCATAACAAAAATTGTAAACCAAATGTCCGGACACTTGAGCCAATATGGCACTGGGAGAGATCCACTTTAACCTTCTGAGTATATATACTTGTCTCTTTTATGTATCTATACCTTGAAAATGTCTGAATAGACGAAAGCGCTCGGTCTCATCTCTTTCATTTTCCCAGTGGTTTGTTTGCATATATATATATATATATATATATATATATATATATATATATATATATATACATACATATGTAATGTATATATTTATATATCTATATATATATATATGTAATGTATATATTTATATATATATGTATATATATATATATATATATATATATATATATATACATATATGTTTGTATGTATACTACAAAGAATTACAAAGGCGGAGCATGCCGACAGTAGACTTTATGGTCCATATCTAGGTCGGATGCGAAAACAATCATTATAATGATAAGTAAATGAATAAATAAAAGCTATAATAATGTAAACGATAAATAAAATACATAAATAAATCCATAGGAATAGTTAAATGATAAACAAACAGGTAAATAGTAATGATGATAGATTGACATATATCTAATAATTAATGAGAATCAAGCAAATAATAATAAACAAACAGACAAATGATAACAAAACAAATAAACAAATAATATAAAATGAATTATAGTCATTACAGCATCTTGCTTAGGTGTTTATCTAAATGATTCTTAAAGCTTCGAACTGAACTACATTGCACTGCCTCTGCAGGAAGTTTATTCCATTCATTAACTACACGGTTGGCGAAGTTGTTTCTACCCACCTCCAAATTAAATCTATTTTCTGACAGTTTGAGACCATTGTTTCTTGTCTGATTCTCATTCAGTGTGAAAATTTATCACTTTTGATGTTGTCAATTCCCTTTAAAATCTTAAAGACCTGTATCAAGTCACCTCTGAGTCTACGCTTTTTTAGGGAAAGCAGATTCATATGTTTTAGTCGATTTTCGTATGATTTATTTTTGATATTTGGAATCAGTTTTGTGACCCGCCGTTGTACTTTTTCTAATCTGTTAATGTCTTTAATGAGATTCGGTGACCATTCGGAAATAGCATATTCCAAATGTAGACGAACTAACGATTTATGTAGCTTGTTAATGAGTGATGGACTTTTGAAGTCAAAAGATCGCGCAATCAGTCCTAGAATCTTAGCTGCTTTCTCAGAGGCTGAAATACACTGCTTGGATGATTTGAGATAGTTACTGATAATTACGCCGAGATCCTTTTCACTATCCACTTTTGTTAACAAATTTCCAAATAACTTGTAATCTTACTTTCTGTTATTTTTACCTATGTGCATAATCTTGCATTTACTTGTGTTAAATTTCATTAGCCACTTTTCAGACCACTGCTGTAATTTATCTAAATCTTCTTGAATATCTAATTAATTTAAGTGATCATTTGCCATTCCGCACAGTTTTGTATCATCAGCAAATTTGGAAACAGTAAATTTTAGTCCATGGTCTATATCATTTATATATACTATGAATAGAAGTGGCCCAAGAACGGAACCCTGAGGAACTCCATTTGTAACATTTTTCCATCCAGAAGATTTTCTATTTCAAACAACTCTCTGTTTTCGAACATTCAACCAATTACTAGTCCAACTTAATAAGCTACCACTTATTCCGTGTGAAGCTAATTTAGTAAGTAGTCTTTCGTGTGGGACGGTATCAAAAGCTTTTGCAAAGTCTAGATATATTAAATCTATATTGTTTCTTTTGTCATAATTCGAGATAACTGTGTTGTAGAATTCGAGTAAGTTAGTCACGCAAGAACGTTTCCGTCTGAAACCATACTGGCTATCATTTATCAAACAGTTACTTTCTAAATGATGTTCGATTGAATTTCTGATGATAGTTTCCATCATTTTTCCTACAATTGAAGTCAAACTTATAGGCCTGTAGTTATTTGGTTTCATTTTGTCACTTTTTTTGAATATGGGAATAACGTTAGCTAGCTTCCATTCTCTTGGGACATCTCCGGATATGATGGATTTCTTGAAAATAATTTCTAATGGAACAACAATCTCATTTTTCATTTCTTTTGAGATTCTTGGAAGCCAACCGCCAGGCCCTGGTGTTTTATTAACTTTGAGTTTCTCTATACATCTTTTAATTTTTTCTTTTGTTATATTTACTGTAGTAAGTTTACCCTAGACTTTTCACAGGTTTCAGTTTGGAGTTCACTTTTAGGTGCTTCGTTTACGAATACTGAGCTAAAATAATTGTTCAAAATATCACACATTCCTTCATTTGAATATTCAAGTTGACCGTCGGCAGATAATAATGGACTAATGTGATTCCTAACAACCTTTTTATCTCTAATGTAACTATAGTATTCTTTGGGATTCTCTTTGGATTTATCAGCGATATTCATTTCGTATTGTCGTTTTTTTTTATTGTCTATTTAAATCTCTCTGTATTAATACATAACTTTGATAGTCATTAGATGTACCCGAGCACTTATTTTTCTTATAAGCCTGTCTCTTTTTAACGATACTTTTTTCAGTTTCTTTGTTAAGCCACTTTAGGCGAGCCTGATTTGGGGGACGTCTGTCCTTAAAAGGAATGTGTGTGTATATATACATACATATACATATATATACATATATATGTATATATGATATATATATATATATATATACAGTATATATGTATATATATACCTATTTATGTATTTATACATATATATATATATCTATCTATATATATATATATATATAATATACATACATATGTGTATATATATATACATATGTATATATATATATATATACATTTATATACTGTATATATATATATATATATATACACACACAATATATATATATATATATATATATATATATATATATTTAATGTATATATATATATATATATACATGTATATATAATGTATGCATATACATATGTATACATTTTATATATACATATATATACATATATATACATATATATATATATATATATATATATATACATATATGTATGTATATATTTGATATATATATGTATATATATACAAACATATGTATATATAGTATATATATATATATTATATATATATTATATATATATATATTATCTATATATATATATATATATGTTTGTATATATATATATATATATATTATATAAAATGTATATATATATATATATATAATATGTATACATTATATATTATAATATATATATATATATATGTATACATTATATATTATAATATATATATATGTATACATTATATATATATATATATATATATATATATATATATATATATATATATATATATATATATATATATATATGGATATGTATTCTAGACAAATTATTTGGATGATGGAGAACATAAACACAGGGGAAGGCTCGGAACCCTAAACAATCTAACGTTTCGTTCGCGTAGAACTTCTTCAGAGAGTGTATGTAGAACTGCAATTGTAGTTTATGTACTAAATCTAATTATCTTTTCGGACACTTGGGAAAGGTCGTTTTTCTTTTTCTTTTTTTTTGTGTGCTTTAGAATTAAAATACTAGTTTCTTTAGCTAAATTGATAACCCTCCTCGATGATTCGATGAATTATTAGTTGAAATATATGCTGATTCAACAATTCTTCTAGTGAATTTATCAAAACCTTTATGTAGCACTTCAGCTTCTCTCCAGTTTGGTAAATGATCGAATTTTTCCGCATGAACTACTAAAGAATTAGATGTTCTATGTGTTTTTATGTCGTTTTTTATTTTCATAAATTCTTTTTTCTAATCCTCTTGACGATTCGCCAAAATAAGCTATTGACAAGACTAAAAGATTTAGATTTCACGGGGAAAAAGTTAGTAAGCTATGATGTCAAGGCGTTATATACAAATATTTCCACTAACGGTGCGTTAGAAGCAGTAAAGAGAGTAATAAAAGATATGAACGATACTGACCTACCCATAAGAAAACAAGATTATATAGAATTGATAGATTTATGCGTAAATTTCGGTGCGTTTACTTTCAATGGTGACGAATATGAACAACATAGAGGTCTCGCTATGGGTAGTCCTTTAAGTGCAGTGATGGCCTGTCTATATATGGAGTTATTAGAAAAAGAAAACTTTATCAGAATCAATGGTAGGGGATCACACTGGTTTAGATATGTAGACGACGTCCTCGCAATCATCCCCGAAAACACCAATGTAAATAATAAAGTGAGAATGCTTAACGCGGTCAACAGCGATATTCAGTTCACCGTAGAAGAGGAACAAAACGGACAATTGCCCTTCCTAGATACGTTAATACGACGAGTAGAAAAAACTGTAACTTTCTCAGTATACAGAAAGGAAACTAACAAAGAGGATTTAGTACATTACTTCTCCGCACATGATGATAGGACAAAGAGTGGTATAGTAATAGGATTTTTTCTCAGGGCACTACGAATCTGTAGTAATGAATACCTAGAAGGCGAATTTGATTACATTATGAAAACCTTTGACAAACTTGGGTATCCAGAGGGAATGTTGAAAAGAACAAAAAGAAAAGCAATAAATATTTACAATCGCGGAAAGAGAGAAATGATAAAAATAATACAAATTTTATATCAGTACCTGGCTCAGAAACGTCACCAATAATAGACAAATATTTAACAAAATCAGGTATGAACATAGCTAAAATAACTAACAAGAGGATAGGTGATTTAATAAAGACTTCTGAAAAGAGAACCAATTCCGAAAACAGCGTCGTATACAAAATCCCGTGCAATAGTTGCTCAATGGCTTATTTTGGCGAATCGTCAAGAGGATTAGAAAAAAGAATTTATGAACATAAAAACGACATAAAAACACATAGGACATCTAATTCTTTAGTAGTTCATGCGGAAAAATTCGATCATTTACCAAACTGGAGAGAAGCTGAAGTGCTACATAAAGGTTTTGATAAATTCACTAGAAGAATTGTTGAATCAGCATATATTTCAACTAATAATTCATCGAATCATCGAGGAGGGTTTATCAATTTAGCTAAAGAAACTAGTATTTTAATTCTAAAGCACGCCAAAAAAAAAACGACCTTTCCCAAGTGTCCGAAAAGATAATTAGATTTAGTACATAAACTTCAATTGCAGTTCTACATACACTCTCTGAAGAAGTTCTACGCGAACGAAACGTTAGAGTGCATAGGGTTCCGAGCCTTCCCCTGTGTTTATGTTCTCCATCATCCAAATATATATATATATATATATATATGTATATATATAATGTATACATTATATATATAATATATATATATATGTATACATAGATATACATACATATATATATATATATATACATTTATATACATATACATATATATATATATATATATATATATATATATATATATATATATATATATATATATATATGTATATATATATATCCCCTCTGGGGTATTGGCTGTATGTTGTTATGGCAAAGTAGTATGCCGTTGATACTTTAGGGTCTATATGGGGCGCCCCTACGGACCAGACCCACACATCATTTTGTCTGTGATAGAGGAGGACTTTGCTCACAGAGAAATTATGAAACTTTTATTATACTGCTACTGTCCCTACGTTATGCTGTCACCCAACCCCTTGTTGCTGTCCTGTATCATTTCTCTGAATTTCACTTCCTTGTTTCGCCTACCCTGTGGTGGGGGGAAAAGAATACTACCACCAAGTATTTCCACTTGGATCGTAAGAGGCGAGAAAAACGGGACGTGGATTGGGACCAGCCATCCTTCTCCCTGTAACCCCACAGGGGACATTCCTAATAAAAGTAAAGGCATAAGAGGGTCTAGGAGTTTTCCAACCAGCACCCTAAGGTTTGGGTCTTTTAATGTGCGTGGATGTGGTACAGATGAGAGTAAAAGGGAAGAGATAGGTAGTATGTTTGTGATAAGAAAGATGGATGTGCTGCCTTTGAGTGAAACTAAATTGAGAGGGAAGGGTGGGTGTTAGTTTTGGAGTGTAATTGGGAGTTTTCTGAAGTGAGGAGAGGGAGAGGGAAAGAAGGGGTGGCTATTCTAGTAAGTGAAGAGATAGATAAACGTGTAGTGGAGTGGAAGGAGGTTTCCTCAAGGATAATGTGGATGAAAGTGAAACTGGGAAAGGAGATGTGGGTTTTTGTATGTGCATATGGGCCTGGTAGTGAGAAGAGTGTAGAAGAAAGGGAGGCTTTTTGGATAGATTTAAATGAGTGTATAGAGGGATTAGGGAGGAACGTCAATGTAGTAGTATTGGGAGACGTTGGGAGTATTGGTGGAGATGTGTCTAGAAATAGAGTTGATGATAGCATATACAGTGGGGGAATATCAGATCATTTTTTGGTGGAAGGTAACTTGAGAGTGGAGGATAGTTGGAGAAATAGGAAAAGGACAAAAGGTAGAGAGGTACTTAGAGTGAACTCTTTAAATGAGAGGGAAAAAGAGAAGGAGTACAAGAAGAAGCTGAGAGAGGAGAGGGAGGTAATGAAGGATAGAGTAGTGCTAGGAGTGGAGGAGGAATGGGGATGGTTCAAGGAGGGATTCATCCTTGATAGCTTTCTGTACAAGGTAATTAGGGAAACCGTTGTTTACGAGAACTTTTGAAGGGTCTTCTAGAATTGCATCTAATATGGATAGATATCCTTCAGTTGGGCACTCACCCACTGTTCAGATGGACATCTGTTCACCACGAACTCGAACGGACCTCCCAAGTTCTCGTATACAACGGTTTCCCTAATTACCTTGTAGAGAAAGCTATCAAGGATGAAGTCGACCGATGGTAGTTTGGACATAACCCCCACACCGACGCCTCAAACAAGACAGCCAAAAAACTATTCTACAAAAGCCACATGACATCAGCATATAAAACTCAAGAAAGAGTTATGAAGAACATCATCCGCCGCAATGTAAAACCGATACCCGAGGACAAATATCTCAGTTTTATTATCTTTTACCAGTCTAAGAAGTCTTCCAACCTTCTATTAAGAAATAACCCCTTCTCTCCCCCCCCCAGAGCCCCTCCAGAGGAGAAACGTCATCTACATGCATACATGTCAACACGAGGACCGTGGAACTCTTACTTCTTTTGTAGGAATGACGACTACTCGCCTCTCCAGACGCCTCACTTGCCACGTACAAGCAGGATCCATAGAAAATCACTACCTACACGACCATGAAATCCCCCCGACGAGAGAACTTCTGGTTAAACGCACCATAATCCTGGACCAGAATGATAATGCCCATCGCCTTTCACTATTGGAAGCTCTTTATATAAAAGATTTATCACCCTCAATCAACATCCAGAGTGGTGATCTCCTGACCCTTCCCTCCAGTAGGGACATTTCGCCACTCCTCCGTTAAGGCTCCCCACGGAGCGCCATGTATTTAAATGTTCAGCAATATTGTATTGATCTTTCCCAATGTTAGTTTTTTGTATTTATAGCCATGTATCAAAACCATTGTATTCAGTTGAAAATGTAACAAGAGTTACGAAACGTCCTGCTAGTAAATAACAGAATCGACTTTATTCGTCTCCATGCCCTACACTTTCGGAGAATTCCTGTATTCCTTAAGGATGAGAAACGCCTCTTTTGAAGAATTGAAAGTCTTCAGAAAAAGATCATCAACGCTGAGATTTCCGTCTCATATATATATATATATATATATATATATATATGTATATGTATACATATATATATATATATATATATATATATATATATATACGTGTCTATATACATATATATATATATATATATATACATGCATACATATATATATTAACCCTGATCACCATGACCTAAGACTGAATCATCCGCTGACCCCCCCCCCACAACGCAGGAAAAATTTGGGTCCTATTCCGAGCAATTTATTAATCTATTTAATCATTTATCTGTTTATATGTCTACTTATTCATTTTTATTTACCTATCTATATATCTATTTATCTGTTTATCTATTTATTTACTTCTATTTATTTACCTGTTAATTTATTTATCAACTTCTTTATTTATTCATTTTTCATTTTTTAACGCCAAATCCACAATTAGGGAAACATGAATCATTAACGAGTCCCCAAAATTGGGGACAAATCTCACGCCAGCAACAGAAAACGTATTCACTTGTTTCAGCCGGGATGCTGCCACCATCTTAAGTGGAAACAAAATGGCGACGGCGTCTGATTGAGTATATTTTCTGTCTGCGTTTTGTACTCTTTCCATTTTTAACTTTCAAAGAAATCATCAAATGTTTCATTTTTTTTGTGCATGTTCGTTTCAACTCTGTTTCTTATTGTACCTCTTGGTTTTAATCTGTATTTTTATCAGATAATCTGTTCTTCTGAAGTAATTGTCCTCTCTTTTTTTTTCTATCTTCTCCGATGCTTTCCGAACGATGTTTAGTAAATTGCAATTAACAACATTGATGTTGTCCACATTATCTCTTAGTTTCATATCTTCAGGTTTCCATCTGAAATTCACTCTTGTTCACTTTTATCTGTCCATAGTTCATATTCTTCTACGAGACTATTTCATTTTTCTGAACTCTGAAATTGGATTTAACTGTCCCTTCTACTGTCTACATTGATTTGATTTAGAATAGTAACGTTGATGTTGCTTTCATCTCATAATAAGAAGTCTATTTCGTTTTTTGTTGTTCCATTTACGAGCTACACGTTTTCGGAAGAGTTCATTATTCTAACGTTGAATTTTTCGTCAAGAGTAATTCATTCCTCTTACATTTTCCAAAAATTCTACTGCATTATTCAATTGCTACGTTCATCTTTAGAATGTACCATTTAAGTTTCCTGCTAATAACGTGAATTTAGTGTTATTTTAGTTCATTATCTGATTTACATTATCATGGGATTCAGTTTCGTTGTCCGACTCTAAGAAATTGTTGCAAAATCCTGACCCGTTTTTGAAGTACATTTCCCATAGCCAAACAACAATCTAAGCAATCCAATCTGACACACAACTAAACCTCAAGCATTCTAGTCTATTTTTAGAGTAGTACTCAGATCCGAATCTAGAAATAGAACCTAACACTTCTAAACAGGCCGATGCGTCTCATGTGGTACCAAACACCAAAATCATTCCATTTTCGCATGACGACTATTCATCTACGACAAACCTCTTGCCTCATTTCATACACATTTTTTATTTACCTGGTATAAGGGTTGTTGTATTATGAAAAATAATTTAGCATAAAAATGAATGATATATTTAGTGTGCCAAGGTAGTGAAACGGTTGGTGGTTCGGACTTCAGTCGAGCTGTGCTGATGCATCGATCTGTGCTGGGCCGAGTCTACGTGGTCGGACACTGCACCTTGAAGAGCGTCGCCGATGCGCGTTCAAGTCGAGATTGAAAAAAAAAAAACATAGCACTGTCACCAGCCATTTCTTTTTGTTTTGATGTGTAAAAAAAATGGCAGGAGTTGAATGGAAAGGTTTTGCCATTCGAATTTTAGAAATATTTTCTTTTTCTTTTTCTTTTCCTTTTTTTTTATCTCTATGTGGAAAAATAATGGAGTCGATCGGAATATTTTCTTTGGAATTTTTTTTTCTTTCTTTCTTTTCGGGGTAAAAAAGCTTTGCCATTCGAAATTCCATGAATCCTTTAACAGTCTTTTGTTTCTGATAAGCAAAAACAAAAACCAGACTTACTGAGGAATGAATAAATAAATGAATTAATTAATAAATGAATAGATAAATTAATAAATTAATATGTGAATAATTAAATGAATGAAAAATGAATAAATAAATTAAATAATGAATAGATAAATAAATAGATTAAATAGATAAATTATTAGAAAAATGAATGAAAAGATAAATAAACAAGTTAATGATTAGAATCGCTAAGGCTGGACAAGAAGGCGATCAGGCCATAATAGAGAAGTATTTAATCCCACGACCTCATACACAGTGAAAAAAGTGCATTCATCCATAACATTACGCTTTGTTAGTCTTTTCTTTTTACATATTTACATATTTATTTATTATTAAATATTTAAATTATTAAATTTTTTAAATTTATTATTAAATATTTACATATTTATTTATTTTTCTTTTTACATATATAATTATTTCTGGTTTATATTTTCGCCATGCAGCCTGAACTAATGTACAAGTCGGCCATTGTAGCAAGAATATAATTTTTTATAATTTCTGAGTTTTATAACGTATAAAAATGACTGATTTTAAATGTCTATATGAACCTTAAGTGATGTATTTATATTTGGATTCTTTCGTTCAAAAGCTTATGGAAATTATATATTTATCTAACGATCCCAATTCGTAAAACCATTCGCAAATGATACTGTAAACAAAATATATTTCAGCCAATCAACTGAAGTTCGTGTAGAATATTCCTTGTGAGTTTTACCATTATTTCATTTTCCAGATTTCATTTAATTTCTATCACTTTATTCATTATCTGGACAACGATATTTTACTGATCTGTTACTAACAAAAACAATAACTTTCGAATAGAGAGTGAAAAAATGCAGTACTTTTCATTACTGCGTGCATGCACATTGTACATAGTCACAATTTTCGTGAGTGCCTTTTTTTTCTTATAGGGTTAAAAAAATCGCAATAATTTAGTGAATAACTTTTTACCATCACCAACACTAAAACAGACACTAATACTGCTTTACCGAAAGAGGTTGCCCCCACACACAGCCCTCTCCCCGTCGACATCAAAACCGACAACGTCCCCCACCCTCGCCTCCCCACCCCCAGGATGTTCAATATGTCTCTGACTTGTCCAAACTTGCTGGAATGCTGGACATCGCGGCCAAGAAGAGACGTCGTCCCGAGCTACCGGAAAGTGGAGGAGTTCTGTGTTCTATGTTCCTGACAGAAGCTACAAAGCTCTTCTTAAGGGGTTATCACACTGGGCCATGCTTCCTCCGAAACCCTATTCATTACATCAACAGCGCTTTTTTCCGACATAAAATCACTATAGAAAACTTTTTTTTTTCTCAACAATTTACATAGGATGTCATTTGATATGATCGAGGGAAATTATTTCCCTCCAGCATATCAGATTCCATCCCGAAAGATACAGGCTGTAAATCTGCTCCAACAGTCAATTTCCAACCAGTATAAAGGATAATTGCGTCCTTTTGTCGAGGGACGCATTCACTCGTGCCAACACAATACCACCACACTTTCCTCGTTGTTCATACGAATCATTTACAATCTCAAATCTTCCCTGTTACTGTGTCGTTGTTATAGTTTACCGAGTAATGATTACAGAGGAGCTGTTCGTTCTGGTATTAAACAAAACTAAGAGTTACAAGTACGTCACAGATGGGGAAAGAGTGACTTGAGGACGTTGGCAAATGATATCCAGTTCAAGTGAAATTAACGAAACTTTTCTTCCATCGACGCTGCACCTTTGATTTGCCGCTCTCCAGTCACGTTGATATATTATGATATATATTTCATTCCCTCATACTCTCTTTATATTTGCAGTCATGTTTGTACTGCTGGAGGAGGATGCATACATATTTTGAGCAGTACAGATTATTGAACGATTATGTTGGGGGCTATATCAATGTACCCTTCCCCCCCTCAGACATATCTAGATTTAGTTTGTTTGTTTTTTGTTTGTTTTTTACATGTAACATTTCTTCTCGAAACGAACCTTCAAATATTGAAACTAATCAAAACAAAATTCTTCACACCCCTTATAACATTTCTTCGGAATTCGTTATATTCATGACTTATAAATACCTATGTTGTTAACGTAAGACTTATAGTTCTACTCTTATTCATAATCTTTTTTCACTTGAAACTACGTTTTTGCTTTTTTTTTTCTTCATTGTCTATTCGTGCGGCGACATGACGTCATCGATGGGATCGTGCACTCAGCGACCAATCGTGATGAAGACATTTCACATCATTAGCCGATGTGACGACACTGTCGGTTGGACTGTGGCCTGTTTCCCCTCCCCTTCCTCTCGTCTTTTCTCTCCACGTCCCCTTCCCCCTCCACCACGCTTAATCCGCTTATCTGGGAGCTACATTCTTTGCCCATGTTGTGTTTACAAATGCCCGTGACATGTACGACCGTGAGAGCGTGCGGCCAGGAAGCTCTAACCTCATTGGTCACACCTCATGCATTTGTCACGCACATTTTGAAGGCTCTCATGTCAGTGCTAACTTCAGTCTCATACATCGTCATCTTCCCACTACCCACCCCGAGCTAGTTCACACGCGAATGTAAGCTAAACGATTAATCTGCAGGGCCGTAATTCTGACATATTTCTTTGTGGGGATGGTCAGATTTGTATAGCTCAACACAATATTTTACACACGATTTAGTATTCTCAAAGTCGAACTGAGATTCAGTCTACCCGGTACCATTAATATATCGGAAAGAAAACAAAAAATACCACTGGATCAAGTCTTAAAAGTCGTCAGATGTAAGAATAGTGCAGATAGATCTCGTGGGAAAACTGCTACCTTATCAACACAGTACAAGGCCAGACAGATCGTAAAATGAACCATTTATTTGAAATATAGATAAACTGAGCCACTTATTTGAAATACATATATACCAAAGGCTTTTTTCTCCTTATGAGGGAGGTAGCCAAAAAAAAAAAAACACTCCCACCCATTCCATCCTAAACATACTCTACTCCCCTCTACTCTCTTCCCTCCCTCTTATCTTGGCACCTCCTGGATGATGGATCATCCTTGCATCTTGCCACCTGCCCTGGATTAAAAGCAGTGTCTCAAGACACAGCACATCCACAGCAAGGCCGCTTCATTAAATCG
>NC_134780.1:29391404-29393904 GCF_046742065.1 Oratosquilla oratoria | reverse complement strand
ATCTCTGCCTTCCATACCCCTTTCACCAGTCTTCCTTCATCCATTCTTTCCATGTGTCCAAACCATCCTAATAGTCTTTCATCAGCCCTCTCAGCCAACTCCTTTTCCACCCCAGCTCTCCTTCTCACTTCCTCGTTTCTCACTCTATCCAGCCTTGTAACCCTCACCATACTTCTCAGACATTTCATCTCAAACACATTTAAAATTTTCCTCTCTGCCTCTCTCAAATTCCATGTCTCTGCCCCCACACAGCACTGTCGGCACAATCACCCCTTCATACAATCTCCTCTTTGCATTAATTCCCAAATGTCTATTTCTCATTACTTTTTTAAATCCCCCAAGGCATCTGTTTGCTTCTCTCAATCTACAGCTTACCTCTACCTCTACTCCTCCCTTTGCAGCCACATATGACCCCAAGTACCTAAAACTATCCACTTCCTCCAGCCTCTCCCCTTTAAGACTTACTTCCAACTCTCCACCATCCTCTCCTCTTGTACACCTCATCACTTTACTTTTACCCACATTCACCTTCAACTTTCTCCTATCACACACCCTCCCAAACTCAGTCACTAACTCTCCCAATGCCTCCTCTGACCCTGCCACAAGTGCAGTGTCATCAGCAAACAACAACTGACTTACCTCACACTTTTCTCCATTTTCCGCAACCAACTCCAGTCCCCTGCCCATTTCTCTTGCATTTACCTCCCGCACCACCCCATCCATATACACATTGGACAGCCATGGCGACATGACATCCCTGACGTAGTCCCTCCTTTACCTCAAACCATTCACTCTTTCCATTTCTGATTCTAACACAGGCTCTACTACTCTCATAAAAACTTTTGACTGCTCTTAACAGCTTTCCCCCAAAACCTGTTTACCATTTCATAAGCCTTTTACAAATCCATAAAGGCCCAAAAGACATCCTTACCATTTCCTAAAGCTTTCTCACAAATCTGTCTTATCACAAAAATCTGATCCACACAGCCCCTACCTCTCCTAAACCCACACTGCTCCTCACCAATTATTCCTCTGTTCCTCTCCTAATTTTCTCAGTTATAACCCTCCCATACGCCTTCCCAACTACACTCAACAAACTGATCCCTCTGAAACTACTACATTTACACTTGTTCCCTTTTCCTTTGAAAAGCGGAACTATACATGCACTCCTCCAGTCCTCTGGTACTCTACCCTCCCTTAGACACACATTAAACAACCTCACTAACCAGTCTACTATTACTTTACCTCCCTTCTTCAGACACTCCGCATGACACCCATCTAACCCAGGTGCCTTACCTGCTCTCATCATTTTAATCGCTACTTCCACCTCATCTTTTCTTATTTTTTCCTCATTTTCCTCACCCATCACTGTCATTTTCTTTGCGCCTCCCACTGCTATCACCATTCCCTCCCTATCCTCCTCTACATTCAACAGTTCCCTAAAATATTCTGCCCATCTTCCCCTTATCGCTTCCTCTTCCATTATCATCTTTTCATCTTTGCCTTTTACCTTTTCTTCCCTACTTGAATCAACTTCCCTTCCTCTTTTAATCTCTTAATAATAGTAAAAAGAAAATATTTAGGCCAAATCTTGTACATTGTGTAATGTGACCTTGGTAAAGACAAATATTGATATACTGGTATACGGAATAGTCTGTAAAACCCTACTATTGATAGTAGCCTATTGAGTGACTACCGGACCTTAAATATTACCTACAAGATATACAGTTTGCATGATTTGGCTATGTTTCTTTTTGTAGGAATTGGTCAACAATAAGCATTGGATGCAAGAACAATTTAGATTACTTTGCCAAAGTTTCCTACTTTTCTCAGTGATGCAGCCTAGGCCAATTGTAAGATCCTACCTGTTGTATGATAAATGCTGATTATGAGATAGGCTAACCTAGCGAATCATTAGCAGTTTGTATTATTTTTAAAACTTTGATGAAGAGAGTGTATATACAGTATATATATATATATATATATATATATATATATATATATATATATATATATACAGATAAAACCTAGTTCTTTTGGTACGTGTTGTTTATCGGGTTCTTTAAAGAATAATAGATAAAAATCAAGAAAATAAAAAAATAAAACTAATGAATTAATGAAAAAAATATTCTTTTTTTTTTCTTTTTCTTTTATTGTTTTATTTTTATTTATTTTATTTCATTTTCTATCTAAAAAAAAAAAAAAAAAAAAAAAAAGATAATCCCAAAATAACGTTGTAATCCACATTTACCTTTCTTTTTACCATAAATTGTAGGGTCGAATTTGTTTTTCCTAGACTATAGGCTGCCTCTATTCATAGGGTAGTCTAGGACTCTAACCTATATTTCTCATAGGCTAATCTAACCAACCATTTCATCACATTAAGATGATATCAGTTTACCCTACTTATATAAAGTACAAACTACTATTTTTTTTTTATTTGCAAATTTCAATTGAGTAGTCTACAAGTTCTATAATTATGAATAAAGCCTATTTTTTT